>NC_062261.1:10091854-10462195 GCF_916048215.2 Malus sylvestris | reverse complement strand
ATTACCCCAGAAGCACACCTGAGGTAACCCAAATCTTTTTTTTCCCATTTTCCCACTTCCCATTTCACAAATTTTTCATTTTTTTCAACAATTCTCTCACTATTATATATATTTTTTGGGTTTTTTTATTTGATTTGAGAATGTAATTTTGGTTTAGATGTGGGAAGATCTGATTCAGAAGGCAAAAGAAGGAGGGCTTGATGTGGTTGAAACCTATGTGTTCTGGAATGTGCATGAGCCTACTCCTGGCAATGTATCTGCTCTCTCACTTTTAACTCTTCATTTTTACATTTTACTGTCAAAGTTTACTGCTTTGTTCTGCCATTTTTGCTGTTTATTTTCCCTTCTAATTATGAATGCTGCTGGGTTTCAGTACAATTTTGAAGGGAGGTATGATCTGGTGAGGTTCCTCAAGACCATACAGAATGCAGGGCTCTATGCTCACCTTCGCATTGGCCCTTACGTTTGTGCAGAGTGGAACAATGGGTACTCTTTTTTCTCTAGATCTATAATTTTGGCCTTTTATTTTTCTAATTTTTTAGGATATTCCACTATCACTCTTTTTTTCTCTCCTAATTTTAGAAAAAATGAATATTTAATTTTTCTGATTGTGTGGTTTGTAGGGGTTTTCCTGTGTGGCTGAAGTATGTTCCAGGCATCAGCTTCAGAACAGACAATGCGCCTTTCAAGGTTAATTTTCTTTACTTTTTACCTTTTTATCTAATATTGTTGCATAATTTGTATAAGGAGAATTTATGGAGCTTTTGGGGGTATTTACTATTTACTGTTCAGTAAAATTTGATAGTGTAACTTCTGGAAATGCAGAGGGCAATGCAAGGGTTCACAGAAAAGATTGTGCGACTGATGAAGAGTGAAAATTTGTTTGAGTCCCAGGGTGGTCCCATCATTCTCTCTCAGGTATATGAGCCTTTTCGATTTTCCGTTTTTGCTCTATGATTTCGTTCTTAGGGGTAAATTATGTTATTTCGAGTTGAGTTATAGTGATATATGTTAAATTTGTTAATGTGGTTCAGATTGAGAACGAGTATGGAGCACAAAGTAAGTTACTTGGAGCTGCTGGCCATAATTACATAACTTGGGCGGCAGAAATGGCGGTTGGGTTGGACACCGGAGTGCCATGGGTGATGTGCAAGGAGGAAGATGCTCCAGATCCAGTGGTGAGTAATTAACACTCTTTGTGCTGCACATATTAGCTTGTATTGTTATACATTTTCCTTTTATTTGGCATTCCTGCAATGGAGTACCAATTCTCGAGAGAAGAGTTGTATGACTTGCGTCTGTGTATTAAGGAAGTCACTCAAATGTTTTTGTGGATGGTGGTGTGACAGATAAACACATGTAACGGTTTCTACTGTGATTCTTTCTCTCCCAACCAGCCCTATAAGCCTACGATTTGGACAGAGACATGGAGTGGATGGTAAGCTTATTATGCTTGTTTGCTTAGGAATCCCAAGTTTGTTAAATTGCTACAAATGAAAATATATCCATTTGACTCTTTCTTTCAATAAAATTGTGAAGGTTTACGGAGTTTGGAGGTCCAATTCACCAACGACCAGTTCAGGATTTAGCATATGCAGTTGCGAGATTCATACAGAAAGGAGGATCATTTGTTAACTATTACATGGTCAGCTTCCTTGCACTGCTTTTTTTGAGGGTACGAAAGATGTACAGTATTAAAACATATCACAGAAAACTGAATTCTTGTGTTTTCTTGTGAAACAGTACCACGGGGGTACTAATTTTGGACGCACAGCCGGGGGCCCTTTCATCACTACCAGCTACGACTATGATGCTCCATTAGATGAATATGGTGAGAATTAAAACATGCTTAAGCAAACTGATCTGGTGTCAGTGCGTGTTGTGATATACCATTTTACTGCACGAATGTTTGGAACTTTCGAGAATATAGCTAACTGCTTTACCGTAAAACTTGATAGGTTTAATCAGGCAGCCAAAGTATGGCCATCTAAAGGAGCTTCACAAGGCTATTAAGATGTGTGAACGGGCTTTAGTATCAGCGGATCCAATCATCACTTCACTGGGGAGTTTTCAACAGGTTTTCACCTTTATTCTCAAACTAGCGTTTGGTTTGCATAAGTTATTCTTGTTTACTAAACTCTAGGCATGTTTTGTCATTCCAGGCTCATGTGTACACTTCCGAATCAGGAGATTGCTCGGCATTTCTTTCGAACCATGATTCCAATTCAGCTGCGAGAGTGATGTTTAATAACATGCACTACAACCTACCTCCTTGGTCCATCAGTATCCTTCCTGATTGCAGAAATGTAGTCTTTAACACTGCAAAGGTATTGATTCTGAACATGTACTTGGATTGATGTCTATTCTGACAGAATCTGAGACCACAATTTCGGGAACACAAGTCTTTATTTCCTTTGAACATTGAAATATTTTTTAGTTTTTGAGATGAAACTGTTTGTCGTTCCTTCTCCTTAGGTTGGAGTTCAAACGTCACAAATGCAAATGTTGCCAACAAATATTCCAATGCTATCATGGGAGAGTTATGATGAAGATCTTACTTCTCTGGATGACAGCTCAACATTGACCGCTCCTGGTCTACTGGAACAGATAAATGTCACGAGGGATAGTACTGATTACCTCTGGTACATAACTAGGTGAGAATTTACTGAGGCTAACTCTTTGTCTCATGATTTCCCCAGTTGGTCTGCGTTTCCATTGTCATTGAAGTATTTTCACCTATAAATATTCTTAGACAGCCTTTCAAAAGAATGTTCCAATTTGACTAGCTTGGTCTGTGGAAGTACCCACCCTGACAGTGTTACGTATGCATTCTGTGACGCCCTTTCTGACCTATTGATAAATATTAAACTATCATCTTCCTCTCAATGTGTCTGCAGTGTCGATATTGCTTCATCTGAGTCCTTCCTGCGTGGAGGGGAACTCCCGACCCTTATTGTTCAATCAACAGGCCATGCTGTGCACATCTTCATTAATGGGCAGCTTACAGGTACAATTTTGATTTGCTTCTTGCATGTATATTATCTTGCTGAACAATGAAAAAAACTTAACAAATACATAACAGGTTCTGCCTTCGGAACAAGGCAGAGTAGGAGATTCACATATACTGGCAAGGTCAATCTACGTGCCGGAACAAACAGAATTGCACTTCTGAGTATTGCCGTCGGATTACCTGTTAGTATTATTTCCCACAATTTTTTTCTTCTTATTCTACTTGTTCTTCCTCTGTAATGCTGACAAGTTATTGTTGCTTGTTGAAGAATGTGGGCGGACACTTTGAGGCTTGGAATACTGGAATCCTCGGCCCCGTTGCACTTCATGGACTTGACCAGGGAAAATGGGACTTATCTTGGCAGAAGTGGACCTACCAGGTAGTCGATCTTACTTTGGAAATCAAATCGTTTTATTTATTATGAAAAAGAAATTTTTCCTTACCCCTGCTATTCTATCAGGTCGGATTGAAGGGAGAAGCCATGAATCTTGCATCTCCAAATGATTTTTCCTCCGTCGAATGGATGAGCGGATCATTAATTGCACAGAAACAGCAGCCATTGACTTGGCACAAGGTATGCAACAAAGAAAAGTGGAACTCAATTATGTAATGTAAACACAGGAGAACAAAATTATTAATACTCTCACTCAACTTTGCAGACCATTTTCAATGAACCCGAAGGAAACGAGCCATTGGCTTTGGATTTGGAGGGAATGGGAAAAGGCCAAATATGGATTAATGGACAGAGTATTGGGAGATACTGGACTGCATTTGCTAATGGTAATTGCAATGGGTGCAGTTATGCTGGAGGGTTTAGGCCTACGAAGTGTCAATCGGGTTGCGGCCAACCCACACAACGATAGTAAGCAACTCTACGATGAAAACTTTGTATTTTTTTGACAAAACAATTGTAGTATGAAAGTATGACGTAAACATTTAGTGGCTTACTCAGCAAACAAATTCTCCTCCTAAATTCCATTTGAATTTCATTTTTTCAGTTATCATGTGCCTCGATCTTGGTTAAAGCCAACGCAAAATCTGTTGGTACTTTTTGAGGAACTTGGAGGGGATCCCTCCAGAATTTCTCTAGTAAAGAGAGCTGTGAGCAGTGTTTGCTCTGAGGTTGCTGAATACCACCCAACAATCAAGAATTGGCACATCGAAAGCTATGGAAAAGTAGAAGACTTCCACAGCCCCAAGGTTCACTTGCGGTGTAACCCAGGCCAGGCTATCTCTTCCATCAAATTCGCTAGCTTCGGAACACCCTTGGGAACCTGTGGGAGCTACCAACAAGGAACTTGCCATGCGACCACATCATATTCTGTATTGCAGAAGGTACTAAACAATGCTATCTGGTTTTCTAAAATCTACTTGTATTCATAACCCTCTTACTGAACCGTGTTCTATCTTTTTTATGTCCAATTATCACAGAAGTGCATAGGGAAGCAGAGATGTGCAGTCACCATATCCAACAGCAACTTTGGAGATCCATGTCCGAATGTGTTGAAGCGGCTGTCAGTAGAAGCTGTTTGTGCTCCCACAACTTCAACGAACATGGAACCCAATTCGCGGGGTTAGTGAAAGAGTGAGATAACATATCATAATTGTTGCACCCTAATCCCTTAATTTTACACCACAGCAAGAGAAGAAGCGAACAAACAAGAATAAGATATCGAGTACAGCGAGATGGCAAATGTAGTTAGGAGGAGTGCCATAGTTTTATCTTCTGATGAAGAGGAGTCGTAGTAGCAGCGCTTGGCGAAGGGTAATTCATATTCGGAGTTAAAGCGCAATTAGCTGTTAATTTAAGTAAGCTTAAAGGACTTGTGTAAGCAGTGATCTTGTTACTTAGGCGAGTTTGTAGATACCTCGGGGTTCGGCAATTCGGACCCTAGGGGGAGTCAGGCTCCGGTCCCCGGCCTTTTAACGGGATATATGGGCACTGGGAAATGATGTGTTTTTTCTGTTGAGTGTTTTTACCGTTCATGTAGTTTTGGGGAAAAAAAGGATACCCCAAATCCAATTAGGTAAATGTAGGTTCATGTTGGGAGAGGATCCTAGTGTGACACCATTTGTTTACTGTGCAGATTTCATGAATGAAAAGATTCAAAGTCTTGTGTTGTCCATTTCATGGTGTTACTTCCTCTTGTTTTTGCCTGTGTCTGTCTGATGATTCGAGATTTCCGCACTCCCATTTTCTCCTTGTGCAATTCTCTCTATTTTTTTTAGCTTTTGGATTGAATAAATCAAAAGACGGGAGAAAAAAAGTGCAATAAGAAAATGAAAGTGTGAAAATCTGGTAATTGCCAGCTTGCTAGTACCTTCAACAATAAAAGTAAAATATTGGGACTCTACTGCAAAGAATGGCTCTTGTCAAACTTTCTAAGTTTCTGAATGCCCCAATCCCATCCCAGCCTGCAGTTTGGAGAAAGACTAGCATACAATTTGGTGTACTCTTTTGTGTGTCTGTCTCTCTCATGCAGTGAAATTACGTGAGAAGAAAGATAGATACAAATGATATATATAACCCTATTCCATGTAAATTTCAACCTGCAATTCCGGCCCACTCACAATGGAGTGAGAGTCACTCAAATACTAATCTTAACGGGGGTGAGTTGCAATGCCAGGTCTAACAGTGAGACCCTTACATTGAGGTTTGTGCCTGCACAAGGCCAAGTGGTACTTAAATACAAATGAGCTCATTTCTTTGCGAGTAAATCTCAATGCCAGGTCTAAGTGAGACCCTTATATTGAGGTTTGTGCCTGCACAAGGCCAAGTGGTACCTAAATACAAATGAGCTCATTTCTTTGTGAGTAAATCCGGCAAGTCCACCTAGTCCGATGGTAGGGCGCAAGAGCATCTACCTGCCGCAACTATATAGAATTTCCACATCAAGTAACAATTTCCAAACGATGTATGGGCTAAATAGAACTACATTTATGTGGCAACCCTATGAAAAGTACCACACACAATACTTAAAACAAAGGCAAAAGGTTGAAATATAAGTCTACATTACTAGCAACTCGCAAGGTCCGTGGCCTTGTGCTTTGCTATAGTCTAGATTTATCGGCATAATATGCAAATTTATCACATTCAGGCAGAAGCAGTGCCCACATGCTTCGAGATAGTCTGCTGCAGCTCGTCTTTCTTCGCTCCGACCACCTTGTCCACGATCTTCCCTTCCTTCAGGAACATGAACGTTGGCATTGCCTCTACCGCCCAGTCCTGCGCGACCGTCTGCAAAGAAATTCCCTTGCGTTTGAGTTTCTCTTACAGCGTGCAATGTTAACTGATTCCGAAAGAAATTACGTTTTGAAACAGATGACGGTATTACCTTCAGTTCATCGACGTCAACCTTCACGAAGATGACATTCGGCAGCTTCTTAGCCAACTCCGCCAAGAATGGTGCGATGAAGCGGCATGGTCCGCACCATGAAGCAGTGAAATCAACAACCATCTGCAGTTTTTATTGAAGAGCTCTCGGAACATAAGAAGCGAAATAAAACATGTTCATGTAACCCTTCAAATGACTAGCATATGTGTAATCATGGAACCAGTATTGTTATTGTTTTAAATATGAAAGGAAACCATTGATAGTACGTACGTAGGGTCGAAACGAACAAAAATTCCACTTTACTTATGTGTATGACATGCATCGAAACAATGAATGGTTAGATATGCAGTCAAGAATCCAACTATCAAGGACCCCGGTGCATAATAGAGAATATGTCAAACAAAAACAAACAAGAGGGTTTTGTAGCAACACTTGGCAAAGAGTAAACAACTGTAAGCATTTCCGTGCAGTTCCAATACCCTTTTAAATGCAGATGGCGATTTACTACAATGACGGAAAGTGATGCATCCGGTGGAATTTAATCCTTACCGATTCCCTCTATTCTAACAGCTAAAAATTTAACTCACTAAACGCTGTTGTTTATAAAAAGAAACTCTTTTAACAGGGATAAATAAGTCATTTTCAACCTAGAATTTAGATGCAAAATATAACAAATGAAATAAACGTGGTGGGTAGGAAAATATTGTTTTGTATTATTTATCTGGAATGTTATTTTAACATGCAAGAATGAACATATTATGCCCCAACATGATAAGAAGCAAACAGAAAATCTCTGGCTCTAATTTTCCAAAACCAATTACAAAAGAAAAACAAATACGATTGAATTAGCGTTTCAAATCTTTACTATTTGAACATAAATCTGAATTTATTTTGGACAAACGATAGAATAAGTATACTAAATTTATCTAAATTAGCAGGGGTTCAAACTTAGGTGTAGATCGTGGACGGGATCTAGATTAACAAAGTGAATTAATCAAATCAGATAAGAAAAAATCACACGAACCCCAATATTCAGATTCATAACAAAAAAAACCCAAATCACAAAAAAAAAAACCAGCAAACCAAATCGAAATTAAAAAAATAAAACAAAATTTACAAAAAAAAAAAAAAAAAAAAAAGAAGAAGAAATTTTAAAAGATCATATATACCAGCTTCTTGGAGTCGTTGGCCTTCTGGAGCTGCTGCTCCCATGCCTCCACAGTGTGGCAGCTGAAAACTTGTCCCTCCTCTGTCGCCATTTCTTGCTCTGTAAAATTTTCTCAAGAAACAAACAGAAAAATACACCTCAAAAATTATAAGTGTGCTTCCGATTTTTTTCTGTTGGTTTCGGACCCTCTCTCACTGCCTTAAAATAAGCAAAGCTGTAGTTGTTTGTCACTTTAAATTCGACCTTCATGTTCTTTATATTCACGATTTTGCCATGGGAGATAAGAACTGTCTGGAAAAGAAGTTTCCCATGCACCCAACGTAGCGAATGCGTTACGCGTGCAGCTGTTTGGTGGGTCTTTATTCCCAACCGTTGGATCAGAAGAACTTGACCTTAATTTTCTTTTTTTTTTTAATAATCAAGAGCATCATATCCATTGGTTTATACTTTTTTCGGCCTATCAATGGCGGCAACCGTATTCGAAGTTAGTATCACTACATCAATAACTAGTTGATATTATAATAAATAAACCAAGAAAACGATTTTTGCATTTGTGGTTGAGTGTTCTCAGGGTTAGCTCTAGTAATGACGGAATGTGATATGCTGATATTAAAATTGAATCTCTTAAATATTGCAAAGTAATAGAAGTGGATTATGTCGCATCATTAGATTCTGTCGTAATTATTAGTATTAATCCATATTATTTATGGTCCATAAACTCCACATCTTACCAAACATGATTACGTATAAAATATTATCACATATCTGTAATGGAATTTACATCTTGTTTGGTAATTATAAAATAATAATTCCGTTACACCCTTATTATTCGAACACCGGTTAGTCTAACAACTTTTTTAGCGCATGCAAATGTTAATTAAGCCAGTTAGTCGGTGCAGTATGTCCGCTCTTTGCACCCAAGTTTAAATCTCGTTCCCTGTAAGCTAGAGTTACACGACCAGGAAAAAAAAAAACACAACAAAATTAGTACATTCGATTCTTGGAACGCATGCCTTCTTAAGAGGAAACAGACACTCAGAAATCAACAGGGAAAACATGCTTTTAAAGTGTCGAAAGTAGCTGGCAATTGCCTCTGTTCTATACATTTGAATCACACGTCTCTGAAACCAAAGTTTACGTACGAAGACTCCAAATAACAGAATCTACAATTGGATCAAACTCTTGAAACAGTACGTACCAAGAAGAAACCAACCGACGAGAAAGGCGGTGAAGAAACCCAGGTACGTTAGGAAGGTTGAACCTGCTAATGCAACTCCGAGACAGAATATTATTAAAAACGGTAGTAAGGATTGCACCACGGCTGCTGTGCTCACCCATTGACCCTTGAGGAAGATCAGAGCTGCAAGGTTCACCACATTCCACCCACCAGACCGAAACCCTAACCTGTTTAGGTTGTTGGCTACAAAGGAGTGGCAATTGCAGGTAAAAAGGTTGTAAGCTCGGTGTTGGAATTCCTGAGTGCCCTTCTGGAGTGCATCATCCCATGTCTTTATGTCTCTACCGGGTTCATTCTCCCCATATTGATCCTCACTTTGGTACTCAGACAGATCGGTAATAGCGCAACACTGCTTGTCAAAATTTTAATGAGCATAAATGAAACAGGAACGAGAAGGTGATACGAATTCAGATACGAAGAGTGCATATACCTTTTCTTTGTTTATTTGGATGTAGCGAGTTGCTGCTCCAAAAGAAAAGTTATCCACACAGACGAAATTGGGCCCTGCAAAGTCCAATATGATGCCATCTTCTCTGCATATGCCAATGTGGCCAACGAAAGGAACCAACCATGAAATAACAGGAAGGGGTGTCCACACAATGCAGCATGGGAACCGGGATCTTTTGGGGTCAATTTGCAAAGTCGGTGAATCACTTCCATCAATCCTCAAGTTGTGCTCGGGGCCTGCACTTGTTTCCATTGCCAAAATTGGAAGCTGCTGCATTGCCTCAAAAACATTAGACGCTTCACACTTGTCAAATAAGAAACTAGTTTATCTTAAATCTCACATCCGAACTGGAAAGGCACCGCCAAAATTAGTGGCATCAACTCTTACACAAAGAATTTTCAAATCATGTTGCATACAAGATAAAACGGAATGCTTTCTGAACATCTTATGACCAAACATTCTTCAAGTCATACACCACTGCAAGGAATCCCATAAATCTCTCACCCAGATAAAGTCTAAGGCATCTGATGGAAAACATTTTGGCACGAAAACAAACTGCTCCGATGCACGCTCCATGGACTCGTGAATCACAGTGTAACAAGCAGCATGGTTCAGCAGGTCATCAACCAAATTGTAACAAAAAAATTAGGTGGCACAACAAGCTCTAATTAAACAACACAACAACATATTATCAATGAATCACAAACAAAAACGATTGTCCATTATCGAAGTGTGGTTGTCTAGTATTTCTCCCATCTAAAATGGTATGCAGTCGAAATAGCTCCTGCATCCAACTCCTCTTCACCATAACAAACTTGTCCCAAAAAAAATACAGGGAAGAACAAAGTTTGGAACCTACCCCAAATTCAAGTATGTGTCACACCCTAGAAATTTCCCAGTAGAACTAAAATTCAGGATTTGGGAACCAATATACAAATTGTTCATAGCCTATTTCGAAAATACCAATGTTCAGCTTCATCTTTACCATACCAAAGAGGACAATTCTGCAGTACTGAGCGTAACAAAGTTGGTTAGTGCAGTGTACTCCGCATTTTCAATTCAATTTCGAATCCCACAGTTTAAATTAAATTAGAATATCGCTCGAATTAAAAAAAAAAAGTGACCAACTTCCTTATCAATTAGGAACTCTAATTAAACATGTTTAATCACCATTTCTAGCTAATTGAAACCATTAAAATGGCTTGGAAGCACCAGAACAACTGCCTACGTGTTTTGGTTTTACCTAAATCAGATACGGAACCCTAAGAGAAACCGACGGGAAATGTTAAAGCGGTTGAAGAACCGCGGCTAAATGTAAGAGTAGTAACACGAACACAAACCGTGGAGACAGAGGAAGAGGAGCGGAGGGAGTACCTTTGGATGGGCGGCAATGGAGAAAATGAGCGCAGCACCGCCGGCGATTGTTGGGGGAGATATCAAAGCAGGGCGGAGGCGTACAACTTGGGTGAAGGGAGAGTTGGGATCTGCGTGTTTCTGCAAACTTTTCTTTTTAGGATTATTTTTTAATTTATGAATTTTGATAATTATTTCGTTTTTAATTTTTTTTATTATAAATTATTAAGAATTTGTTAGATAACCATTTTTATTGTTGCAAATATGGATGACATTATTTGGTTTGAAGGCATGGGACAAAGTCAAAGAAAATGACTCGGTGGAGAGACACACAATTCAAGAATTTCTATCCAATCCTCCTAATTAGCGTATCTTAGAATTCCTATATAATGGTCAATAATAGCTCAAAAATGTTACACAACACAAGCAAAAGAAAGAAGAAGATACACTATAAAGAGCCATAACTGCTCTCAATCGTTTGAATTCTTCTATTGTTTCCATTACCTATGTAATTCAGTTTGATGATGTGAGAGATTACTGCTATTATCATAAGGGTGTAGGCATACTTAATAAACCTCATAAATATTAAATTTTATTTACTTTATTTTCATTGCACACATATCGTCGATTTCACAACATTTTTAATTTTCTAACTGAATTGAAAAGCTAGACTTTATTTTTATAATTTTTCAAAGTTTGGTTTTCCATTTTTTAGTTTTTAGTTAAAACAAAATGGTTATCAAATGACCGTTTAATAATAAAAATTAAGGGAAAGTAAACGGGAATATTTTGTTAAAACTCTTTTAAAATTAAGAAAAACTAATGAAAATGATTTGAAAGCTTTGAGTTTTAATGATAAGTACAAAATAAAGGGTAAAGTAAATAGTATCAAATTTGATATTTTAATATAAAAATATGATTTTTTTGTTAAAATAGGTTTTTCGTTAAATCTCGCTTAAAATGATTAGGGTTCTCTCTCTTTGTACGAGAAAGTCTTCAGTATTGTCCCTTTCAACGGCAGACAAAAATTTGCAGGCCGAAACAACGGGAGTGAAACAGACTGAGAGCGAGTCTTCGGAATGGCGCCTAAAAGGGAGAAGGACGCCACTACCGTGGTGGAGCTCGACAGCGACGACGAGAACGGCGCCGGCGCCGGACCACAAAATCAGACAAACAAAGCACCGCCGCAGACGACATCCCAACCTCCGCAACAGCCCGCGATCCCCAACAATCAAACCCTAGAATCTCGTAGTTTCTGGCGAGCCGGCGATTATGCAGTGGGTCCCACCAGCAGGGCCTCCATTGCACAGGGGCAGCTTGAGCACGCCCGAGTCCATCCCAAGTTTCTTCACTCCAATGCTACTTCGCACAAATGGGCTTTTGGCGGTAAAAGCTCTTTGCATGTTTTGGGAGTTAGGGTTTTTTTTTTCTTCCTGATTTTCAAAATTCTCTCATTTAATTTTATACGTTTTGCAGCCATTGCTGAGCTCTTGGATAATGCTGTTGATGAGGTAAATTTCAGAATATGAGTGCACCAAAAAATGAAGAAAATTACACTGAATTTATGTTTAATTTGTTTACTTTTTCTACATTAATTCAGGTACAAAATGGTGCAACTTTCGTGAGTGTCGATAAAATCGACATTGTGAAAGATAACTCTCCAGCCTTACTTTTCCAAGGTGTGGTTTCAGTGTGTTTAGCAATCACTATTTTTTGGAATGATATGTGATTTCATGAAAAGAAAATAAAAATTGGAAATGGTTGTGATGCTTTCTGTGCAGATGATGGCGGTGGAATGGATCCCGAAGGTATGCGCAAATGCATGAGCTTGGGGTATTCTACAAAGAAGGCAAACACGACCATTGGGCAATGTAATTATAACCATCTTCTTGTTTTATTTTCTGTTGGCTTAATTCGTTGGTATATCATTTGCATAATAATGCGGGTCTGTATGTTTATTTTCAAACATGTCATCTTCTTGTTGAATTTTTGTTCAACGAGTTGCTTATGGATGGTTTTAAGAATTTGTTTTTCTTCTGCTAAAGAAAAAGTTTTCATGTGTAAAACATGATTTAGCATGGCATTTTATGTCAATTCAGGGTTATAGTTATTTCATTTGTTGTGGCTCAGTGTATATATTGAGCGGTTGAATGCTCATTGAAATTTTTGTATGTCAGCACTTGAAGCTCACTGTATGATACATGCTGAGTTTTGTAGTTTTCTGTGTCAGTGAAATCCTAGATCTTTGCTTGTTTTTGTTCATCTTGACATCTGACAAGTGTGTACCTTTTCAGATGGTAATGGATTCAAGACAAGCACTATGCGGCTAGGTGCTGATGTAATTGTTTTCAGTCGTGCAATTCGTGCAGGGTATGTTTTATTTATTTTTGCATTTTAGTTTATTTTCCTCTTCAAACTAGTTTAGTCAATCAACTCCCCACCTCTGTACCACCTTTCTTTTTCCACTACAGCCACAAACATTTGCAACCATATTAACACATCCAGCCTACTGAAACTAAAGATTACATCTTGAAGCTGTGATTTAAACCTGATGGTTGTGAATGTCTCTAGCTTGGGCTTCCATTTTTTTTCCGAAAATGTTCATTGATTGGTATATGTGGCTATGTTATTTCACTTGGACTAGTATTCTTAGTTCCTCTGTTTTCCTTGAATATTTTATCCTTGACATAAATCAATTCAATGTTTATGACTTACTCTGCCCTAATACCTGTCTTTTAGAAAAGCTACCCAGAGTGTTGGTCTTTTATCTTACACATTCCTACGGAGAACTGGGCAGGATGACGTTATTGTTCCAATGGTACTGTTTGGCTCTTTAACATTAAGCTTCTCTTTTCCTCCTTGAGAGTTTGCAAGTGACTCACATTTCACACTTTGTTTTGATTTCAATTGTAGGTTGATTATGACATCTCTGGAAATTGGGTGGAACCAATAATTTATGGCTCACAGGATGACTGGACTTCTAATTTGAAAACAATCTTAGAATGGTCTCCCTTTGCATCAAAGGACGATCTCATGCGACAGGTGTTTTGGATGGTTCTTCTTACAGAAATATTATACAGTAGTTTTTTATTTTTTGAATACTTCCATTGTTGTATAGAAGTAAAATCCTGTAATCTTGTGGTATCATCACCAGCAATAAGTTCAGTAACATAAAGTTATTTCAGTTGAAACAGTAGTTGTAAATTGGTGGCATCTGTTTTTAGATAGTAGTCACGTAGTTGGAAGGGGTTTTGTGGATATGTTGCAGACTATTATGTAGGAGATTGAAAAATCTGTAATATATGATTTAAATTTCATGTTAAAAAAGAAAGAAGAATCACATTCTCTACCAGTCTATACAAGTAAAGGAAAGATTGTTCAAAAAGACAACCTCTATTGTTGTTTAGATATATTTTATTATGTCTTTCATGCATAATTGGCTCTCTCCCATAGCTTTCAGTCATCATGTTTCCTTTAGATATTAGAACAAAGATTGTATAGTGGTATGTGGATACAAGCAATCCCATTGTGGTGTATTGTGGGCAAAAATTTATGCTCACTTTTCCCTTACTTTGATGTTTGTTGAGGACTGCGTTTTAAAATCTTAAGATTAATATGTGGATTAATTCTATTCAACACGCCATGATGCCTTTTGCTCTGGCATTTGTACAACCACAACCAGGCTGCCATTTTTGTACCTAATTTACAATAATCTAAGACTAAAAGCCATGAAATGCCACTACTTTCTATTTTTCAGGTTGGTGTCCGCACACTCTGTTGACAGAACCGAGCGCAATGGCGTTCTAGGATTCATATAGCCGACCCCGCTTAGTGGGAAAAGGCTTTGTTGTTGTTGTTGGTGTCCGCATACTTTGTTCCCTAACTAGCTTTTTTGAATAATTATATTTTGCAGTTTGAGGAAATCGGATCGCATGGAACAAGAATACTTATATACAATTTGTGGCTAAATGATGAAGGAATATATGAGCTGAGTTTCGATGATGATGATGAGGTATGTCAAACTTATTAGGCTGTACGTAAATTATAAAATCTCTCTTAAGTCCATGTTTTAGGCACATATTTTCAGCTGTCCTCTTTTATGTGATATGCTAAATGTTTGCATCTACAAGTATGAGACACAGCCATGCTTTAGTGTCCCAAATCAGCTTCTTAAGTCAACTCAGCTGAACTCTGCCCTAATAACCACTAATTGGCTATAGTGCTCCCCTTTCATCATTTATGAAGATGAGTCTTAACTTTTTCTAAATAATGATGAACAAAAATTCTTCTCTATGATATTGTATAATAAGTAATAAGTTGTCATTAGTTTCCTGTATATTTAGTTTATTACTTGCTGTTGTGCACTATCAAACCACGTTCTTAAACAGCAGTGCACATGGTTTTTTATCACATTAAGCCGGCAAAACTTGCCAACTGTTTGTTGGTATATCATATTGTTTTGATTTAAAAAAGTGATATGTTGGTTTGTATTTTACACTTTTAGTATATTAATGTTAACATTGTATTCCATGCGCCCTTAGTTACTTTTAAAGGTTGGCGGGAGTAAGCATATCCATTGATATAAAATCCCTGACATGGATTTGAAGGATTTATTGTTTTTCATTTTAGTCAATGTTGTTGCATGTGCACCAATGAATACATTAGAGAGGATCCTGATTTTGTTAGTATTTGTGGTTCTTTTTTATGTTTGATGTAGGATATACGGTTGAGAGAAGAAGCTACCCGTGTAACTTCGGTTGTAGCACAAAGGAAAATCAACGATATACAATCACATATATCTTACCGTATCCGCTTTTCATTGAGGGTAACTTATCTAAATTTTACGTTTGTTTTTTTTTTCCAGCAACATTTGTTTTTTACCATGATGATTCTATTTTTCAGCAACAGTTGTTTTACTATGGCGATTCTTATTCAGTCATATTCTTATGATCAGGCTTATGCTTCCATTCTGTACCTCAGAAGATTTACAGACTTCAAGATTATACTAAGGGGAAAACCTGTACAGCAATATGATATTAAAGATGACTTGAAATATGTAGACGTTGTACCGTACAAGCCTCAGCTGGCTATATTGAAAGAGGTAAGTTATCTTTCATTTTTCTCTGCAACATTCTTGAGCTATGGAAGTTTTGTAGTTCTGAAATGAAAAATAATTCAAATGCCTGGTTTCCTGCTTAAGGTTACAGTGGAAACAACCATTGGATTCATTAAAGAGGCACCTGCACTTGCAGTTAGTGGATTCAATGTGTACCACAAGAATCGCCTCATCAGGGTATGTTTTGAGTACGCTGAAGTGCAGTTTCTATCTTTTTGAAACTTATGTTGCTAACTGCAAATTAGTATATCGTGAATCATATAGTATACTATGTTTTGAAGTTGTAAGTTGGGCTAGATGATCAATAAAATGGATGTAATTCATGGAAGTACAATATACGGAATTGACTTTCAGTCACACAGCGCTGTGAAATTTGGCTATTTGTTGCTTTTCTTACTCTTTAGCTGAATCTATAAAAAAAAAAAGGTCGTACCCAGTGCACAAGGCTCCCGCTTTACGCAGGGTCTGGGAGAGGTGAATGTCGGCTAGCCTTACCCCCATTTATGGAGAGGCTGCTCCCAAGTCTCGAACCCGAGACCTACCGCTCATGGGCGAAGGCACTTGCCATCGCACCAAGTGCGACCTCTTTAGCTGAATCTATAATGAAAATTAATGCAATTTCAAGTGAGCTACATGATAAGGATGGCTATTGTGTAATTGTGATCAGTGACATTCCAGTTATCACTGATGCAGTGACTTTTTTTCACGTTGTTGCAGCCCTTCTGGAAAGTCACAGCTGATGGCTCTTCAAAGGGGAATGGTGTTGTTGGTACGATTCCTTAACTCTGTATTTCTCATTGTAGATATGTTCTGGACATATTCGTTTATTTTCATTGTAGATATGTTCTAGATATGTTCTGGACATTCGTTTATTAATATGCTTTAATGTACATATCACCAGGAATTTTTGAAGCAAATTTTATAGAGCCCGCACATGATAAGCAGGATTTTGAGAGATCTTCATTGTTTACCCGGCTTGAAAATAGGCTGAAACAAATGGTAAATGATTTCTGGTGAGTTATTGTAACTTCCAAATTACAGACAACCTTTTTCTTTACAGGGGTTGGGATGTCATTGTTATTGTTGAGGGGTGTCTGGTCCTTTTGAAAGAAAAGAAAGAAAACTGATGGTTAAATTATATTCTTTTTAAATGAGGAAAAGGTTTAATAATACCCTGGGCACACTGGGGGTGTACAAAAGAAAGACCAGGCATAGAAGAGAAGTCAACAGCACTAAATTCTATACACACACACAGAATATATTTTGCAGACGTCTATCCATTATAAACCGGTCTCAGGAAAGAAGCTTCCACTCCATGAGTTGGAACTTGATGCCATGGAAGGTCCATATCTGTTCATAAAATGGGTGCAGCATAGAAGAAAACTTTTGGTCTCTCTTTTGGATTCTGGTCATTTTCCCCTTAGCATTTATAGAATGAGTGGAACATTAGGTATGGTATCTAGTAGTACTTCATTTTCCATGTTAAACCTTTGTAAAGTATGTGTATGCCATACATCCTTTGATCTCTCTCTCTCTCGCACACACACGTATTGGCTTTCTTTACATTGATGTGCTTTCCTGACACAGAATCATGTATTTTCACTGTTCTGATTTGTTGAATTGTTCTGGACAAGACAGGAAAAGCAAATGTCACTTTGTGGGATATCAACCTATTGGTTTTACTCGCAACCTGCCAAAGGACCCGACGTATAAATCTTCTGCTAGACTTGCGTCAAATTCGATGAATCTTGACCAAACTATGGATGACCTTCCTGCTAATATTGTACAAGATACGAGCAATGGGCAGCATGGAAGTGGCCACCAAACTGGTTTTGAAAACGATTCGCCAACTGTAAGTGAGACAGAGTATTAATTTCTTGTTTGCTTCTTACCATTCGTTATTTCAATCTATTTAGTACGGTTGACAGCTAGCACGCAATGGTTAGGAACATTCTTGGTTAAACTTCGTACCAAGGATATTCAAGAGTTTTCTGGTAGCACGGTCTCTAGCCTTGGGTCTCAAATGTTTGTAGTGTTCATATTATCTATGACTATCAAACATCGTTATGTATTACATTGCAGAGGAGCTAGTTTCACTCTTAGAAAACTTACTTGCCAGTAGTTAAACAAGAACAAACACTGTTGATGTTCAACCAAATAATCAGTTGAAAGTTGAAATGCTTAAAAAATAAATATAAGGGCATGGCCACTTGGAGGTTTAGGACATATCATGTGCTCAGCAGGTTCACCACATTCATGTTCATAAACCTTATAAAAGAACGATGATGCATACTACGATTTCTAGGGCAGTGGACCACAACAGACCCTGATAAACCCCTCTGGGTTCTCTATATTTCAGTGGCATTGTCTTGTTTCTAATTTTGTTTTGCTCTGAGTACAGAATAAACTATTCTTACATTGTTGAATGCCAATGCAGATGTCGAATGAGGTAGTGGGGTCTGCGGACGATATAGAGCCCATGACAGTTGATCAGATATGCGAAGAGAATATACAACTTTTCATGAGGTATCGTTCTAAATTTGCATTCAAGTACCAGGCATAATTAGTTGGGAATGTGGCACCAAGATATTTACATGCTATATAATTGAGTCGCTCTATTTGTTTCTTCTCTTGAACCCAACAAAACCCTTTTGCTACAGGTGTGATGCTCAGATGCAGAAGGAGTCTGAGATGAAGAAGACGGTATGTATGAAGTTCAACATCACATCGTTGATTCATTACGTCATTAATTCAAGTTGGCAGGCTGAATGACTTAGTGCTCAAGTTTGTTGAATAATGTGATACCGAGCTTTGCTTTTTGTTTCTGGAACGAAATAGGTTGAAAACCTAGAGAAGGAGTTGGAGCTGGCCAAAAGGAAGAACGCACAACTTGCTTCATATCTAGAGACCAAGCGGAAGCATAAGATGTTGAGATAACCTACTGAAAATGATTTGATAAAATCATAAAACTTCATTCTGTACCGGTCACTGCAACCAGACGAATGTCTAACCAAGCTACACGCCGACGCTTCTCCTTCTAAATGTGTATAGAAAGTAGCTAGAAATCAAATGTTTCTGTACTTTCCTTTGTCCGGTGGACAGCACTAAACGGCCGGACTCCGACTTTGTTGTGGATGTCACAGTTTATGAAGAGTGCACAAGAGTTGGGAATTATGTATATGAATGTATGCAGTGAAATGTGAAAAAGAAAGGCTAATCTTTTTACTGGCCAAGCTTCAAATCTTTTTATTTTCTAAAGTTGCCTTCTTCTTGCTCCTAAAAAAAAAAGTTGCCTTCTTGCTCTTTTGTACGGTTTGTTGCCTTAGTTTTCTCCTCTCGAGATTACTAATATCAATCCTTCTAAATATCGAGAGATTTTTCAGTGTAGTGTGATATGTGTGCTAAAAAGTTAATAACTTAAAAAATAAAATTTCTCACCACTGCTATTATAACACGTGATGTACCATTTATGTTTCCGTCACAATTAAAAATTTCTCCTAAATATCAAAACCACCAACATGTATTAAATTCTGAGTATTGGATAGGAAATGAACTTGGAGCTTTGAATGCAAAAGTGGAGAAAAATATTACTAGGCTAACAGTTAGCCGATAAATATAACGTTTAACGACTGAGAAAAAAAGTAATCCACATAGGCCGATTGAGAAAAAAAGTAATCCAGATAGGCCGACTAAAGGATGTTACTCCTGAAAAAGAAGAAAGCTGTTCACTTGCTTAATTACAATGTGCAAATATAAGTAAAACAAATGATTGACTGCAATTTAAGGCGTGAGACAAGATTAGTTTGGGGTTGCTAAAAAAGTTTTTTTTTTTTTCAAACTTCTTTAAAAAGTTGGAGTTAAAATTGTGTTTCGTAAAAGAAAAAAAAAATTTGTTTTCAAAATCATGGGTCTAAAACAGAAACAGCCCCAACCTTGCTTTTAAAAAAAAAAACGTTTTTTTATAGGCGGCAGGTGAGTAATAACCTTCAATGAAACTTTCATTGACAATACTTATTTTTAACTAAACATTTAACTACTGTTTTGTATAACTATTTATTGTCCACAGCAAAAACAGTTTTGAAAAGAAACAACAGCAATCTCAAAGGTAAAAAATGGTTTTTCACACACAAAAATATTCTAACAAAAAGGAAAAACAAATTAAATTATGAGAAATTTAACAAAAAGCGCTCGCTACTGTTTACTTTAATTAAAAAACATATTTTTACATTAAAAAGTTAATCTTGATACTATTCATTTACTTTTTATTTTATTCTTATCAATAAATCTTAAAAGTTTTCAAATAATTTTCATTAATTTGTATGAAATAATGACGTCGCAGCACGCTATCGCATCAAAAAACGTGGCAAAAGGCCAAAGCAAAAGGAAGTTCCGGAAGTCAGACGCCGTCTTCTGGAGTACCGGGGGTAAAATCTACCCGAAAGTAACGGCCACAGTCGCAGATTCTCCAAGGCTCCACTCGCCGCTGCAGCTCAACACTCCGTCCTCCGCGAAATTGGATTCTCGGCGGCGGAGACTTCACCATGAGGAAGCGAGATTTGGCCATTCTCATGCTCTCCGCCTTCGCCATCTTCTTCTCTCTTCAGGTCCCCTCAAAAGCCCTACAGAAACTCTAACGACAATCGAATTTATGCATTTCTATTTAATTGAACTCGGTTTGAATTGTTTCTGATTGGATTTTGATTTTGAAATTTCAGCACGAGGGTGATTTCTCCTTCAGAGAGGCGTGGATGCACCTCTCCGACGACTACCCAATCAAGTTCGAAGGCGACCGCCTTCCTCCGCCGATCGTGGCCGATCTCAACGGAGACGGCAAGAAGGAAGTCCTCGTCGCCACCCACGATGCCAAAATCCAGGTCTCTCTCTCTCTCTCTCTCTCTCTCTCTCTCTCTCTCTCTTCATTTTCATTGTTACTTACTTGTTAGGTATGCTGAGGGTTTAGTGTTATTGGTAATTTTTGTTATTGTTAGGTTTTGGAGCCTCATAGTAGGCGTGTAGACGAAGGATTCAGCAACGCGCGCGTGCTTGCGGAGGTCAGCCTTTTGCCTGACAAAATCCGCATCTCCTCCGGCAGACAGCCTGTGGCAATGGCTACCGGGGTTATTGACAAGCTTCGGCCGGGGCAAAGACCCAGGCAAGTTTTGGTGGTTGTTACGTCGGGTTGGTCTGTTGTGTGCTTTGATTCCAACCTCAAAAGGCTGTGGGACGTCAATTTACAGGTTTGTGGAAAGTTTGGAATTTTGTTCATATCTAATGGTGACTTGGTCGGTGTTATCCGATTCCATAGTCTTATTCTAGTTGGAATTTTACAGGAGGATTTTCCACATAACGCCCACCATAGGGAGATTGCCATCTCAATAACTAACTACACCTTGAAGCATGGGGATACAGGATTGGTGATTGTTGGTGGAAGAATGGAAATGCAGCCTCATGTACGTTTCTTGTTATATTATTCAGTTCTAATTTGTTTCCATTTATTCTGGAATCAACTTTTCTTTCGAGTATTCGTTATGGAGAAAGCATGTGTGGTTACAAGTATATATCCTACTGCCAAGATTGTTTGCGAACTTTAAAGCCCACGGTTTTCATTCATAACTTCTAAACAATTCATCTAGTGTGATGGCAGAAGCATTCTCTACTAGCTTTAGCATCCCTTAATTAGATGTCTTTACAAACTTTGAGGATGTTGATAAAGAAATGCTGACCTTAATCTTCTTTGCACTTTTCCGTCAAGATGAATATCGATTATAAAGGTTCAAATTGGACTTGCTTTTGTTATAGCTTTTTTTTTTCTATATTCGTTGCTTCACTGCTCCTGGTATTTCACAAGTTTCTATTTATTGTCCGTTCTTGTCATCTTAAATTCTTTTCTGTGGAGTACTTGATTGAAACCATACTTCTACATTTGACCTGTTATTGCTGTTGTAATGTTTAAACTGAAGACTCACATTTTTAATCAGTCTACGGTGCTCTTAAAAGTGATTTCCTATCATTTTTTAGATTTCCATGGATCCTTTTGAAGAAATTGGGATGGCGGATAGAAGTGCTGAGCAGCATAGAAGAAATCTAACTGAAAAGGAGGTAAAAGCATTTTTTTGGTTTATGCATGAAAAACTCTTGCTTTTTTTAATTAGGGTGGATAACTTGATCTTCAGATTTTTGCATTTAAAGCATTCTCATTTCTTGGTTTAAAGTATGATATTGCTAATGTTTGAGCTTCTGAGTCAACAAAACTATATGAAACCAGTCATGACAGCTATTTACTTTTTTTTGTTCTTGGTAGTGTAGTGTTTTGATGGTTTTTTTTCTATCTATCTTGTGCAGGCTTCTGAGAGTTCAGGAACTGTGGATTTGCGCCATTTTGCATTTTATGCATTTGCTGGTAACTCTGGAACTATTAGATGGACTAGAAAGAATGAGGTGATCTTCGTATTTTTTGTACATATGCTTTTTACTTTAGCACTTCTATGCTTTATAGTTCATACTATACTTAGAAACTAGAAAGACATTAATTTTCTGGTGTAATATATCCAAAAAATTTATAGCAGGTGTACAAGCTAGAGTTTTTCTCTTTTAGTATCTTATTGATGCATGTTGCTATTACACTACTACCTGGTGTTTAACTCTTATCTGATTGATGAGTCCAACTTTTGATAAAGAATATTGAAGTATTTGCTTCTCGAATAGCTGATTCAGTCATTTGGTTGTTTAGAATATTGAAGAGAATTCTTCAGATGCTTCACGGTTAATTCCACAGCATAACTACAAGCTTGATGTTCAGGCTATGAATAGTCATCGTCCAGGAGAGGTATGTTATTCTACCATTTACAAAACTGCATGGTTATCTGTTACAGTTACCCAGTGTATATGTTAATCAATTTTTCATTGTACTTTGTATAATGTTGTGAAACTCTTATTCTTTGGAGTTTTGTTTTGGTCAAACATATGAAATATTTGAGTTTCGACTTGAAAAATGGTCCCTGAAGAAGCTTATGGAAATCTCTCTCTTTCAGTACGCATTTTCTTTACCTGATAAAGTTGTTACTAGTTTTCATCTTGTTGCTCTAAATTGCTTATGATTCATGCTTGTTTGGACTTCATTTATGATAGATTCTTTTGAGATAAGCCCCCTGATACATGTTACATTGTAGTATGAATGTAGGGAATTCAGAGAATCTATCCTTGGAGTTATGCCACATCATTGGGTATGTTAAAAGGACTGTCTTTTACTCCGTTAATTGCACTTCTGTTCAACTGAATGTATTATTTTGTGGTAAGTGATTTGCCAATTTGCATGCCATTACCAGGATAGAAGAGAAGATACTTTGTTGGAACTTGCACATTTCAGGCGGCACAAAAGGAAAACAGTGAAGAGAACATCTGGAAAGACTATTAACTTCCCTTTCCACAAGCCAGAAGAAAACCATCCTCCTGGAAAGGACTCAACAAAAAAAATTTCAAACTTGATTGGAAAAGCTATTCAGTATGCTGGTTCAGCAAAATCTAAGAAGGTGCGACTTGTGAACCATTTGAATGTAAGATTGTTTATCGTATGTTGAAATTCCTTTTTGACCTGTTTATGTTTCTGGTGCAGCCATATCAATATATACCTACCATAACAAACCACACTCAGCTTTGGTGGGTCCCTAATGTCGTTGTAGCTCATCAAAAAGAAGGAATAGAAGTTATTCACTTAGCATCTGGTCGCACTTTCTGTAAGGTAAACGAAAAGCCCACTCAATTTCCCTTGTAGCGTCATAACCAAAGTTAAATTACACTTGATATGATTGCCATTCATGCTTTGGTTTGTGAAAGAAAGAGAGCAGCCTTTGTTCTTTTATTTTTTTTATATGTTGAGACTTGAGAGAGATCCACCCTGCTTCAGCTCAGTCCTTCATTTCTTATTTTTACTTTCTATCTGATATATGGACATACATACATAGAAAAACTTTGTTTCAACTGTGGAATATTTATGTTATTTCTTAATCGATGTAATGCAAAATTTATCGATCTTATCAGCTTCATCTTCAAGAGGGTGGCCTTCATGCTGATGTAAATGGCGATGGAGTCCTAGATCATGTCCAGGTGCACATCTCTCAACTTTCTACCTTTAGGTCTGGTTTAGTATTGTTGTGCTTTGAAAAAAAACTGCTATGAGAATAAGCGGCTGCGAAATAAATCAGCAGAGTGTTTGGTAAACTTTTTTGTAAAAGTGCTTTTGGAAAAAAAAAGCAGTTTGATAGTGGGTCTTTTCATTAAAGGAGCACTGTAGCTCCGTGTGCTTTGAAAAAAAGCCAGTTTTCCAAAGCTGCAAATAGCAGCTTCAGCTTGTTCCTTTGATTTCAGCTTATTCTCACAGCAGCTTCCAAAATAAGCTTTTTTTTTTCAGTTTACCAAACACTTAAAACCCTCACAGCTTTTTTTCATAGGTGCTTTTTTTTTAAGCACCTCACTCCCAAACCATCCCTTAGTCTCTTATCTCAATTCTAGTTGGCTGAACAGCCTAAAAGTTTAATGCTCAGTGGATGTTGGAAGTTAAATGTCTGTTGAATTATGCTCTGTGGATCTAAAGCACAATGATAAAAAAATTATAATTGGTGGACAACCACAAAAGAAAAAAAAAGGAGGAAATGCAGGGATAAATGTGGCATAATTAACTTGTGGCCTGAAGTGTAGATTTTGTTTATGGCTGCATGGGTGATAAATGTGACAGAATCTGTGCCTTCTCTGCAGGCTGTAGGGGGAAATGGCGCTGAGCAGACTGTTGCTAGTGGATCCATGGAAGTGCTCCGTCCCTGTTGGGCTGTTGCGACCTCTGGTGTACCCGTTCGAGAACAACTATTTAATGCTTCGATATGTCATCATTCCCTTTTTAACTTATTCCAACATGGAGAATATTCTAGAGGCTTTGGTCGAACTCATGATTTAGCATCGTTGGAGGTAGCAACTCCCATTCTCATTCCAAGAAGAGATGGCCATAGGCATCGTAAGGGAAGCCATGGTGATGTTGTCTTCTTGACAAATCGTGGTGAGGTATGCATTCTAATCTTGATCGCGTCATGGATTGGGATGAGATCACTCACAAAATTCAATTATAATCTTGTAAGGTACAGGGTACTGTTTACTTATGCAGAATTGGCAACTTAAGATGTGTACTTTCTCTCAGGTAACATCATACTCCCCTGGATTGCATGGCCATGATGCCATTTGGCAGTGGCAGCTGACGACGGGTGCTATATGGTCAAATCTTCCATCTCCGTCAGGGATGATGGAGGCTGGTAACGTGGTCCCTACACTGAAGTCATTCTCGTTGCGGGTTCATGATATCCAAGAGGTGGTCCTTGCTGCCGGAGAACAAGAGGCTGTAGTGATTTCTCCTGGAGGAAGTATCGTAACATCAGTTGTCCTTCCAGCACCGCCTACACACGCCCTGATCACCGAGGACTTCTCAAACGACGGGCTCACTGATCTTATTGTTGTGACGAATACCGGGGTGTACGGGTTTGTCCAGACAAGGCAACCAGGTGCCCTCTTCTTCAGTACCCTGGTTGGTTGCCTCATACTTGTAATGGGCATCATCTTCGTGGCCCAACACCTCAACTCCATCAAAGGCAAACCCCGTGCTCCATCTTCTCAGTGAAAGCAGCAGAGCTTTCACGACTAAAATACTAACCGAATATCGCCACAAACCGAGAGAAGCAAAGGAGTTCATCGATATCGTGTTTTGGTAGAGAAAAATCGGCATACGCTGATGGAATCCTGTAGCCTTCACCGGGGAAACAGCATCAGATCGACGAGCCGACGGACCTGCTTCCCTGCGTTCACTGTAATCCTTCTGTGGCGCTTCGTTTACTCCTCCGAGTTTATTGCATGTAAAATCTTTCTTCTGCTATGTATCATTTGCATCTAAATTTTTCGTAAATTATCTCTTGTTTTTTACTTACAAATTTTCTCCGGGTTTATGACTTCGAGCATCTCCAACAACACTAGATATATTTTAATGAGTTTAGCATGAAATTCGAAGATTGTTTTGGCTTTTAGCCGATTTTAAAAATGTTACTCCTACAACTTTGAATATTTTTTTCATTTCATAACTTTGAATACTATTTATTAAAAGGTACTCATTAAAACGCATTTAGTTTGATTTTACTTTATATTATCTTTATTATTACCAAACCCACCTTTATATTATGGTGATATCAAATTAAACAGGTCTTAATGGTTGCTCATTAATAACTCAATGGGCTGCTGACGCCGAATCTCTTGGCCATATGGAAAGTAAAGAAATCTTGCAACCATTTACAAAGCTAGGTTAACTGGGATATAACGACGCTGTGGATCAAGCTTTTTGTGGTTTTGGGTTAAATTTATCCAAGTTCAAACAACATGATTTAGCTAAGCTGTTGGAGATATTCCTGTAGAAATGACGGAAAAACGGAGAAAACTTGGCACAACAATCCAGGAAATAGTCCTCTCACTAATTTTCTTTCGGTCAAGTACTACTCTCAGGATATTTCCCTTTATTTATACAAAAAAAATAAAAAAATAAAAAAAGAAATTTGCTCAAGGAGAAAAATTAATTAGGTCGAGTGACTATGAATACAACCAGTACCAATACAATTAAATAGGTGGGCACGATTTGGCACAAGCGGCAAACATTCTTCCCAAATATAAGAGCAAGCCTATACTATTGACGTCTGACAAAAAAAATTAATCCCCCAAGAAAAAAAGTTTTGGCCTTTGTATATATACGATTGATTGACTGCATAAAAGTATTATATATAAGTATTTATATATGTCATTAATTGTACTGAATTTTCTACCTCACGAGTCACGACATTCCGATTCTCTTTGAAACCGAATATTGGGTTTCACTTTGATGCATGTCAATTCAGAAAGGTCATCCATATATATGCATATATCAATCCATTTCAGAGAGATTTGTTGGGGAAAAGTAAGATTGCTACATGAAAATTCCGTGGGGCTGTCAAAGCAAGTGGGAGATCGAGATCTCTACCTAGCTCTCGCATTCAAGCACCTTATCATTAAAAGTCAATATAGAAATAAGTACACACACACACATACATATATATATATATATATATATATATATATATATATATATATATATATTCCAAGATCATGCCTTCCACCCCTACAATCTCTATAATTTAAACGGTGTATATATGATATGCACTGGTGCACTAAACCGTTTAATTTGTATGAATTAATATTTGATATGTTTGATCTAACTGTTTAAACACCAATACATTTGATACATGTATATTGTAGATCAACCCTATTTATTATCAAAGCTTTGTGGTTTAGAATTTGGATACTATTCTAACACTAGAGTTTGAACTTTAGGAACCCTAATCCGAGATGGGTCTTTAATTAATTTCTCCAGATTAACTATAGGCGTAGTTTTGCAGCAGGGTTTATGTTAACCTAATTCCAAAGACGACGTCCGTGGGATAATTACTCTACATGTAATTAACGGTCGAGAAATATATATAGCAACTAGCTAGCAACCAAAATAATATTTACTGGTCCTCGAAGAGACAATTCACTACATGTAAGAGCTTGGTTTCTTCCAAAATATGCCTTAATTACGCCTTCAAACTTGCAGCCTTGTTTTCTGCTGACAGCAGACACAGCCTTACAAGTTATGGAATATGGAAAAAAAACTTCAGCTCCCACCAATTGGCATTCAGTTCGATCAGCACATTCAGATATACTGGTGCTCTCTCTCTCTACCGCTTTCTCAGATTGCAAATAGGGTTTGGGAGGAAACAGCTAATTGATCGAAAGCAAAGCAAAGCAAAACAAAAAATGAAGGGAAAAAACAAAAACTTTTTGCAGCAAATTGCCTTCTTGTCGGGACCACAGCAACTCAAATTATATTGCCCCCCAGGCCAACACACAGAAGATCACATTGTGCATTGGGCTCAGCCTACCAACCCTAGAGCTGATCAAATTGCATGCCAACCCCGCCTGCCTATAATTGCCCTAATACACCATGACAAACCCTAGTGCTCCCTTTTGAATTATGACTTTGTTTGTGCTTACTAGGGGAATTAACCTAGCTAATATGTTGTTTAGCTATTGCTCTTGGATCTCTCTAAAATATTGCAGACACTGCAGCGATGTCTATATATGTATATATAATTATATATACAAGCAAAAGTTAGAAAAGAAGAGAATATAAATTAGCTCAGTGCCAAACATCTGGGTTTATTATACTTTCTCAAAACGCTAGAAATATGTGGCCGTTACCTAGCTGAGGTCTCTGTTGGCAAGCACAATTCTAAGCTAGGATTTCAGACTGCTGCATGTGGGAGACTAGAGACTCTAAGAGTGATGGAGTATACGAGAGAGCAATGTTGTGGGGTTGTATGGCTATCATGCATCCACCCGTTGGTTGATTGGATGCCATATACAGGAGGGAGTAGTGTTTGATGTTGCACGTCACTGAGAAGTAGTCTACAGAACATGTGTTTTTTACGAATTTTCTTTAGTATGTTAACCTAACTAGCAAGCTACTCACTACAAATACGTTTCTTTGTTTAGTTAATCTACTCGCTACAAACATGATTTGCCCTTGGATAATATGTTGTACATATATAAAGTTGTTGATAAGATGCATTTGTCAAGGAAAACCTTATGATTTAAGAAAGAAGTTGAATTGAGATTTGAGATTTTCAATGTAGGTCAAGGATAGGATTATTTAAAGTCACCCTAACTAATTTCTTATTGCACGAATATGTTTCCCCAATACAACACAATTTTGCCATTTTATTTGGAAGATAGTAAAATAAAGTCACTTGACAACCCCTTGCAGAAAAACTGTGCTCTAAAGCGTGTACATACACAGCTAGATCCGCAGTCTGCCACTGTCAACGATTTCCATGCTTATATATATATATATATATGTACGTAGTTTGAATGGTTTCCTTATATTGAACTTCAGATCTCGAAACTTCAAAAGCAATTAGTTGGTTTGAAGAATCACCGGATATAATCTTAAGACTTATTGAGGATAGTTCTATTTGATTTGTTTGGTGCAAGCACTCTTTTTCTGTTAGACTGAATATTGAAAGCTCCGGCAAAGCTATAACAAAGTCATTTTTCATTGCACCCTATCTACCATTGTATGTATTCTTCCGACGTTTCAATGAATACCCTACTTTCACGAAACAAAATCTATGTATCTATATGAAAGTTACTTTGTATAGAGATATGTTGGAGAAGAATTCACAACTCCATAACAGTTTCATGCATCAACTCTTTAATCATAGTGTAGCATTATCTTTCTACTCAGTATATGCATTGCAGTAATGTATAGCCACTAATGTTAATCCGAGTTAATTAGAATGTATACCGTATTTCCATCACAATTAGAGATTAATGAGCAAAATTGTTCTCATATCTTTACCCGTTCAGCACTCCTCCTTCGTTATCTAACCATACGACAACAAAGAAAGAAATGCATAAGGAAAAAAAATATGAGTTTGAAAATTACTACTCGTAACAAAAAGCTACAGACTCACAAAACTAATTTTGAAAGAATAATACCCTGGTGCATTGGGGATTGCCCTTGATGATTTCCCAAAATTCAAAGAAAATTGAATGCATGGATACAAAATTGAAAAATTGAATTCCCCCAGGTACTTACTCAGTTGTCCAGGGGACCGAATATTACACTGGAGATTTTTTGTTGTGATACGGTCCGACATACCAAGTGTAATAATACAATTAATGTAATATTACAAGTGATGTAATATTCCAGTGCATTGGAGATGGGGGCCTTTGATGATTTTTAAAGTTAAAAAAAAATTAATGTATCGAACCGTATTCCCAACACATCGAAAATTTTCTGCTGCTTTTTCAATCTCTGCGCTGCTCAAGGAAACATGATATGCATATATACCGATGGAGTGGAAAGTTTTTTGAGCCAAAAAAACATGGGCGTCAATCTCATCATTATTTCTGTAAAAGTAAATACTAATTATTTTTTGCATTGGGAATGTATATAGGCATATATGGTTTTCTCTTTCTTTTTGTTAAGATTTTGTTCATCAAAAAACAACAAATAATAATTAGGTTTAAAGGTCAATAAGAATTTCCCCAATTCGACTAAATTAAGTATTTTTCTTACGGAATCCAACGACAAAATGTGTTTATTTTCTTTCGGCGGGTCTACAATATATAAAATTTTGTTTAATTTTAAGAAGAAAAAAAGAGTTTTGTAAGGAAAAGAATCTACCATAAAACAGCTGCATCACATGGAAACATACTGTAGCATCACATTTAGCTTTACACACACACTATCCCAACGGTAAATGTACAAGTTTTTTTCTAATGCACATTTAAATTACACATCTGAACAAGAATTGTTAAATCTTTTAACCTAACAGAATTTAACAGCTCTTGTTAAGTGTAACTTAATTGCGCACTACAGAAAATTCAATAAATGTATATGGTCGAAACTTGACCTAACTCGCTGGAACAAAAGCCGCCCTCTAATTTACCAGAAAACATGATAAAAAAAAAAATATATATATATATATATATATATATATGACCGAAAGTTTAACCATGCTTCAATGCATGACGTGCATTAAGACAACAGATGGTTTAATTTGTGATCAAGGATTTAATGGCTAAGTACCCAATATATATACATAGAAAATTTCGATAGAAATTGAAGACGATTAAGAATGTTACACTTGCTACATTTGTACCACCTCCCTAATAGTGTAGGGCACACAAACACGTATAAAGACAATACAAATGTGGTAAGACAAATGTAGTAAGAGTAACATTTTTGAATATGACATTATGGGATGGGCAAGTCTGTTGTAACTAAACTGCTACTCTAAAATAGTATGGTCTCTTTGTAACTGCCACCCTCCATCCATCCATGCAGGATCACTCAAAAGCTAATTCAGTCCATCAAGAGGGCTAATACTTCAAGCTCCACAGCAAGAATTAATTTTCAAGCAATTCAATACACATATACTACTGCTTTATAGAATTCTATCTAGTATCAACACAACTTAAAAAGAAAGCATTTTTGGAGCCTTCTTATTTTCTCAGTAATATTTTTGCAAGGGGTTGTCGCTCAGTTGATTTAAGATCACTTATTCCTGCACCCGAGATCTTAAGTTCAATTCTCCCTTCTCCCATTTCCGCTTGTATTAAAAAAACTTTCATATAATTTCAACTGCAGTTATTTTCTCTACATGAAAGTTTTTTCACTGAATCACTACAATTCTTTTAATATTTCCTGCAAACTCCTCATTATATATATAGCTATATGCTATCCAATTCATTATAAAACAGCAGGGCAATAGTTATAATTTGGCTTAAGAATCTGGACTCATTTCCATGTACTCCATATATGGAATTCTCTAAGAGTAACCAACTTGCTTGAAGCAATTACAACAGAGAGAGAGAGAGAGAGAAAGAGAGAGAGAGAGAGAGAGAGAGATGGAGATGTTGACACTCTTGGCACCAACTTGCCGAATCATTTACGGATACAAAACCCTAAACCCCAAACACTCTCTAGCCATTAGAATAATACACAACTAAACACAGGCAAGTGCACAACTCAATTTCAAATACTTTCTACCTAGGATGCATGGACGTGGATACGAACACAAGAATACGACACAACACGGGAATACGAAGGGATACCACCATGTCCATGCGTCGTAGCTTGCACTTTTCAAGACAGAAGTTTTTACATGTTATTTACACCCCAAGATACATATATTCAGGCCTAAACCTATATTAAGGGATCTCTCAATTATTTTCGACAAGAAGACAGATTTGCAGCCATGGACGAAAAGACTTGACTTGGAGGCATGAACGATTGGAATCTAAATAAAATACATACACATACGACAGACCTTGGGATTAGTTAGTCAAATACTTCACCATGCAAACAAAAGATTAGGTGACTCCTTATCTATCTTGGGGTTATTAGGCTTTAGAGTTCGAACATGTGTTTGTGCATTCAAAAATCTCTTAAACAGACTTTACGGAGATTTGATTCATTCTGATGCTTCGTTCATTGAAAAATCTCATCTTATGTTTTTGTTTAATTTATCAACCTTAATTTCTTTTTCTTTTCTAACTACAACAATTCTGATGTTTCTCTCTTAAAATTAAAATTTTATCTACATTTTGGAGGTAAAGTAGGCTCGTTTGAGATGTGCTTTTAAATGACTGAAAGTTTTTTTAGAGAAAATGTTTTCTGAAACCAATCATTTGTAAAAATGAAAGTTAATTCTAGAAAAGCACTTGAAGTGCTTCCTGCAAGAAGCACATAAATGGCTCTTCTAACAAGAAGCACTTCAAGTATTTTTGAAACTCAAAAACATTTTCTCTAAAAATGTTTTCAGTCATTTAAAAACACTTAAAAAAACTAGCCCTTAAACTCCCTTCCAGTTTCATTACAGATATAAGCTTCCCCACAGTAAATTTATTTATTTAAAAATAAAGCTTGTGCTTTATACTGTTGATATTTTAAGAACTACTAGTGATAACTATAATCAATATTTATTGACTAAATGCAATAATGTGGCAGCATTAAAAGGTTTAAAAAGACTTCTATAGGGAAGTGAGAAATAGATAATTGCAGATAACATTAATGTATGAAATTTAGAGGACATGTCAAAGGTCAGATTGTTTGTAAACTAATTATGCAAGGCCCTTAAATTTTCTGCTATGTTTACAATTCCTAAGTTTTCATACAGAAAGTAAACAATATTAAATTTAAGCAATTATCCAACAAACAATTGAGCAATATTTCTGTAATTTTACCTTCCTGGAGCTGTGCATTAAACCACCGCAGGTGAAAATTAAGCAAAGCTTCCAGTTTTCAACATCAAAGTCACATCCATTCATTTCAAAATTTAGGAACAAATGAAGAAAATATAAAACAAAGTTCAATATTCTATGACAATCTAGAGAGAGAGAGAGAGAGAGAGAGAGAGAGAGAAGGGAGAAAGGGTTGCTTGACCTTTTGAACTTGAATATGCTGGTTTACTCATGCATGGCTGGACCGCCCATACCGAAATGAAAAAAGAAGTCGTCTTTGTAGTTTGTCCAACAAAAGACGAAAACTTCCAAGTTTTCGTGATCCATTTCAAACAGGCAAGCATACGGGTAAACAGGGAAAAAGAAAAAAAAAGCAGCTTTCCAAGTTCAAATCCAACCAAAAAAATGTCATGGGGTTCAACCCAGTAGAGGAAAAATAAATAAATAAAAACACCGCCACTCTTTTTTAACACTAAATTCATCTTAATCTACAAGAGGGCGTCGCGTTTTAACCCTGGACACGCTACGTTAAAGAGAAATACCCATCCAGGATAATCCACAAAACACCACCACTCTTTAAAATCTCCAATTAGTCAAAACAAAATGAAGAAAACATGTAGCGCCTAAACATATTTGAATTTGAACAAGATATTAATCAAGAGGATTAATGATAATACCAATCATAATAGATGATGACATTCAAATTAACTAATTAACAAGCATTAGAAACTGTCAACAAAACAAATACGTTCCTCGCGCATCAATACTTTCTTTCAACTCTCTCTTTCTAGCTTCCTAGCTAGGCTAGTCCAAATGTGGGTATCAATTTTTGCTACAAAGATATTATCAAAAGATTTGAGAGTACACACTTACTACGTACGGAACAGTTGCTCGTCGTAGGTAGGTAGTCAGAAGAAGAAGAAGATGAAGAATGTGGGAAGTGTAAACTTTTGTTCCATCAAGATCTTGGTGGTGGGAAGAATTGCGTACCCATGTATGTGTTAATTGGAGCTGGATATAGAGAAGAAGGATCTATAACTGTCGTCGAACCCGCCACTGCCATTCCCTCGTGACCGCCACCACCGTCAATGGATGCTGTGTTAACGGCGGTGGTGGCTCCCGCGATGAGATTGAGCGGTTGGAAATTAACTCCACCACCAGACGAGGTTTCAGCTGCCATGTTCATGTTGTAGTTAGGGGATTCGGGTCCATGGTCGTTGAGAATTCCTTTAAACCAATGGCCTGCGATGTTCACAGCCGTCTGGTACGCGTACTGGACCTCGTCGTCCATTGCGCTCACTTTCACGCAGCGAAATACAGCCTGCGATCTTACTTCCGGCGGGAAATTCACCACATCCAAGCCTACATACACAGACATGTGTAAATCCCAAGCTCCAATACATAAAACTACATAGTTTTTCATGACAAGGAAAGACCCAGAGTAGGAAAATTAAATTAAAAAATTGCTTATCTTTAGATTTTCTTTCTTTTAACACAAATAAAAAAAGAAAGGCACACAAAAGCAAGCAATACGCACAAACATGAACACGGAATTTTTAGAGAGAGAGAGAGAGAGAAACAGTGTATTTCTTTCTTTGTTTCTTTCTTCCTGTCAATGTAATAGTCGTCAGGACTACTGCAGAACAGTGTTTTTTTGGAAAAGGAAAAGATGAAAAGAAAGAAAGCTGGTGATTTCTGATGGGGTTTTTGGAAGAATGAGTTTTTTACTATTGAGGGATCGACTCTTCCTAACACGCAATCGATATTCTCTTCTATTTGTTTGGTTTTGCACACGCTACCTTCCAAAACCCTTCCCCTTTTTTCTCCCCTTCTTCCATTCTCTCCTTGTTCACTCAAACCCTCCTTTTTTTCCCTCTCTCAAACGATCAAAAGATCTCATAAAACGTGTATGTATATGTGTGTATAAATAGAATACCTGAAGTATTTGTGTTTGTGTGAATACGAAGAGAGGGATTCGAGCTCGGATTTTCTCTGAGTCTTTTCGAACTTTCTCCACGAATCACTTGAAGCTGCTGCTGCTGTTGGTTCTGGTGTTGTTGTAAATGATCTTGCTGTTGGTGGTGTTGGTGCTGCAAGGCGGCGAGCTGCTGCTGCCGCTCACGGCGTTTCGACGCCGGAACCCACGTGCTCTTGACGTGGGTCGGACAGTCTAACCCTCGGTTCTTGCAGCAAGTCCTGCACCTCATGTGTATGCAGTCTTTCTTCGCTTGGTTCCCGCAGTCCTGACAGCTGGCGCCACCTCCGCTTCCTCCGCTTCCTCCTCTTCCTCCTGACGACGACCTCATCATCGTAAACGCCGCTGCGGCCGACCTCGACGATGAAGTGTCATCCGATCCCCTGCTGCTGGGACCCACCCCTAGAGCAGCCGCAGAAGCGTAGAGATCTTGATGGTGGTGGGGATGAGGCTGGTAAAGCCGTGGGGGCGGCTGGGTTTGGAGCTGGAGGAGCTGCTCCTGTTGCTGCAACAGCTCGAAGCCCTTGTACGGCTGATTTGCCACGTCCTCATTCTTGTACCAGAACAACGTCTCCGGAGCAATTTGTTGGTGGTTGTGGTGATCAGGCGGGGGTGGGTTGTTGCTATTATGCTGGTCGTCGCTGCCGCCTCTGCCTAATGAGAAAAAACCAGCCATTGCTGCTGCTTCCTTAACCGAGACCCAAATTGTGACCGAAAATCCATATCAAGCTCAAACTCCGACCCAATTCTCTAATGGGTATTTACTATTCACCTTGAAGTTTTAATTTTTATGAAAATATTTGAAGAGAATGGTGAAAAATGAAAATCTGCAGAGAGGGACAGAGATAGCTAGAACTCAGTTTGGCAGCGTTAATCGCGCTTTTAATCCGTCCTCTTCACTGTGCTGCGCTGTTCGCCTGTAATTTCCAAGCATTTATGAATCCCGCAGAACTTACCTCTCTCTGCAACGCCGCCATATCCTTTCTCTCCTCTGCACTCTGCAAGCAGCTCACACAAACTCAAGCCTCTCTCTCTCTCTCTCTCTCTCTCCGTCTGATTTGTTCGCAGGTGATGAGCTTTTCAGCTCTGCGCAGTGCGTTTCTTTCTCTGTGTGTGTGTGTGACTGTATAACATAAAACCCCTCTCTCTCTCTCTCTCCTCCCTCTCCTGGTTGGTTATGGATGTCATAATCTCGTCTCAAAACGGTAGAAGAATTAGATCAAATCACTGTTAAATTCGCATGCTCATCCAACGGTCATTTGCCTCGCCACGTGTCGCCGCGTCAGCTTTTTGCTTCTTCGTCCTTTTGCACCGTAAAACCCGCCACTTTCTTTAAGCACTCCCCGCCCAATTTTTCCCTTTTTTTCTATTCTTTTATTTCCTTTTTACTGCTCAAAAATATCCGTTTTTTCATATACATTATTATTAACTCTAAAAATTTTATTTTACATTTTAAATTTTTATAATTTGAAAGAAAATATACAAAGATGATATGGAGACATTTTCTTTTCTTTTTTCCACTTAAAACATTAATTTATGTTGAAATATTCAATATGATGATCTAAACAAAAGAAAAATGCATAAGAAAAAAAGACGTGCGGTTATCAATTTTTGTGTTATATTTAACGTTGACACTTAATTCGGTAAGCATTTGTCTCTATTTTAATAGAAGATCTTAAATTTAACTGCATCGGTAGCAAATTTAATATAAATATATTATAATCTACTCATAGAGAAAAATCATATTGATTGTTGATATTATGACGGAGATATAACATTTTTTTTATCCCATTTCCTTTTCATTTCACATGACCAAATTGTTTATCCCTTTTTTTGGTGAAAATTATGGTCTTCGTTACACCAAGGTTTAGCTGTAAAGCAAATTCTCCTCCACTCCTCTACTCACATGAGTCTTTGGAGGGTAATTTAGTAAATTTAATATGATTTTCTCTCAATAATATTACACCCTATCTTCGTTAGTGACTTTGATACACAATCCGTACAAATTAAAGTGTAGTCCAAGTAATTTTTTTACCTATAACCAGGTCAGCAATACCGTATTACTTGCAAGTGGTGGTTGCTATAGTAAATAGAGTCTTTCTTTTTAATCCAATGCGTTCCGGGTTCATACTTTTCTTTCTTCTCTTAATATAGTTTAAGTGATTTTTGTACTTTATCTAGTCTTAAGTGGAGAGAGATGGTTTGAACCCAGAAAGCTACGAGTTGAGGAGAAAGGCTCAAATTATGATAGCAATCCATCATTTTGGCCTTCCATAATAGACCAAAAAACTGAGTGTGATACCAATATTATAGGAATCACACTCTTACACTGAAACCGCTCAATTCATATATATATATATATCAAACTCATTGTAACTACTAAAGAATGCCTAATATAGTAAGGTTTTTTTAGCTAAAATAGTCGTTGACATTGACATAACTCCTCACTTTATTCTGTGAAAAACTCTGTTAATAAGGAATAAAATGACAAAATTACCCTCAATTTCATAAATAATAGGAAAATCATTAGGACAAATGATTTGAAATAAAAAAAAAGAGTATTTTTGTCATTTTATCCTTATTTAATAGAGATTTTCATGGAACTACCAAAATGATTGAATGTAGGCAAATTCGGAGATCACTTTTATCAATTTCAAATTTCAGAGAACCAAGTGAGGAGTTATGTCAATGTTTATGAACTATTTTGGTTTAAAAGCCTTACAGTGATTAGAAAAATAATTTACATTATTTATTTTTGTAATTATTTTATTGATGTGGAGAGATTTGGGTAGTTTAAAAGAGAAGTAGTGTGCCACTTAGTATTAGTATTATAATCTAGTGGTATTATTCTTCACTTGTAAGTGAGAGATTTTAAGTTCGATTCTCGCCAAAAGATAATTTGAACTAAATTATTGTTAATCCATTGAGAGTCTTAACTCACTCATCTACCCTCTTAATGTAGATAATATTGTTCATTAATAAAAATAAAAAATAAAACCAAAGGAGGAGTGGTTTGTCGTGTATCTAGAAAATAATCATGTTGCATGCATCTGTAGTGGAAATAGAGGGAACACAGCGCAGCCTCCTCGTACCTTTCTTTTTTCTATTCCATTATTATTTTAATTTATTTTATGTTTATTTCTTTCCCATTGTTTTATTTTATTTTATTTTTTATTTTCACCCAATTACAACATACTCACCGGAGAACCATGGCAGTTGACTATTTGGGATTAGGATCCTAGCTGGATCCTCTTTATGGGATCCGAATAATCAATTAATTGTGTTCGTTCATCGTACATTATTCGATCAGAAATTAACGAAAATTAACCTCACGATAAACATGCACGATTAATTGATCTTCTAAATTTCCACGAGGAGGATCCGGGACTATTTGAACACAATAGATTCTCTACAGTAACACTCTAGTTATAAAAATCTTGATCTCAACTTCGGTTGGTTGTATATAGAAATAAAAACCACATTTTTTTTAAGTTTCCTGTCAACAAAATTTATCTGCATAATAATAAAGATGAAATAAAATATTTCGCTTTTTAGAGTTGCTTTGAGCTTGTTTGTTCATAATAACTCGTAAATATGAACACTCTTGTTGTTGAGCCAAAATGTACATGTAGCTTATTAATATTGTTTACAGCTTATTGGCATGAAATTGGGCAAGAAAGAGAATGCTACACGCATATAAGTTTCTCTCTTTTTCAGTGTCTAAATCTTGAAAATTGACATGCTCCATTGTTAAATGTGTTTATTGTATACATACAAATTTTGTTAAGGATAACTAAGTCAAAATGTGTCTTTAAAACTAGTTAAAAAATGAGTTTTCTATAGATTATTTGTCACCTCATATTTTTTGCAAAATGTTTTATAATGTTATCACGAAAAATTGACGTTAAACTATGATGTGTAGGGAGAATCCCACTTTGAGAGAGTCTTCTTTGCATTTCTCATATTTTAATGCTAGTGAGACTAAATGTGTAGACTAAATTTTGTAAACTAAATAACATGAAAATGGATTATTGGATTATTACCTAAATGTTAATTAACATGTTTATTTGTTATTGGTAACAAATCATTTAATTTCAATTTTAGTCTTACCTAGTGTAACATCCCACATCACCCAGGGGAGTGGATCATCTAAGCCTTATATGTATATTATCATCTCTACGTAGCACGAGGCATTTTGGGAGCTCACTGGCTTCGGGTTCCTTAGAAACTTCGAAGTTAAGTGAGTTTGCACGAGAGCAATCCCAGGATGGGTGACCCACTGAGAAGTTCTTGTGTGAGTTCCCAAAAACAACGTGGTTGGGGCCCAAAGCGGACAATATCGTGCTACAGCGGAGTTGAGCTCAGGATGTGGTGGGGGCCCGGGTAGGGATGTAACAATTTGGTATCAGAGCCAATCCCTGGTCGAAAGTGTGTCGACGAGGACGTCGGGCCCTTAAGACCAACTCCAATGGTAGGCTAAAAGCCAAATTACCCCCCAAAATTTCCCCCCAAACCCAATCCAACCGAAGGGAAAATTTTAGGCTAAATGCTAAACCAATGCCAGATTCCCCCCAAAATTTAGCCCAGAAATCGAAATTTAAATTTTTCAATATTTATCGGAATTTAAATTTTTTTGATAAAAATGTTCAGGAAAATTAATTTACGATAGTCTACATATTTATTTATTTATTTAAATTTAATTTATCCACAAAAATAGCATAAGTTCATTCTTTAATAATCCGGGGCTAAAATTTTAGGCTAGAACAGTTGGAGCAGAAAAGCTATTTCTGGGCTAAAAGCTAAATTTTCCGGGCTAAAATATTTGGCTTTTAGCCTAGCCATTGGAGATGGTATAATGGGGGTGGATTGTGATATCCCACATCGCCTAGGGAAGTGGATCCTCTATGCCTTATATGTATATTCTCATCTCTACCTAGCACGAGGCCTTTTGGGATCTCACTAGCTTCGGATTCTGTAGGAACTCTAAAGTTAAGTGAGTTCGCGCAAGAGCAATCTTAGTATGGGTGACCCACTATGAAGTTCTCGTGTGAGTTCTCATAAACAAAATCGTGAGGGCGTGATCGGTACCCAAAGCGGACAATATCGTGTTACAACGGAGTCGAGCCCAAGATGTGGTGAGGGCCCGTCAGGATGTGACACCTAACATTATTCCCACCCTTTTCTTATTTTCCCATAATTCTATGTTTTTTTTATTTGCCAACACAAAATCTCTGTTTTTATGTTTCATCGTACTTTCATTAAAATGTGAGCTGAAAAATAAGTCGGGTGAATGAGAATAACAAACACTCTTAAAAATATATGGTAATGTTAGAAACACTAAATTTTGTAAACTAAATGATGTCGTTATTGATGATTATATTATTAATGAAGTGTTGTTTAACTTGCTTATTTCTTATTGGTGACAAATTATTTAGTTTGCAAATTTAGTTTAGAAATTTAGTCTCCCTAGCATTACCCGAGACTAAATTTCTAAACTAAATTTTGTAAACTAAATGATATGATTGTTGATGATTTGATTATTATTGAAGTGTTGATTAACGTGCTTATTTTTTTGTTGGCGACATATCATTTAATTTACCTAGCATTACCCAAAATATATGGTACAATAATTTATAATTACCATATTGACCTTGCCAAGCCTATTGTTAAAAATGCACTTGGAGAGCATTACTAGTGAACTACTCAAACACTACAACGCTATTACTAAAAGACACTACAAAGCTATTCCAAAGGACATTTTTCAAGAGTAATTTGAAGTTTAAAGTTTCCACATGCAAATTTTAAACTAAAAACATAACGCAAAATTTAGATTTACTATTTAATTTATTTAAGAGCAACATAATATAATATTCATATTTTTAGTACACTGAAAAATCTCTCTCAAGTTTGAACTATTAGGACCTCATGGACCCTCAAAATAGTGGATTTGGATCCCATCCGGATCCAAATTGTGGAGATTTTAGGAATCCCCACATCTTAGTCATTTATCGTGGATCGTACAGTCAGAAATCATTTAACCTTTTTATTTAAAATTAAATACAATAGTTTCTAACGAAAACTGAATACACACGTGATGTACGATAAATGGTTAAGATATAGGAATCCTTGTGATCCCTACAAAATGAATCCGTAGAGGATCCTCTTTCCAAAATAGTATTACATTGTGGGAGTAACGTCCCTACCAACTTACCAAAAGTTTCTCCACGTCCTCCAGGACCCCCCACTTTGATGGGCCCATTTGCTGAGCTGGCACGGTTTCTAGTGGGTCATGAGTGGGCTAAGTGCAAAAGCTTTCCTCGTCAATATTCTGTCTCCCCTAATATGTCTTGTATTTGCCTTTCTTTTCCACAAAAGCACGAGGGGCTTGCCTAACCTTCTAATTAAGCGTCGCATATCTCATTTAGGAAGCAGACCAATGGGAAAACAAGGTAAAGTGCGCTCAAACTTTCCACCAGTCTAATTATTTCAGATTACGTAATCAAATAATGAAATTTCATTACGCATGTAAAAAAATTACAAAAATTAGTGAGTGTTCACTCCACAATTAAAAGTGCGTGCAAATGTATAATGTGCTTTGATCATTTAACAAGACAAGATTCAAAATTTCGATCTCTTGCAACTTTTAACTAGACTAAAAGCTAGTTAACAGTCCTCGTTATCAAAACGGATCTAAGAATTTTTCTTTAGGTGGACAAAGTATAAAAGCTTGAATTATTTTAAATAACCAAGAACATTTAAATTGAAGGACACGATAGATTCTTAAAATTAATAACATTGCAACTTACAAGTTACAAATGTACACGACGGATTTTCATATCATATAACTGTCGCATTATGGTTTCATAATTAAGCAAAGATGTCTTTCTTAATATAAAAAATTAAGCTATCAATACAAACAACAAATACCCTTTTTTTCTCGTCCTCCCTTGAACTGGCACAGACTGTTAATGCTCGTTGTAGTTTACCGCTACCCTGCCCTTCCTAGTTGTTGGATGAGCTAAATATGATGCAGTCAAGAGTTTTTTTCGAAATCTAATAGGCAGTTGTACGATCTTACCATATAACATGACTATGCTCGCACATGTTATATTTAACACCTAAGTATAGTAATTTTTAAACGTTAACCAAAAGAAAAAGGCATTTTATATTGGTCGAAAAACTAATAGAAAATTAACTCGATCAAGATATGTACCAAATTTTGTTGAAGGCTCACTTAAGGATGCTCTTGCTGCCGTGAGTTATCCTTCTTCCAATTCCAACTAAAGCGAGATCAGCTTGCCTTTCGGACTTTGTAATTTTAGTTGCCCTAGCGGTTTTTCGGTAAATTAACCCTAATGTTTTTATATTATTCTCGTTTAATTTTCTCCCAACTTTTTCACCTTTCTTTTGATGGACAACAATTAGTGGACTTCCGAAATTGGTATTTATTTCCCTTATTGTTGGAAAATGCACCCAGTCACATCATGCCACGTCATGTAAACGTCAATGGCATCTTCGTCATTTTACCAAAATAGGAAACTTGCATTATTTTCTTGATAGAAATCTGGACCACCCTCTAAAAAATCAGAAATATTCAGTACTAAAACAAAAATAAAAAGTCAGATATTTATGTGGAAGACCATCACTCTATATGTTACAAATTAAATCCAATAAATTGAAATGTCCTTTGTACTCGAAATACTTGAATTCAATAATTTTTAATTTTTTTTAATTCAATGCTAGATTTTCCTGCTGAAATTTCTAAGACCTGTACCAATTCATTCAATCCATCAATCATTTAAATAAATCATATGATATTGTACACTGTTACATTAAATGGTTCTTTGTTGGTACTATTACTAACACGATCTAGCAACTTAATACTGTTGTCCTGTATTTTGCAAAAGAATAAAAAATAACAAGAAATATATATATTGAAACTTATGGCAAGGTAAATTAGGAAGAGGTCACTGTCAACTATTGTCATTACAGCTGCCTAACTACTACAACTAAACACTGTTAGAAGGACCGAACACAGAAATACAGATTACAAGTTGTTTATGGAAAGGAGGCAGATTCTCTGCCCTCCAGTGCCTTCATGTTTTATGTGATCATGATTAAGTCACGTTAATATTTTATATTATTTTTAATAAAGATAATAAGATAAAAATGTTAACGTGACTTAACCGTGACCACATAAACAGGGGCACGAGAAGTGGGAGAGGGCAGAGAATATGCCTCTTTATGGAAACCCTACTACTAGTAGCATGAAGAAGAGTTTCACATTGATGAAAGGAAATTTTTTATGAGGGCTTATAAATTGTTGAATTACTCTACATATTATCAATTAGTTTTATAGTGGAACCTTAATTTCTTCATGGTATCAGAGCAGGTTGTTTCTCGTATGAAGCCAAACGGCCACTTACACTTCACGTCACCCCGTTTTGTTATCTACGTGTTAGACTTGAAAATTTACTACATGCGAGGGGCATGTTGAGATTGAATTTCACATTAATGAGAGGAGTGACCTTGCAAGCTTATAAGTAAGTTGGGCTGTTATTATATTATTACCAATTAGTTTTATAGTAGAATCTTAACTTTCTTTATAGTATCAAAGTAGGTTGGTCTAAATGTGAAGCCCAATAACTACACATCCTCCACGTCACTCAATTCCTATTGTTCACTTGTTTAGTTTGAAAATTCATCACATATGAGGAGTGGTGTGAGGATATGAATGTAAATGAGTTTTACATTGGTGAAAGGAGAAATCTTGTGAAAGTTTGTAAGATGTTGGGTTACTTCCTATATTTTCAATTGGTTTTATGATGGAACCCCAACTTCTTCATGGTATTGGAGCAGATCATACCCATGTATGCAACCCAACAACCATATGTGCTCCGTCATCTAATTTGTGTTGTTAACGTGTTAGGCTTGAAGATTAGCCACACATGACGTGAGGGCGTGTTGAAGTAAATCTCACAATAATAGGAGAAGAAATTTTACATAAACTTATAAGTAAGTTAAACTACTCTTCATATTGTCAATTTTATTATAAAATTCGAACTTTCTTTGGCATGCTGGTGCTTAATATAGTAGAATCTTAGAAATACCTTCACCCGTAACTCACTCAATCAAATCATTATAACTCACTTATCGATATTCATGCATCTAGCCTGCATGGCTTGTCCAGAAATCTAAAGTCAAAATGCAATCGATTAATTGTAAGTAGGAAGAAGGGTCCATGAAAGTGAAGTATGTAATTCAACAAAAAAAAAAACTAATTAGTTGTAGTACGTTTGGCTAATATCCGATTTGTAATATGTAACATGTTGTAACCAAGAAAAGAAAAGACGAATCCTATATTTTAGTTTTTGGTTAAATATGTGTGCTTACATTTTAACATAACCCCATTTGGTGGGGACTAATTAATCAATTAAAATTATGTTTAATGAAAATGATATATTTTTATTATGATTGTCATATATACCATTAAATATATATTAATTCATGTGTCATAATATAAATAAATAATTACTTGAAAATGTTTTGAATTGACAGTATAATACTAATAAATAAATATGAATTGTTATTGACATTCCAAAAATTTCGTTATACATTTTAAACTTTCTATATTTAAAAAGAAATATACACTTATTAAAAATGTGAAATGATTTTTTTAAAATACTAATAACACTTTCCTAAATAAATAAGTTATAATGATTTGATTAGCATCACCACATTGCAAAATCCAACTCGATTCTTTCGAACTACTATGGGCATGTTTACTTATCTAAAATAGATAAGTAAAGTTCGTATGTCACTTATTATATTATTAAAATTAGGAAATCTTTTTAGTACGTTAAAAATTTTATTATACTCTCTCAATTTTTTATATTAAAAAAAATAAACGCAGAATTAATTTTTTAACATGTTATTACAATTTCTTTAGTTATTTTTGTGTTGTTTTGGGTTTGTGTGGGGGGAAGCTTAGGAAGGAAAGAGGAGTGAGTGAGTGAGTGAGTGAGTGAATAATGATGGATGGATGGATGGATGGATGAATGGATGGGTGCGAGTCCCGATAATCGTTGTACCTGCAGCGCAGGCTGCTGTCTGTCTTTCTGTCATTCTCGAGCCCTGTGTTTGTTCCCATGGTTGACTACCACCTTACCAACTACTTTATGCTTCATTTCTTACTTCCCTCATCCTTCGCTTCCCTTCTTTTACTAACATACAATAATACTATACAAACTTACAAAGCACACAGAGAGAGAAAGATCAATTAAGAGAGAGAAACTTTCTCTTTCTCCTTTCTCTCACAATAGAGAGAGAGAGAGAGAGAGAGAGAGAGAGAGAGAGAGAGAAGCACCGTGTTGCCAACAAAACGCGTTTAGTTCATCTTTTTAGTTTATTTAGAAGTATGATATTTACGCATCTTTTTTTATTTGTCACGTACTTTTTGTTAATTTATTTTTTTAAATTTTTTTTTAATTCAGTCGGTCTAATAATCACATATTAAAAGAGTGAATATGAAGTAAAAAAAGGTATGTGTTGATAGCAAACTTTTATCTTAACCTCCCAAAAAATACCACAAATCCCAAAGTTAACTAACTCTTCCTTCTTGTGTGACAAGCAATATTCAAACACCATATGCTGTTATCAACTTCCATTTTTGTCAAACCCTAGCCCCATTTAGACAACTATTTCATTTCGCAGAATTTCATTCTGTTTATTTTTTATTCCCATCAACAGGGAGATGGAGTCTGGAAGAAAAAGGACACATAAACAGTTCAAAGCGATCAAATCTTCATCTTTTGCACTTAAAACGTATGGTCTTGAATTAAATTTAGGCTTTTTCATTTTGGTCAAGTGGCTCTTTTTTCAACTTTGCTAAAAAGAAGTCTGAATTGTAAATGTAGGTGGCAGTGGAAATATATAATAAGGGACTTTCTTAAGTGTTTCGGAATATCGAGTACTTTACCTATTGAGTTTGAAATTGAAATAAAGAGAGCAGACAAACAGTTCAAACCGATCAAATCAAATCGATCTAAGCGATTCTATTAATCTTTTACACTTAAAATGCATCGTCTTGAACTAAATTTAGGCCTTTTCTTTTTGGTCAAGCGGCTCTTTTTTTCAACTTTGTTAAAAAGAAGTGTGAATTGTAAATGAAGGTGGTGGTGAAAATGTATAATAAGGGACTTTCTTAGGTGTTCAGAAGTATCGGATACTTTACATGTTTTAACTATTTCATCTTTATTTAAAAATATCAAATCAAAATCTAACCGTTAAAACAATTTTATATGTAGGGGCTTCAAGACAAGAATGCACAGAAATGCACTGCTTCATTTGCAAAGGGTGTTTTCGTTAAAATTTCCAATATTTAATTATCAAAAGATGGGCTTTGGGTTTGGGCTCTAATAATTAAATTATTTAATTAATTATTTTTGGATTTAATTCATTATTTTTAATTCATTGCGAATTTAATTAAATTTTTTTTACCAACAAACTCATCCTTTCAAATGAAGTCTGAAGAGTTCAAAAAGAACACAGAGCAAAACACCCCTCTAGAGAAGATGTCTCCCAACAGACACATCCATTCTCATACTTGTTGCGAACAGACATCTTTCTATTATATATACATTCATCTGCATGGCATTTAGGATATAGAAAATCAATATTCTTCTTCTACAATCACAAACATCATTTCTAAGAGAACCACACAGAAGTTCACCAGGAGTTAAGTTTTCCGGTGCTGGAATTCTAACTTGATTGTTGAATCCTGGTGAATCAGACGTCTGTAGAAGTACAAGCACTGAGTATAGACGAAATTTATGTTTCAAGGACATTGCGGTACACAAGCCTCGATCTTCAATTTTCTATTTAAAATTATTTCGTTATTCATACTCTGTTTAATATTTATTAGTATTTATTATTTATTAGCATATATAACTTTATCACAGATTGTTGACGTATATCTAACAAGATAATCACTCCTTTCCATAGGCAGTGAAGATTGTTGTTTTCGGGTCGAATACGCGGGCTGCCGGTGGGGCAGTGCCCATTCTCCCTCCTCTCCCGCTTTACAACCGGAATAAGGAACCTTAGATTTCACTCTACTTGTCAATATAAAAATGGAGTTTGAGAAGCTAGCGGATCAAGAATTTTTGGTATAATAAAGCATATAGGGGATTGAGAGGGAGGAGTCAGTGTCAAGGCAATAAATTTGAGAGTGACAGGAACCGGCATGTGATATATGGGGAAGTAAAAAATTATGCTAAAAGATTTGGTTGCCTCCTCTCAGTTCGAATGAGTTCTTCAGTCCAACCTCTCTCTCTCTCTCTCTGTATATACATATATATATATTTATATATATTATTATGTGTGTATATATGCGTTCGTTTATGTTCTGTTTTTCTAAATTCTAATGCGCAGAAGCAGCCCAACTGTTATGTTCCCCATTTTATTCCTTGGGTTTGTTTTGTCTTCTGTCTCTCTCTCTGGCCCCAGAGGAGCTGGTTCTGGTTGTTGCTCCTCATGAACATATAGTGGATGGTGTTTGACGATGATGAACTGAGTTTTGGGCCCACCATTTCTCATGCATTGGTGAAAGGACTGTTGAAGTGAGACTGGAGTAGTGGATTAGACATTTGGTCCTATTTCGAAGTTGACCAATTGAGTTAGATATTTTTACTTAAAACAGTTAAAGAGATTGTAATAATAACCAAGTTTCCGTTCTTAAAATTTAAATGTTCCAGTTTTAATGGTGATTGGTAAAGTGGTAAAGGAAAAATACATAGGTAAAATTCATTATAATAATATAGCTTACAAATATGTATTCAAGCCGTCGCTGTTGAAAAATAAAATTAAAAAAAAAAAAAAACCTAGGTTAGTTCATAAGTGTATTTGTTAGAAGCATAGCGAATCATTCTAGCAATTCTTGAGTAAGCATATAACAAGTACTTATCTCAAAAAACGCTTTTAAGTTTTCTTTCAAATGTTGTCATATAAAGTTTTAGTAGGTAAAAAGCATTTTCAATCCTTTCAAAATCAATTGTAAATAAACCCTAATCATAGGCCATTCCTTTTGTGCATCATCTCTGCAGATTTGTACCTGTTCTTCGTATCGATTATATATCTTCTCTCTCTGTGTGCGTGTGTGTATATATTTTTTTAACAAAAAAATGATAGAGTGATATTTCCTTCTGCAACACAAATAAGTACATTATTGTTCACTGAATGAATTAAATGGGATGGATGTTGACGTATTTTTAAGGGTGAAATTGCTCTTAGGTACATAGTTTAGCGACCAACAAATTGTGTTTGAAGTGAAGTTACACAATTAAATAATTTAGAGTAAACCCTTATATGGCTAGTACAACCACAAACATACAAATGTTGCCAGTATAAATTTGACGCAAAATAATGATAGAGGCAATAAATCTCTACCGATAACCACAACGGTCTTCGCAAGAGCGAGATCATATAAAATCATTACGGAAAAATGATATTACAAAAATGAGACTACATCGAATCATCATTAGTAAATAGTAACACATAATTCATTTCTCAATGATATGACAACATATGGCTCTTGCAAAAGCGCGACCACAATAAACAACACGCCAACTACCTTACTCCTAAAAGGGCGTACTAGTCGACTCATCTAAGTGGAAAATAGTGACACTCTATTCAACGCCATATATAGCTTTCACCGACCAAAGTAATAACTTAATCTTCTACATAATAATTTATGTAGCTTAATTTCTTAGATCACTGACCAAAATAATAACTTATCCTTGGGTCATCATTGTTGCTTACCCTACCCAAAAAGATAACACGGAAAGTAACACCATTTTCCCTATCCTCTTGGAACTTCTCTTTTTATTTTTTACTAGTTGAAAGAAGAGAGATTCGAACTCAAACGTAAATGGCACACACATTATTTAATTTAGCCAATTAATCTAACTCATTCTACATGTCTCTAGACGTATAAGTTTTGATTAAAAAATCTCAGCGTGAGTCACGTATTTAGCTGTTTCGTTAACTTATTTCAAAAGAACAGTGAAGAATTCAATTTCAGTAAATGTTCATCAGCTCTCATAGTCAACTACTAGCCAAATTTGAACTAATCTCTTGCCTAACTGAAAGTGTTTTAACGACAATGATCCATCCAAGAGGACCACTGAATTTGGAGATTAAAATTTCTGCCTAATTTTCTTACTGGCCTATTCCGATTGGATGGTCTTAGGTCTACTTACGTAGATGCATGTAGAAGCAAATTATTACTGAAAATATGCAACTATATTGTAACTTTTTCTGTCGTTGCTAATCAAAACATTTGTATGTTTTCATATTTCATTTTTTCAAGTTTAAAATATCGATATAAGTGGAAATATCAATATGTAAATTTATGAAATTATAGATGGATATATCCATCAATACCGGTTACATTCGACGGAAATTTGTAATGGAGTGAGTATATCTATTGAGAATTAGTCTCACATTGATAGGAGGAGGAACCTTACATGATAAGTTGGGTTACTTCTTATATTGCCAATTGGTTTTATGGTGGAACCTCAACTTTCTTCAATATCAACTCATTTATCTTTAATCGAAATTAGAGAAAATTTTCTTTAAAAAAAATTCAAAATTTAGAAATGGGTTCCGGCAATTTTTTTTATGGTGAGTCAGTAAATATCACCGATATTTATTGATTTTCCTACATCTCACCACCATAGGGTGAAGTTTGCATTTGCGGTTCCCAGTAGCCGGCCACATCGGCTGAGTAACTTTCATCATTGTCGGATCCCGCAACCAAGCCTTATTATGTCTTTCTTTCTTAAGGGCGGGCTTGCGGTTCATTACAACAAAGGCTTTCAGTGAACCATTGAAGCTATCGAGAGAGTACCCAATGCTAACGGTGACGAAGGTTAGCGACTTTCGTTGGACGTTGAACCAACAAGTTTGGTCAAATAGCGCAACGAGTCTTAAAATATCGACAATTTCATGGATATTTTAGATATTTTTTTTTTATTATTGAAAAAGACCTTGATAATAGAATTTGCTGCAATTAAATTTTACAGGTCGATCGAAGAACCTAACCCATGATGAAAGTATGTCGTTAACCATCGACTTCAACAGCACATTATCGGCTAATTTTCTGTGATATTTAACAACTAAAAGAAGAAGAAAAAGAAACTTTTTATGCCTGGTTTAATTTCCATCACTTTCAAGAGCATCAACAATCCTCTTGTTTAATGACATTTCATAACTCAGTTTAGGTTTTGACCACAGAAAGCATATATGGCTTCATTTTCATGGCACCTTCTCATTACTTCTTGGTTTAGTCCAAGTAAGTATGGCCGTAAAGAAATTATTGTATTTGATTACAACACCACGTGATATGTCAATGTTATTTTACTAATAACACATTACCAACATGTCACGTATAAATTTGTTGTGCTAATATAATTAAACAGAAAATTATGTTTGGCCCTAATTACTTAATATAGTGAACAAACTAAACAAAGAGACTTGATTGTACAAATTAAAATTAACATATTCAAAGTGAAATATTATCTCAATTACAAGGATCGTTCTAAAAGAACTTTCCTCTTAGTTTACTTAAACTAAAAGTTAAATAATATTGACTTAATTAGATAAATAGATAATTTAGAGGCCTACCATTTTGCATATTAAATACAATATTAGACAATGGCTTGACCCTAAGCCACAAATTGGAAGCTTTGGATAGAAAGATAATTCATTAGGGTGTTCAATTTCTACCATACAATCCACTGTGTCATTTTCTCCAGTTATTTATCCAGTCATTTTCATGTTGACCAAAATTACCGGTAGGGTTAAAGTGCTTTCATATGTCCTAATTAATTAGGTCTCTAACTAATAGCGACTTCAGTAAACTTGATTGGCCACAAGCTCACATATTTACAGGTACGTGTGGTAGCATCATTCAGTGTTCGTGGATCAATCCCCACACTATGTACAAATTGAACAAAGTTATTAACTTAGCTAGGGTCATTGACTTGCCCATCTTCGCACCTATTGCAGATGCATCATATTGGGCTTTCAAATTTTTAATTAGGGAACTTTAACGAAAAGTTCTCGGTACTATTCATTTTAACGAAAAACCATATTTTTATACTAAAAAATCAATCATGAAACTATTCATTTTACCCTTTATTTTGTCCTTATCATTAAAACTCAAAGTTTTCAAACAATTTTCATTAGTTTTCCTTTTTAATTATGGTGATGAGGACAAGTATATATCAATGATCAAAGGCATAAAAATTTTTACTCGTTTGGTAGACTTGTTTAGAAGTGCTTTTAAAATGATTGAAATTGCTTTTAGAGACAAAAATTTGGGTTCCAAAAGCACTTGAAGTGCTTCCTGCAATCATGCAAGAAACATTAGTTATGTGCTTATTGTATGAAGCATTTTAAGTGATTTTTCAGGATTCACTTGCATTTTTACAAATGATTGATTTCAAAACTATTTACAATAAAAGCGTTTTTAGTCATTTAAAAAAAATGAAAACTAATGAAAAGGGCTTGAAAACTTTGAATTTTAACGATAAGGACAAAATAAAAGGTAAAGTGAACAGTACCGCAAGTTTTTCGTTAAAACTTCCAAATGAGTCATAGTTCTATAAAGATTATTCAAGTCACTACTAAGTAGAAAAGAAAACTTTTAATGTACAAGAGTCGCGTAATGTTTCTCATGAAAATAACTCAAAAGTATAATATTAATAAATACATACACGTATTATAATTACATTTATAACATTGTGTGTGGCGATTTGATTGGACCACAACGAAATATATTGTCACATCCCAACCCTGGCTCCACTATATCCCTGACTTGACTTCGCGGTAGCACGATATTGTCTGTTTTGGGCCCCGACCACACCCTCACGATTTTGTTTCTGGGAACTCACGTGAGCAGAACTTCCCAGTGGGTCATCTATCCTGGGAATGCTCTGGTCTTTTTCTCACTTAACTTCGAAATTCCTACAAAACCCGAAACCAGTGAGCTCCCAAAATGCCTCATGCTATATGGAGGTGGGTATGTACATATAAGACACATTACCCTCTCTCCATTGGTCGATGTGGGATGTTACATATATCCATGAACAACAAGGGTTCTAAACTTCTAGTGAATCGATCAAGCTTTAGATGAATTTCGTTTACTGAATATTTGACATTACCCCTTGAAACTATATTTTCCTTAACTAAAACTCATCTCCTTTTGGTTTCTTAACTAAAGCCCATTCTAGGTTCAAACTAAGCAAATTCTTTAATTAAGTTTGAATTTTGAAATTGTGTATTTTCCGAATGCCTAAAGTACCCTATTAATACTTGGATTGAGTTTTTGGATCAATTACTTGTTATATCCATTTAATTATTATATTTATTTTACAAAATATTTCATGCCATTCATTCAATGTATTAACTTTCAAATTGTTTTAAGGTGCCGATTGAAAAATATTATTATTAATTTCATGATTTTGTGCATTAATATACCAGTTAATTTACCTACCAACACAACAATAAACCTAAAACAGCTTAAGTTATTGCATATATACTCCAATCCCTAATGCACAAAACAAAAGCTATATGTTTTGCACAATTTATACTACAAAATAATCTAATTTACCTATTCCATCGAACCAAAATTTAAAAGGTCTTCCAAAATGGTCTAATTACCTACATGATTTATGGGCATTAGATTACAAGTTTATTTAATTGCCTACAACAAACCGACAACATTCAAACATTATCTAATATCACTAATTTTTATTGGAATAGGTAAATTAATTTAAATGTAGGTAAATTAATTTATATGTAGGTAAATACATGATTCAAACAATTTTTTTTTTCGTACAAGATTTGTCTTTTTTTTTAATATGGTAAATTAATTTATATATGTTACTAATATTTATGATACAAGAAAGGTAAAATATCCATATGATTTAATTGCTCATCATAATTAGGATGAGTAATAACATTGTTTATTAACCAAATTAGGATTTTGTGGCATAAGTTGCAAATGTGTTGTAATAGTTGGTTATATATTTGTCGACATGGCAGTCTATTTGAAATTTGGGTTTTATTTGAGGGAAATATTATTGGCACTTAAAAAAATCTCATTCTACACTTCTCACAGTGTATTTTTCTTTTCTAATATAAAAAGTTTGGAGTGTAGAATGAGATTTTTTGAATGCTAATAACAATTCTTTTATTTAAATGTTTAAAATTAGGTGGGTTTTTGTTTGTAAAATAAAAATTTCAAGGGCCTATATCTAAAGAATCCCTTAGTTTATCTTATGGTACAATTGAACAAGATAATCATACCCAACTTTTCATACCACGACGCATCTTTGAACGTCACTACTACCCTTAGAGATAGTAAGTTGCAAATTCTGACCTTAATTCTTTCTTTAAAAAACCAGTGGAAGATGATGACTGGCTAGCTATGAAGATATATGAACCTTATTAGTCTCGTCCTCATCAACTTGATTATCTTTCGAATGTTCCTTAATTACTTTAAGATCATACTAAGCATTTAAGAGCTGTTGTATGTGGGATGATCATGAGGGGGGAGTCTGAAATTAAGGATTATTTCAATATTAGGAAGTCACAATTTACTGCTCTATAAATAGATGGTGAAATATGCATGCATTTTAATTAGAAAATAATTCATTCAAAGCATGCTTACTTATAAGAAATGAATTTACGATAAATAGGTATGCTCGTTGATTTTTGATATGACGACCTCAAAAATAAAAGTATGAAATAATCAAGGTGCGGTTTTTTTAATCCTTTACGCATTTCTTCTAATTTCTATTTCTTTTTTTCCTCATACCAAATAAGTAAACATGTCTTAATAATTAATACGGTTATAAACCTAGTAATTTGAAACCTTTAACCTACATAATCAATCTAAGAAGTATCCCTTCAAGCATTAAGATCCTACAGATTGAATTTAGATGAAGTTTTCATAAGACGAACTAGAAACCTAGATTTAGAATGCTCAAATGAATATTCCAATCTTGTTTCACACATAATTTAGTCGATATTTGTACCTCTACATATGGAAAGATATATAGAACGAGAACCCTCCTTCCCCAAACACACGCTCACACAATTAAGATTCCCTGATCATGAGAAAGAAGAACTTTATTTAGCATGCATTACTTGAATATCCAAGAATTAAAGAAAGTTTTAGATTAGGTAGCCAATCCAAATCATAATTAAAACAAAATATGACATCTTAAAGAGATCTTCACTGGAAAGATGCATATTTAAACATTATGAACCAAATTACAAACACTAAAAATTATCTAGTAAATTTTTACAATTTTCACTGGTGTTGGTGTTTGGATGGAGGTGTGTTATGCTTGACTGTTCCTTGAATAAGTAAATAAAATACAATTGTAAAATATGGTTATCTAGCTAGGACTCCTTGAATAATTTACCACTAAATAGTAACATACATAGGAGTAACAGAGAGTGTGCAAAGAAGGTTATGGGTGTGTTTAGAATTGTTTTTAAAATGGTTGAAAATGCTTTAGCTGAAAGTGTTTTTTAGTTCCAAAAGCATATGTAGTGCAAATTTGAAGAAACACCATTATGTGCTTTTTGGAAGAAACACTTCAAGTGTTTTTTCATGATTCACTTGCATTTTTACTAAAAAATGATTTCAAAAACACTTTTATAAAAAACGTTTTTAATTATTTTAAAACCAATGCCAAACACTCCCTATAACTTTTCATAAAGTCTACATTGCCAACCAAAATTGCGGATTGAGAAATAGAGATGTATAACAAAAGCATCAAAGAGGGCTGTGCATGACGCATAAACCTTTATGAAAGATATGAAGGGATTGAGATGATGTAAAGAATATATGGCTTGCCCAGCTATAATCTCATGCAAGCAAATATGGAGACACGTACGACTGCCCACACAGAAAGAGAGAGAGAATCTCTTGGATGTTCAACTTGATTAATTTAGTTCCAAAGTTGCTAGTTTAACAGATGTAGATGATTATCTTAACTTTGTGTACGGTCATTGTTATTAGGTAGAAATGGTCACGCTTTGCCACTTGAGCTTGTCAAAAGAATTTCAGACCTCCATCGTAAAGCTTCTTTTTTAGTGAATTATTGCACCTTTGTGATTTAGGACATAAAACTAACTTAATATATAATGTAATTCTAACACATAAAATTAGAGAGTTTTACTAAGAATTAGCAAAAATAACCTTTAAGGTTATTGCACTATTAACCCATTTGTCATAGTATTAATAATTATTGCACTATTCCATTTTTTTTTAATTGGAGGTAGCGTTCATGCAAAGAGCGTCTCTAAGGTATATGTCAAATGCAACGTCTTCATTCCATGATGCCAATTCCAACATCAAGCGCCATTCATTAGATAATAAATGCTTGGTTAGAGTTGTAACATGTTCCAATATTCACTATATTTCTGACTATTTAATAGTTTAAAGACTTCATTAGAGATGCTCTGACTTCACTTCAACTGAATGGTACACTAATTATGAATCTCATTCATCTTTCAAAGTATAAACTTTTGATTAATTATTAGTTGTGGACAAAACAAAATGGGTAGATGATGCTGGTAACATGGTGCAAGTGTGCCTTTGGAATTTTCATGATTTCGAAATTGCCTCGATTGGACAAGCAGAGCATAAATACCATCCAAAATATCCTGCTTAGTGCATGGTGAAAGTGATGCACCGCCCAAAATAGTAATGTGGCAACATCAAACTTTTGCTATATATGAATCCTTTTGATGTTATTTAATTTTTATACTTTTTGGCACCACACCTTTAAATTAATATATAGTATGTTCACAATCATGCACCATAAAAGAGATTATTTTCTTCTATTAAACAGTTATTATTTTGTAGTTCTTTATAAAAGTCACTTAATGGATGGTATAATTTCTACCGCCATTTACACTCTGTTTGCATGAGTGAAATAAATTTGAAATTTTGACTAAAGTCAGAATTTATAAGTTGACATGTACATACTCCCTTGTTTCGATTCATAAACATAGAACTTTACAATTTTTGTGTGAAAAATCTTAGAATTTAAGATATCTAATTCCTAAGTTTAAATTTCACATAAATATGTGCCATTTCCAAATTTCTATAACTGAGTGTTTAAAAATAATAAATTCCGCATTCAAATTTCATTATTCTTTTAGATTAGCCAAATAAAAAAATTCAAAAATTTTAGAAAATAAAATTTTGATATTTTAATTTTTGTTGTTTTAAAATTTCATAATAATCTTAAATTTCTTTATTCAGATAGAAAGTTAGTTTTCCTTTTTCCCTTGATACACTTTCTTTGGCTACTTCGAACTTCGGAGGAGTAAAAAGTTAAATTGAATAGGCTTTAAACTTCTCAGTTAGTTCCCTTGTATCCTTATAAAAATAAAATATGTCTCAACAAGTATGGCATCTACTTTTTCTTTTATTAACTAGTTTATTTGGTGAAAAATAATTTTCAAACACCTTTTTCAACCCCTTATATACTTTTTTTTTTTAATCTTAGCCATTAATTTCGTTTGAATTATTTGATTTGATGATCATAAATAAAGAGGAGTGTAAAAATCTAAAAATAATATGTGAAATCACTTCCATATTTGGCACGACAAGATGTTTGATACTTAAGTACTTTTTTTTGGTAATTAAGTAGTTTAAAAATTGGTAGAATTTAAGTGTATGATATATTCTTTTTGAACATAGTATGTTGAATGTTGGAAAATATTAGTATTTTGGTTTATTTGAATGTTTGGTTTTATGGGCTTATCCCGTTAGAATTAGGTTTTGTTTGAAATTAGGGTTAGTTTATTATAAATAGGGTGCTTTGTTATTCATTAGAGAAGAAGTCAAGCTATTCACAATGTAGTCTTTAGGGTTTTGTAACCATTGCGACATTCTCGTTCTTTTAATAATATTCTTATTAATTGTTAGTCTTATTCGTTGTGCACTCTGATATTCAACTTGGTATCAGAGCAGGTTTGATCCTTCGGGATTTAATCTGCTTCGGGTTGGTACCTGTTTGCTTGTTTCCGTTGTCGTTTTTGTTCAGATTGTTAGTTGGTATTGATTGTTTGCAAGAAGAAAAAAATTGTTCGTTCGTTTTTTGTCCCATGACTCAGCTTCTGCACCTTTGAACGCCGTAGCCTGCAGGAGTATCTGCAAGTCTGTATTGGTGCAAAGGAAAAAAGAGGAAAAAGTAGAATGGAATGAAAAAAGAAGGAAAAAAAGGTGAGTGAAAAAAAAAGAGGAAGAAACAAGAAAAAAATGGTTGCTTGTTTGAGGCCTATGTGGGCAAAGAAAAAAAATTTGGTTGGATTTTTTGTTTGTTTGTTCGGAAGTTGGCATCGGCATCAGTCTTGGTATTGGCATCGGCATTAGTATTGGCATTGGAATTTGGAGGCTTGCATCCACATCTGCTTGTTGGCAAACTCATGTCGTGTACCGCCATGAGTTTGACGAGGGGTGTTGGAAAATATTAGTATTTTGGTTTATTTGAATGTTTGGTTTTATGAGCTTATCCTATTAGAATTAGGTTTTGTTAGAAATTAGGGTTAGTTTATTATAAATATGGTGCTTTGTTATTCATTAGAGAAGAAGTCAAGCTATTCACAATGTAGCATTTAGGGTTTTGTAGTTGTTTCGGCATCCTCGTTCTTTTAATAATATTCTTATTATTTATTAGTCTTATTCGTTGTGCACTCTGATATTCAACTGTACGCACCCAGATAATATAGCTGCCTGCATATAAACCTCTCGTTCTACTGGTCGTCAATCTTTCAAAATCTTTTTTTTTTTTTTTTTTTGAGATACTCTTTCAAAATCCCTTTAGGGCGGCATAAAGAGGGGTTTGTAAAAAACTAAAAATAGTATTTGAAATCACTTCTGTATTTGGCACGACAAGATGTTTGATACTTACGTAGTTTTTTTTTGGGTAATTAAGTAGTGGATCCATTTCTTGAAATCCATCAAATCAATGAATTTGTGTCATTGAAATTTGATCAAACGGCTACAAACAGAGATCTACTTTAAAAGTTATAATAAGTTCAGTTGTTAGATTAATTTTTAATGACACAGATTCTCTAATTTGATGAATTAGGATGAAGGAATATGGAGATGATCCCTTTCCTTAAGTAGTTTTAAAATTAGTAGAATTTCACTGTATTAAACAAAGTATGTGGAAGTACTCTTTGAACACCCAGATAAGATAGCTGACTGCATATAAACCTCTCGTTCTTCTGGTCGTCAATGTTTCAAAATCAAAATCTCTGCTAGATCATTTTCTTGGAAATTTAGAGATTATGTCCGTTTATCATACATCGTACGATCAGTTCTCGTTAGATATTATTAAAGTTTAGAATTGACTACCATAAAAATAAAGGAAAACTAATGAAAATGGCTTGAAAATTTTGAGTTTTAACGATAAAGACAAAATAAAGGGTAAAGTGAATAGTATCATGATTGACTTTTTAGTTTAAAAATGTGATTTTTCTTTAAAATAAACAGTACCAGAAGTTTTTCGTTAAAGCTTTCTAAAAATAAAGACATGCAATATCGAGGAAAAAAACATAAAACTCAGAATAGTATTTATTGTGATGTCGTATTCCAAGTCAATGGGTTACACATCAAGTCATTAATTTCTACTTTAAAAAGCTTATTTGATGGTAGGGAAGAGCAATAACGATTATAATAATTCTCTCGTGATCAAAGAAAGATAACTGGTTCGATACTTGTAAATTTGTTATAAGTAATTATGTTTAGTTAGAAGGGCTTAACCGAAAGACTCGTGAATTTGTTCATTATGTAAGACTCAACATTAGGGTTTGTTCGATCTTCACAAAGTAAGTCAAACTAAACTTGTTTTTACAAGCTGGTTTGACTGTTTGAGCTATGAGTTGATGGAACCTCGGCTCTAAACCCGATCCTTTTATTCGATGTGTTATGTTTTTAGATTGTTAGGATGCGTTTGTTGCACCGGACTAGCTGCAGGGATTAAGTTGGACTGGCTTAGACTAGACTAAACTGGACTAGTTTAGTGAAGTGTTTGATGCAGTGTCGGACTAAAAAACATGATTATGAAAACCCATCCACAACAAAGCAACCCATCAAAATTTTTCCCAAAAGAAATTAAATTCACACAAAAATAATCAATGTGGATTTTGCGAATAAGGTTAGAAAATGTACCAACAAGAACAAATAATGCTAAAGCTGTATACCAGATTAAGCAAAAATATACACATTTATACAAATTCAGCCAAATAAATAAATATATATATATATACACAAACCCAGTATACCGAACGATGCAATTGATCATTTCATCTTAAATTAGAAATAACCCACCATTTTAAACACCATCACACCAAACAAAACATTTTCAAAAATCTGAAATTTCATATTATATTTACCAAAAAATAAGTAAATCTGAGAAAAATTAGGGAGGAGATCTAATGCATACATTTGTTGCGTCTCTTGAAGATGCGTCTTTTTATTAATTTTTGGTGCCTAGATGGTCTCGATGGCCAACATCATCTGAATGTCAGCCTCCTTTTGAGACAGTCGAGTCGGTGATGTGGCAGCGGTAGCCATCGTTGAGACTTCGACAGAGAAAGCGGGAGATAACTTTCAGAAGAGGAGTGGTTGGCGTCGACAGCAATCTTAGCCTCGAATTGAGCAGACCCATCGGTGGGTGGTAATCGAATTTTAGAATTTAGGTGGTGGGTGGGGTTGTCAGTTCAAAGATAGAGCAAGGGAGAGAGGAATATTCGTGCGGGGAAGGATTGTGAGGATTTGACGGCAAGGTCGTGGAGTAGGAAGAGGACACGATGCGAGCAGATGAAGCAGACGACGCGAAGAGCAAAGGTCTTAGCAGTTCGCTTCATTTTGGGGGGTCTAGCTAAGACCCTCTAGCAAGCTCTCTAGTCGGGACGAGTCCCACCTAATCCCACTAAAATTAGTCCTTGTGATCAACAAACATAATATTGCACTAACTTTTAGTTCAGTCTAGTTCAGTCCCACTCAATGAGGGCAAACAAACGTCCTCTTATAGTATTAAGTAACAAATTATCATACTTTAGTAATGGAACGGTCAATTGTTAACTACTCAAATGCCCTTAAGTAAACTCGTAGTGAATGTGGTATTATCAATAGGAAAGAACTTCGCTGTTGAATTAACAGTAGCCAAGTCCATTTATTATCAATATGATTGAATTGATAATACATATGGGATGTTGATTATAATAAAACTAGGTATATATAGATATATATGGAGCCTCTCCAACCCAACAAGATCCTCTGCGAATCCTTTTGGTGAGGATTATAATAATCTGTAAATCGTGTTCGTTCATCGTATATCGTGCAGTCCGTTTTTTTCAAGTCTGTTTGTGGTTAATTTTAAGTAAAAATATTTAAAATAATTTTTAACAACACAATATACGATGAAAGAACACAATTCACGAATTTCTTAAATTCTCACAAAAAAATTCGTCAAGGATTCGGATTCCTCTCCAACCAACACTTCTATCATAATATATGTGATGTGATATGTTATTAAACTATTAATATATACTGAGCGAAAATATTACTAAAGTCTAAAGTATTAAATGGCCAATGAGAGATGATGATATTATACTAGGTATAGCTTAGGTGAGGTCCCTTGGGAAGGGCGGTGCTGTCACCTGGGTTGCATGCATGTAATTAGTGATCAAATTCAAAGTCCGTGTAGCTTATAGATTGAAATCTGGCGCTTTTCTTATATATATATATAGCTAGCTAGGGTTCCTTTAGTTTATAAATTAAAGGGTTAATTTCAATTTATTACCCTAAAGTTTTATGATTTTTAACATTTAGTACATGAAGTTTTTTTTATCTCAGAGTAGTACATAAAATTATAATTTTGAGATAATTTCATACATATGTTAAGGTTGCTGTTAACTGATGATGTGTCATCCACATAGACAATGACTGTGTGCCATGTGGATATGAAAAAATAAAAAAAATAAAAAATAAAAATAAAAAAATAAAAAAACTAAAAAACTAAAAAAATAAAAAAATACTTTTGGGTCTTCTCCCTCACCCCTTCCAACCCCCCTCCCTCTTCGACTCCACCCACTCCATTTCTCTCTCTCTCTTTCTCTCCTTCCCACATCATCCAAGCACGGATTGAATGCGAGTTAGCCAATCGACGACCTTGCTGGGTCAATCATAGCCGAGCCGATCTTGGATGTCATAGAATTGAATGGTGGTGTGAGCGGCGAGCCGAACACAGCGGTCCCTCGGGCCTTTCGCCGTGCAGACCTTGATGTGCCTGTCTTTCCGGTCCGTCACCCAGACAATGTGGCTGCCTCGTACCACCTTCACGATTTCAGTGCTGATTACTCCTCCGCCCGATGAAGGCGACCTTATCCCCCAGAGTTGAATCCCCCATTTTTGATCTTGCATATTCGATGCTCTGTTCCCCCAAGGTTGAAGAAGAATAAGAATTGAAATTGCGTTTCTTTGGAGCTTGCTACAGTAGTTGCAGCTGCAACTACTGGGTTTCTCAAAAGAAATGATGGTGTTGGTGCTAGGTTTGTGCTGGCCTGGCAATTTCTTACATGACCAGTTAACACGATACGAAAATAACATATTTCGGGTCAACACGATAACTAATCGGGTCATTATAAGGTCACACGATAATAATCCGTTAATAATGGGTCCTTAACAGGTTTACACGAAAGTGACACAATGATAACTTGTTTCGACATGATAAGAAAGAAGTTATTTTGATGATTTTAATTTTTTTAACTACTAAAAAATACAATAGATATAATGAATATGTATATATTGTTTATTAATTATTATTCTATATAAATTTTAAAAATTAATTTTTATTTATTTATTTATTTTTATAGTATATTATAGGCAAAGATTGAGATTAAAAATCATAAAACACATTAAAAATAAAAATATCAAGTAATTTAAAAATACCGAACATGTGACATCCCACATCGCCCAGGGGAGTGGATCCTGTAAGCCTTATATGCATATTCACATCTCTACCTAGCACGAGGCCTTTTGGGAGCTCACTGGCTTCGGGTTCCATCGGAACTTAGAAGTTAAGTGAGTTCGGGTGAGAGCATTCCCAGGATGGGTGACCTATTGAGAAGTTCTTGTGTGAGTTCCCATAAACAAAACCGTGAGGGTGTGGTCGAGACTCAAAGCAGACAATATCGTGCTACGGTGGAGTCGAGCCCAGGATGTGGTAGGGGCTAGGGCCGGGATGTGACAGAACACATTTTAAAAATTATAATAATTAATTTACGTGTGCGAAAAATATGAAAAAATATGCTAATGCTCGTAGTCACATCCTCTACGCTTTGAGGATGGGTATATGATCGTTTGAATTTTTAAAACCATACAAACTCTCATGAATAGTATTTTTAAGGGAGTTCAAAACAAACAAAATTGATAATCATTAATGTATAAGTCTGAAAGATGAGAAAGGATAATAAACGTTTATAATTGCATCCTCAACGCTTAGACGATAGTTACATGGTCGTTTAGATTTTTAAAACACTCCAAATCTCATGAACAATGTTTTTTATTTGAGTGCAAAATTAATAATAATTATTGCAGAAGTATGAAAAATGTAATCACTCGTAATTAAAAACTTTACAACTTTCATGAAGGGGTCAACTCCGAAATTTAGTATGTATATACTAATTTAGTATTATGTTTTACATTTTTTTGTGTCAAATTATGTTTTTCATTTTCATTTTTATTGATTTAAAATATATTTTTCTTAACGGATAACGGGTTGGGTCATATTACCTGATAATATTAACGAATTGATTTCTGGTCATATCATATTACCCTTTTACTTTAACGGTATTACACGACATGACCCGTTAAGTTAGCGGGTATGACACGAAAACGACATGAACATGAGAAACACGACACGAATGCCAGGTCTATACTTTGTGGGTCTTGCTGGAAACACGAAAAATTGAAAGCTTGGTGGTGATTCTGCTGGGTTTCTTCTTCTTCTTCTTGGACAAGATGGGTATAATTGAGAATTAGGTTTTGGGGGAGATAATGGTGTGGTGAATCCTATGAGGATCCAGAGTTAGAGAGAGATGTGGGAGGGAGAGAAAGGGAGAGAAATGGAGTGGGTGGAGTCGAAGAGGGAAATGGAAGGGTGGGTGCAGAGGAGAAAAGGGATAGGGGTCGGAAGGGGTGAGGGAGAAGACCCAAAAGTTTTATTTATTTATTTACTTTTTATTATTTTTTTATTATTTTATATTTTTTAATATCCATGTGGCGTCCTGTCATTTTCCACGTGGATGTCATGTCATCAGTTAACGAAAAATTTAACAGCAACCTTAACAGATGTATGAAAGTGCCCCAAAATTATAACTTTATGTACCACTCTGGAATGAAAAAAACTTCATGTACCAATTGTTGAAAACCATGAAACTTTAAGGTAGTAAACTGAGATTAACCCTAAATTGAAACTTTAATATTATTGGAGGGCAAGGAATGGTAATTACTTGTCTGTTTTTGGGTCTGATAAACTCTCTTATCCTTAAGAGGAAGATCGCAAGACTACGTAGACATCCTTGTCAAGGACGAGCCTGTCCTTCCTCATTTTCCAACTCCTCATCTGAGAAGGAGAAAGGACTTCATTACTTTATACGAGCAAGCACACATGGTGTTGATGCACAAAACCGGAGGGGTCTTGGAACAACGTAAATCCGACCGTGAATATGCAAGAAAGTAAATAACACAAGATATATCGTAGTTCACCCCAAGGTTTGAGCTACGTCCACACTGATATTGTATTTCTGAGGGAGAGAGAGCTTTGAACATGAGAGTGAGAGCTTAGAGAGGGTCAGGGTCAGGCCTAAGAATTGGCCTCCCCCAATGAGGAGAGTGAGGAGTCATTTTATAGAATAAGGGCTCCTCATTTATTACATATTTGCCCCTTCTTTTATTACATAATTACATTTGAGTCCCCCGAGTATTTATATGAGATCTAAATATGAAGGCCTTAAGTATGGTACAAACAGTAGTCCTCTAAGTCTTCACATTTTACTCATAAAAAGTTGTTTCAAAAAAAAAGTTTTCTGTATTGGGAGAGTCTTTTGGCTGGAGACTTGAAATTCAGTTCATGTGTGGGCCGAAGTAACTAGATATCGTCTTGAACTGATACTGGATATGAGGCGGTGCTCAAAGTGAAATGATGCTTAACTAGAAGTAGCACATGTTGCGAGGCTGCTTTGCTTGTGGCTTATGTTGCCTTGGTTGGCTCGGCTTGTGGCGTTTGAAGTTGAGGGAGTCCCTTTTATAGAATAAAGGCTTGCTCCTCAATACATAAATATGGGCTAGAGTTGATGCTCGCGGAGAGGCGGTTGCTCAGTAGGCAGCGATACTCTCTAATGATGGTGAGGGAGTCCCTTTTATAGAATAAGGGCTTGCTCCTCAATACATGAATAATGGGCTAGAGTTGATGCTCTCTAATGATGATGAGGGAGTCCATTTTATAAAATAAGGGCTCGCATCTCAATACATGAATAATGGGCTAGAGTTGATGGTCTCTAATGATGGTGAGGGAGTCCCTTTTATAAAATAAGAGCTCGCTCCTCAATACATAAATATTGTGCTAAGTCCCCAAAGTATTTTTCATGAGGCCCAGTTGATGCCTAATATATGGTACATAATGTAGTTCCCCAAGTCTTCGGTCAATAGAGTCTGTTGGTTGGAGACTTCAAATTGAATCCATGTATGGGCCGAATAGGCGGTTGTTCGGAGACGGTCTTTGTAGACCATGCACTGAAGCTTTGTAGGTGAAGCTTTGCAAGTGAAGCTTTTGAAGTTGGAGCTTTTGTAAATGACACTTTGAAAGCTGGAGCTCTGTAAATGAAACTTTCAAAGCTGATTGACATGAGTGATGCTCATGAATGTTTATGTATGATTGATATGAGTGATGCTCATGAATGTATATGTATGATTGATATGGGTGATGCACAAAATCGGAGGGGTCTTGGAACAACGTAAATCCGACCGTGAATCTGCAAGAAAGTAAATAACACAAGATATATCGTGGTTCACCCCAAGGTTTGGGCTACGTCCACACTGATATTGTATTTCTGAGGGAGAAAGAAAGCTCTGAATATGAGAGTGAGAGCTTGGAGAGGGTGAGGATCAGGCCTAAGAATTGGCCTCCCCTAATGAGGAGAGTGAGGGTCCTTTTATAGAATAAGGGCTCCTCACTTATTACATATTTGCCCATTTTTTTATTACATAATTACATTGAAGTCCCCCATTGTCACAGCCCGTCCCGGAGATACATTTGACGGGAATGTGAAATGACGGATTTACCCTTAGCGGTTATTAAGGTACGTGTGTGTGATATGTTTGAACATTTCATGGTTCCTAAGTTTTTGGAAAATTAATTAAATTGGATTAAAGGTTGATTTAAAATTTGGTATGTATTTTTGTGTGGTTAAGGAATTAAAAGACTTGGAATTTTGGTGGGTTTTGTTGGACCACACAACACACACACGGGTCAACCTCAACCCTTTCCTTCCCCTGTGCTGCCTCTCTCCTCCCTCAGGGCTTTCTCTCACTCTTTAACTCTCGACTTGTACGGACACACTCACCACCAAGCCTACAAGCACGGATCGAAGGTTGTGAAGGTACCATCGTGCTCGTGAGGACTATACGAACTCAACCACACCTATTTCAGGTAAGAAATCTTTCGATTTCACATCGAAATCCCAAGCACCGATTTTGGCACTGTTCATGAAATTTTTGTTGGTTGATTTTTAGGACAATCCAAGCTCATAGTGAGCTTAGTGAGGTCCCAAGGAAGCTTGGAGTGCTTCGTTGGAAGGATTTGGACGTCGGGATCACGAGGGTTAAGTTTGGCCGGTTTTGCTTGGATTTTTCCGGTGAGATTTAGTTGTTTTTGAAGCTTAAAAGTAGTATATTGTGATTCTACATGTTGAGGGCTTTAAATTGATATATTATACGAAGAAAATGGTTGAGAAACGAAGGAGAACAAGGCATTTGAAAAATGCCCAGAATTCGGCCACCGGAGAAAAACCAGTCCGGCGAACTCGCGAGGAAGAAGGTGCGCGTGGGCGCGAGTGGACCCGTGCCTTCCTTGGAGCGTGGGGGCGCGTGCCACAGTAAAAAATTATTTTAAAAATTTCTCGACGTCGAGTAGGTCAATGTGGTATATTCATATACCCAAATTGAGCACCGTATGAGAAAGTTATTACGATTATTGGTTAGGTGCTTTAAATAACGTTTTATAGTTTTCACATTTAGGTGAAAATGTGAATTGACGATCCGACCGTTGGATCGTCACCAAACTTTGATACGTTGTAATACGTAATATTTGAGGATTATTGGAACTTACGGATTGGGAATCCGAGTTACGGATCTTCCGGAATTGGAGTTGTAAGTTTATAAAATAAAATGTTAACCGTCACTTAGTTTTGGAAATTGACGGAGATCCGACCGTTGGATGGTAATGAAATTTCAGGATGTTGTCCTAGAGATATATTGTGGACTCTGGAAGTTATGGATTTAAAATCTGAGTTGCAGATCTTTCGGATCAATCTACGTAGTGACGTATTTTATATAAGTTATATTCTATTGATATGATTTCTGAGGTTGGATTTGATTATTGTTCTAGGCGGCGATCGTCATGACGCCTTGATGAGTTGTGCTAGGGAGTTGTAGGGCGAACTCCAGGTGAGTGGGCAGTTTTGTTTTCGTATTACCTATATACTATTGAGTTTTCCCAGAAATTGAATTTAAATGAAAGCATGATTTAAAATGCCATGGATAGATTTATATGAAAAGTATGATTTGAAATGCCATGCATAGAAGTATATGAAAAGCATGAATTGATATATGATGCATATATATATATGAATTGGTGCTGTGGACGCACATGTAAGTATCAGGTGAGTTTTATATTATTCATGTGCATTGTTGATGTGTATATTATGGATAGCTCATAACCTGCAATCATGGTGTTAGTGCTTATATTATTCACCACACCGCACGCTCGTCTTGGATCCAAGTAGGTGGATGTCGTACAAACCAAGTGAGGGTTCCGACATGCTAGTCGTATAGATTACTAGATGTGATTCCGACTAGTGGGTGACCTTAGATTATGTGCACAGATGATTGATGAGAGAAGCACTAGAGCGTATTATTACACCATCCATGTCGTACAGACTACTTCAGGTAGTTCCGACTTATCTGCAGTGTAGTGCCGTACAGGTCATCGAGGTGACTCCGGTTGGATTGGATGTTGAGCTATGGAATTAACCGTACAGGACCAACTGCAGGGTCTCCGGTTAATTCAACTTTTCACCTGTTACATTGATGCATCATTTATTTTGTTTTCGAAATTACAACATGGCATACTTTCGGGTTTTAAAGAAAAATTGATGATTCGAGATTTATGAAAAGTATTATGTTATTATACTATTTTCTGGGAAAAGTATACAGGTTTTACAGTGAGGGGTTAGAATTATTTTTGGCGAAATGTTTTTGAAAAGCTTGGTTTTACTGACCCACTCAATTTTGTTTTTCGCCCCTCCAGGTTCTTGATAGCAGAGTTTTGGTGGCCACGAGGAATCCAACGGTATTCTGACAGAAATCACAAAAGTAGGACTCACCCTCGAGGGTTTCCATTTTAATAATTGTATTTTAAAAGCTTCCGAACTGTGTAAATGGTTACGTCACTCTCATGTGACGGCCAGCATGCCCTCATTCGGGACGGGGTGTGTCACCCGAGTATTTATACGAGATCTAAATACGGAGGCCCTAAGTATGGTACAAACACATGGTTTACAATGCAATCGTTGTCTGAATAAATGTTTTCATTTCTAGCTGCAGTTCGACCGTAAAAACGTTATTAAATCTTTTAGGGCAACCCAAGAAAAAACTCAACTTAGCAACTTTTTTGGACCCATTTGATAATCATTTAGTTTTTAGCTTCTAGTGCGTTTTCATTTTTTTGTTACAGATAGAGAGAATACGTGGAAAAATGTGGAAGAAATACGCTAAGAATGTCACACAAAATGAAAACTAATAACTAGAAGCAAAGAACTATTTTAAGTTGTTTACGTTTTAAATTTTATTTTCAAGCATAAAAAAAAGAAGATATAATTTGCATCCAACTTGAAAGTAGAAAATGAACCACTCATTAGGGAAACTCATCCCTTCCCATCGCTGCAAAAATCGTAGGATTTGAAAAAGATAAGTTTCCTTCAGGTCTAATCCACTTCTAATCCTCTCAAATGAAATAAAAAATAAAAAATCATACAATTCTACCTTCAATATATCTTGAATTTAATTAGTTATGAATTAAATCAAATCCTAAATATTAAATGAGCCCTATAGGTGTCAACATACAAATTTGCTATTGTGGAGATTTGAGGCTTAGAAACTATAATGATAGAGCTATTTAGTACTACGGTCTAGTGATATTTCTCTTCATTTGTAAGTAAGAAGTCTTATGTTCGATTCTTGCCCAAGGCGAATTTGAACCAAATTATTGCTAATCCATTGTAAGGCTAAGTCCAATTCCCAATAGTGTAGATAATATCGTTTGTTAAAAAAAGAAAAAAAAAACTACAATGATGGAATACTTTAGAACTTTGTTCAACTTCGTAAATAACTCACTAGATCAATGTGGGTTAAAGGCTAAAATTGATGTCAACTTTTAACCTGGACAAAATTTGAAAGTTGACATTCATTTCTTCATTCAACTTATATGCGTTATCCAATTCAATACAATCTTAGACACCCCCCAACCGCTTTGGGGTTTGGGTTTTAATCAATCTCTGAAAAACAAACGCAAGTTTTGAGATTTCATGATCCTATTGTGGGCACATACTGGATGGACAAAACCCACGACTTTCACTATCTTCTTTCCCAAAATCAAACTTGGGCCCTTCAAGGTGCCCTAAGAGGCCGCCAAAGGTCCATCTTTCCCTACCTCTCTAACTATATGGACAGGCCCACAACGCATGCATGGGAACACTCTACGTTGCATGCAATATATGCAAATGGTTTGCATGGAAAAACCAAATATTTGGTTGCATAACAAATTCCCTTGTCCGACTCCTTTGGATCTTGAGACATTCCAAATTGGAATGCGTCTTTGTCTCTCCCACTTCATCTTCCTCCACAAACACAGATCCCCTCAGACAATTAAATCACACTTCCACGCAAATTACATCCTCTTTTCCACAAAAACATAACTCAGATGATCTCTCTCTCCCAATCGCAAAGACACAGAGAGAACAATGGCGCCAGGTTTAAGGTCGCGCAGCAACAAGCGGTCATCTTCGTCGAATTCTTACGCTTCGACTGTGACGATTATGGTGTTCATAGCAGTGTGCGTTTTGGCTGTGTGGATGCTCAACTACTCTAACTCAGGAGTCCCCCAAACCTCCACAAGTGCTCGAACTGCCACGATCTCCTCCTCAGACGATGCTGCCTCGGACCTAGTGATCACCAAAAACACAAACAATTACGACAACAACAAGAACAATAATAATAATGAAAAACCGAAGGCGTTTGAAGATAACCCGGGCGATCTCCCCGACGATGCCATCAAATCCGATGATCTGCTGAGCAATTCAACAAAGGGTAGCGGTAGTAGTACTACTTCATCCGACCAAGAACAACGTAGTAGTGGCAACGGCGGAGGCGGTGATAATAAACAAGATACTAGCGAAGAGCTGCAAGATAAGAAGGAGAAAGAAATCAGCCAGACCCAATTGGCTGAGGATCAGAGCGGCTCAGTGGCGGAACACAACCAACAACAAGCTGACCACGATGAACAGGGCACTCAGAAGGATTCTGTCGATCAATCTGACCAAAAAAACCAGAAGGGTGCCGTCGATCAATCCGAAAAGAACGGCGATCAAATAATCACAAGCGACGATCAAATAATCACAAGCGATGGTCAAAAGAACAGTTCAGATAGCAATTCACAAGAGCAGCAAGACACAAATAACAAGGACAACAATCATAACTACGAAAGCGGGGAAGGCAATTCTCAAGATTCTCAGAGCGATAAGAAATCGGATAATGCAGATCAAAAGCAAAATGCAGTATCGTCGGATCACCAACAACAGCACGAACACGAATTTCTAAGCAGTGGGAAGCAGGGGAATTCGTCGCAAGAATCCCAAAACTATCAGCAGCAGCAGCAGAATTCGGAATCCAACGCGATCAAAAGCGGAGAGTTGCAGTTCTCGGACGAGACGAGCCATGCAGCTGCGAACTTGCAAGTACAAAGCAAGGAATCTACCTATCAGGACTTTTCAAAAACACCAACCGATCAGAACATACAGAATCCAGAAAAAACCCGGCAGGACTCCGACTCCGATCAGAAGAACAAGAAGGACGGCGGCGCCAATGCAGCCAATCAAAGCAAGGTTCCAACAACCGAGTCCAACTCGGGCGATTCGTTAATGAGCGGGGACAACACGGTCCGGAAGGAGTCGAAGGAGTCGAAGAAGTCGTGGTCGACGCAGGCGGCGCAGTCGGAGAACGAGAAGGAGAGGCGCAAGGACGAATCAGCCGGTCAGGACGGCATCTACGGCTACACGTGGCAGCTCTGCAACGTCACGGCGGGTCCGGATTATATACCGTGTTTGGACAACGAGAAGGCTCTGAAAAAACTGCGTTCGACCAAACACTTCCAGCACCGCGAGCGGCACTGCCCCCAGGAGGGGCCCACTTGCCTGGTCCCACTTCCGGAAGGATACCAAAAGTCCATCGCGTGGCCGAAAAGCCGAGACAAGGTGCGAAACATGCATGATTTGTAGGATCGTGTGTGATTGAATTATTTGAACGGTTGGATTTGTGCAGGTGTAATTCTTTTATTGTGGTCTGGCAGATATGGTATCATAATGTGCCGCACACGTTGCTGGCGGAGGTGAAGGGCCACCAGAACTGGGTGAAGGTTTCCGGTGAGTTTTTGACGTTTCCCGGTGGCGGGACCCAGTTCATACATGGCGCCCTCGTGTACATTGATTTCGTTCAAAACGTAAGTATCCCTTCACCATTGATTTCCTTCATATGATTTATCCGTTCACACTCCCAGCTGATCGGCAGACCGGCTTGTGATAACCCCAAAAAAAAAAAAAAAAAGTTTAGCTCATCGCATTATAAATACTTAATTCCACGTCTAATATAAATTTCTAATTCCGCCGTTGTGTGCTCCGTTATCATAATGCGCACATCGGTCTTATAATGTTGTTAAGTTGCATGCAGGCAGTCCCGAAGATCGCATGGGGAAAGCACACTAGAGTTATATTGGACGTTGGTTGTGGGGTTGCAAGCTTTGGCGGATATCTCTTCGAGAGAGACGTTCTAACGATGTCGTTTGCACCCAAAGATGAACACGAAGCACAAGTCCAGTTTGCCCTTGAGAGAGGCATACCTGCAATCTCTGCAGTCATGGGTTCTCAGAGGCTGCCCTTCCCCAGCAGGGTCTTCGATGTCGTGCATTGTGCGCGATGCAGAGTCCCTTGGCACATAGAAGGTTTGTCAGAACGTGTGGTTTAGGCTCACAAGTCTGACAATATAAACATTTGTCTAACAGGCCACGCACATTTATAATTTACACACTGTTATGGTTACTTTGTTATGACACTGCAGGTGGTATGCTTCTTTTGGAATTGAATCGGGTTCTGCGGCCTGGGGGTTACTTTGTGTGGTCAGCCACTCCTGTTTACAGGAAGGAACAAGAGGATATCGAAATATGGAAGGGTAGGGTACCAAATTTGTTATGAACGAGTATAGTTTAACGAGGAATGTTCGTTCTCTTGTCATGTTAGATTGACAGTCTGATAACAACAAACCTCAAACTGTTTGATATAGAGGTCGTTTCAATTTTGTAGAAATGTCGGCACTAACGGCCTCCATGTGTTGGGAGGTTGTAGCCATCAAGAAGGACAAGGTAAATTCAGTTGGGGCCGCCATCTACCGGAAACCAACCTCAAACCAGTGCTATGACCAAAGAAAGCAAAAGCAGCCTCCTATGTGCAAAAACGACGACGACCCTAATGCTGCCTGGTAACTAAGTTTCCGTTGATGACCTAATTTCACGGTCTAAGTTTATCATGACCCGGGGCTATATATACATAATTCTCTACAGGTACGTACCTCTGCAGGCATGCATGCACCGGGCACCCACAGACAAATTGGAGAGAGGGACTAAATGGCCTGAGAAGTGGCCTAGTCGCCTGCAGACTCCGCCTTACTGGTTAAACAGCTCCCAGATGGGCATCTATGGGAAGCCAGCACCCCAAGATTTTTCAACAGATTATGAGCACTGGAAACGTGTTATCAGTAACACTTACATGAAGAGTTTGGGTATCAACTGGTCGAACGTCAGAAATTGTATGGACATGAGAGCTGTTTATGGAGGGTACTACTCATTAATCGATGATTTTCGATTAGGTTTACTTAATTCTAAGTGGTAATCTCTCAACTACGTTGTGCTCATGAGTGCAGGTTTGCTGCAGCTCTGAAGGACCTTAAAGTGTGGGTCATGAATGTGGTGAATATAGATTCACCGGATACACTCCCCATAATCTACGAACGGGGTCTTTTCGGAATTTACCATGACTGGTGTGAATCCTTTAGCACTTACCCCAGAAGCTATGACCTACTTCATGCAGATCATCTCTTTTCAAAGCTTAAAAAGAGGTACAACTTAAATCTATGTTGCTATTCATTTTTATGATCTCTAAGTCATGGTAAAGCAGATGTACCTGTTTTCGCTTCCCAGATGCAAACTCGCTCCGGTACTGGCAGAGGTTGATCGGATTGTCAGACCAGGAGGTAAGTTTATAGTCCGGGATGAGTCGAGCACAATTGGGGAGGTTGAGAACTTGTTGAAGTCCCTGCATTGGGAGGTTAGTCTAACCGTCTCCAAAAACCAAGAAGGAATGCTCAGTGCACAGAAAGGCAACTGGCGGCCAACCACTTATGCAGATAGAGATTCTTCTTAACATACACAGAAACACAGCATTCAGCTCATATACCGTGCTCTCAAACTGTTTGTACTCCGGAACCAGTGATGTGCTAACCAGTTTTTAGCATCATGCTCATTTCGGATGCAACCTAGTTTTGCTACATGACTGAACAAGATTGTATGTATTTGTTCATGTTGTTAAATGCATGTAAACCTGCGATACATGTAATGATTGAAAACTCATATGCAAGACGCATATACATTACATTAACGTAGAAAATGAAGGCGTTATCATTTCTCTATCAGTGTCATCAACAAAAGAAACAGTTGTTGAATTCAATGCTTTTTATTTGGATAGCAGAAAGTCTTAGTGTATCAAAAATAGAAAAACCGAGATTGCTAGTTATCAAATACATATGATTTCTCAAATGCTGTGGAAAATCGATGATTGTGCTAATTCAACATTACATCAATTATTATTTGCAGACAGAAAAATCATTTTAGCTACATCAAAGTCAGAGAACTAACTCTTTAATCCCCATATGCAGCTTCACATCTGCGCTCGTGTTTCTTAATCTAACATATCTCCTCAACTTATACTAAGAAGCTTCTGAAGCTGGCCACTCAGAACTGCCGCTTTGAGGTCTGAATTGTAAAAGTCACAAATTAAAAAAGCAGATTGAAGGAAACAATGCCAGATGAAAAGCATCAAAACAAGGACAAACACAGATGAGAGCTCACCATCAGAGCCGCCAATGTGCTTTCCATTCACAAAAATCTGCGGGACAGTGGTTCGGCCTACCACATCTAGAAGAACACTCTGAATTTGAGCTCCATCATCTAAACACACATCTTTTCAGAGTCAAATCCAAACCCTTTTTACATTATACATAACCAGCTCATCAAAGATTAAAAAAAAAAGACTAACCATTTCATACCTCGAAGATCAAGTTCGACAACAAACGGATGCTCATGTAATTCGGCAAACATGCGCTTGGCACGCAAGCAATACCTAGCCACAAAACAACGCACAATGCCAGAATCCTCATTCCAGAATCACTTACACTATGTTTGGACGAGGGAAATAAACTTGGAATTTTGGTAAAATTCAGAATTTATAAATTGACATGCACCAATTCCCTTGTTTGGATTCATAAACATAGAAATTTAGAATTTCCGCGCGGAAAAAAAAACTTGGAATTTGGGGCCTCCAATTCCCAAGTTCAAATTCCATGTAAATAGGTGTCATTTCCCAATTTCTATGATTTAGAGTTTAAAGTATTCAATTCCATTGTTCTTTTAGATTAACCAAACAAGAAAATTTACAAATTCTAGAAAATAAAATCTTGTCATTTCAATTTCCGTCATTTTAAAATTCCTTAGTAATCTTAAATTTCTTGATCCAAACATAGTGTTAAATTAACACACAGAGGCATGGACAGAGTTCTTTTCGCAATATTTACGCCGAAATCATAAACCATTACTAAAACAGAAACAAAATATAACAGATAGCTGAACAGAATTCAGAAAGCATTGAACCCACTACTAGCACAGAAACGAACAACTTAGTGAAATATCTGAAGATGTTATGATCCTGGATATAAATAAAACAAATGTTGATGCAAATTAGTAAAACGATGCAAATAAATATTTCTCAAAATTATAAAATTGAGCTACAAATAATTCTGAAATTACAATTTGATTGCTCTACGAATTTCAAGGTTTGAGGGAGATGACGTACGGGCAATAGGATTTGGAGAAGATGGCAATCTTGTTGGAGTAGATGGCGTTCTGCACGAACGCCGCCGAAGACGAAGCCGAAGCCTCCACAGCGACGGCGTTTCCAAACAGTAGCAGAGCCGCCGCCACCGCCGCCGCGATCACAGCAACGCCCATTAACTCTGACCTACGCATCTTCCCTCCACGACACCGCGATCCCGCTGTAACGACATTCCCAGCATTTTATCATTTCGCGTTATATCAGAATCCGTGGGCCGGGCCCATTAATTGGCGGGCCCGTTTATCAAATTCCCCTAATTTTTATTTGTTTTTCTTCTAAATTTAATTTTTCATCGAGAAATTCAGGCAGAAAAATACCAAAAAAAAAAAAATTCTGTTTAAATTGTGAATGTTCAATCTGGATACAAAAATCTTAAGATCTACAACATCAATTCGAATTCAAGCTATGAAGATTTGGAGTTGGAATCACATTTGTACAGCTTGTTGTATTCGTCGAGCTCGTCGTAATACACATCCCACACGCACCGGACGCATCCGCTGCCGCAGCAATCGCCCGGCTCCGGCTTCTCTGGCGGCGGAGGCGGAGGTGATGTCTCCGCTGACTGTCCTTCTTCCTCTTTCGGCTTCGCTGCTTCAATCGGTTGAGGGACTCGAGTCTTAATTGCTGCTGCTGCCGCATCGCCGTCGCGGTCGGCCATGGAGTTATTGTGGATGGTGGTGCGCGCACAGAAGGGTAGCCGTGGTCGGGGTCGTTGGGGGTTGAATCTGGTGGTGATTCGGATGCTTATAGCTCCCCCTCTCATGGCCAACACCGTGCGGGGCGGGGCATTCTCTGGTTTTGGCGCGTTCTGATTGGCTAGTGCTGAGGTATACGATAGGAGCTCCCGCAGACAATGACGATGTGCGGCTGCGTCCATACACGGCTCCTTGTTTCCTAACCAGTCTATCCCCTAAAAGGAGTTTTTTGTGGTAATAATCCAATTCTCGTCAACCTTTTTTTTGGTTGACTCTATTTGATGGTTGGGATGGGGACTCAGGATAACGAGAATTTATAGTTTATAGTCAAAATTTAGCTTTTAAATTCATAAATGTCAATTTTTATAAAATCTTTTAAATCTAGGGGACTTTAATGAAAAACATCAAGCACTGTTCATTTTAACAAAAAATCATATTTTTACATTAAAAAATCAATTCTGGTACTATTTACTTTATCTTTTATTTTGTCCTTATCATTAAAACTCAAAGTTTTCAAACCATTTTCATTAGTTTTCCTTTAAATCTACCCAAAACCTCACATTAATATAACAAAATACCTTCCTAATTAAAAAACCACACACAAAGGAGATGTGCTTTTTCTGTTCGTTCTTTTTTATTCCTATTCAATTTAGGGTTCCATATTGTAATTCGAAAATATAGAAAGAGATATGGTATCTGTTCTGATGGAATTGAGCCAATTATATTCTCAAATTCAATTCACAATTGACAAACTTACAACCAAAACCATGAAGAAAATTACACAAAAATACAATTTATGTATGTTTTTGTGCAAGATTCAATTGGTATTTTGCAGAAACTTTCATGGAAAATGCCATTACACGTTCTCATGGCATTTTGCATATTTGTTGGATCACTGAAATTAAATTAGCTATTTAATTAAGAGATGGATATTGAGCATGAAAAGCATGCCCAGTCCAACAATTACAACGCGTTTGGATCCTTTTGATTTAATGGTCGTTTCCATGGCCCCCTCCCATCTGTTCTAATAATCTAATTTATTCTTTGAACATTATTTTTGTGGTAGAGTTCTTCAAATTTTATATTTAGGGTAGACAAGTAGAAAGCGTTTCCATTTTCGCAATGATGCAGCTGACATACATTCATGGTGTCTTCCTTGTTCAACCATGGTTGTAACTAATATACATGCGTGTCCAATTTACCACTCCCAAAACCTCATCAACAACAACACAGGATTTGAAAGGGTTTTGACGTAATTAGGTATAAATTTTAAGGGCAATTGGGTCTATTCAAGTGGAGTTTTGGCTATATTTGAAATATTTTATAAAAACTGATATTTTTAAATTTGTATGCAAAATTTTGGCTATATACGATAAATTCTCCAGAGTATCTCCAATGGAAGTACCACCACTTTTGAGGAGTCATTTAAGAACTTAAAGAGAATCTTTGTGTCTCTAAAGGAATATTGCCTCCAATGGTGGAGTCCTTATAGTAGAATCTATAAATTTGAAGTTTTTATTGTTTCACATGATAATTTATTTATGTGCACATTTTTTGCTTATGTTAACCGTTTTTTAATTAATTAAAAGCATTGAAAGAAATTTTTTTAATCAAGATTGTGGGTACCGTTTTCCACTCAAGTCGCACATTTTTTTTGTTTATGTTAACCATTTTTAATGAATTAAAAGCATTAAAAGCTACAATCAAGATTGTGGGCCTTGTTTTCCACTCAAGGTTGTCCTTACGCAGTCCCTATGCTTTAGGAACTCACTTTCGATCCATTGGAGATTCATTTTGTTTCTATATATGTTTTATACCTATTTTATATGGTGGTTGTCCTTATTGAGGGACTCTACTAGAGATGCTCTTAGGAGAGGATTAACTTACGACATCTGAATTAATAATACAATTATATAATTGTGTTTGTTTGGAATGCAAGTCACTATTTTCAGGATAGGATACTCTCCGGATTTCATCCATTTGGATCTCACCCGCATAGCTAAATTCTTCTCCCGATTTTAGGTAATTCCTTTGCTACTTCTTTCACTATTGGTTTTGATTGAATGCTTGATGCGGATTTTAGTTAATCTGTGAGCTTTTCTATAGTCGAAAATGGTGTAATTTTAGAACGACGACCTAAAGTACATCGTTGAGGACACCTACACTTTTACCGATAACCAGCTCCAAGGAAGCCACGACGCCAACTTAGACTTTGAAGAAGACGGAAAAACAAGGATCTGAGTGGTTGGGATCGGGAAAAGATCTCTATGAGTGAGTGGAGTCACTGCAGTTACTTAAAATATAAACTATTGGTCGATGATTTATCGACAAATTTCAATAGGATTTTATTGAAAATGATGCATGATGTTTGGAGAACTTGTCATTTTCGTTCCTCATGTTTGAAATTAATTAATTTCATCTTAAATGTTTTGCTTTGAACCCTGCTATTATAATTGGTCAAAAATAATGTTAAGCAATAATGCGTGGAGACAAACGTAAGGGACAAAATTGGTTGATGTGAAAGATTATGGATGAAAGTGATGAGTTTCCCAAATGTCGGGGTACCATATGTGATAAAACATTTCACTTACGAGTGAACAAAAATATCATTACACATTAAGTGACTGAATATTTGATTTTTTGAACTTTACAACGTAATCCAAATCATTCGAATTACAAAATATTAACATATGAAATTCTAATAAAAAGTAAAAAAGTGGACATGTGAAGTGAAACCAGTTAATTAATATATTTAAACAAGTGTTGCTAGACTCATTTCATTGTCCTATTTTCTCATCCACCTTATAATTTTACCCACCGTAGAAAGTTAAAAATACTTAATACTCTTTCTCCACCTACTTTTATTCAAGAAATATCCTAGATACAATTAACATCATCCGACTCAATTCGACAACAACCTCCTTCCCACCTTATTTTTGGGATACGGTTCTAGAGAGTGGAGCTGGACTGGGAGAGGTCTGAAAGAGGGAGGGAGAGAGAAGGGTTCTGGATTATTTAGGTATTTACGTCATTTGACATGGGGGGTAAACATGTCATTAAAAATAAATTAATAAAGGGGTGGGGAAATAGGATTTTGGGGGGGGGGGATTAACAGCTCTGAGGAAAAAATTGTCAGAAAAAAAAGTAGCAAGTAATTTACTTGGAGAGCAAGAACAGATCAATTTCAAAAAAAGGGAAGTATCTATCTACAACTGTAGGATTTGATTTCGCCTTGCAGCGCAAGCAAGGTAAGTAAGTAGGGTTGGTAGGTCAAAGTATTGCGCCAATAAATACAGCCAAGATTGAGAGCCCCTATTTCTTGCGCCTGGTCTCTCTTTGAGATCAGAAAAACCCTAGCAAACCTCTCTCCCTCTCTCCCTGTTTGTTTACCGAAATTTGGCTTTAGATTCCATGGCTGAGGTTGAACACATCAACCCTTTCAGTCTCTTGGATGACGGCGATTTCATCAGCGTCGTGGACGCGAAGGAGGAGGTTGCGTTTCTTGCGGTGGTGAAGGAGGAAAAGAGGAAGAACAAAGAGGAGGAGAAGAAGAAGAAGGCAGCGGAGAAAGCGCAATCTGCATCCAGTGCTGCTAGTATTGGTTCTGAGAAGTACAATAATTACAGAGGCAATGGAGGCCAGAATTACACGAGGGTTAATCGCGGCTATTATGGCCGGAGGCGGTATTACAGAGAGGGTAACGGCGGTTATCAAGAGAGGACTCAGAGCCAGGGAGGAGAAGAAGGACAGATTGAGAATGGTGGCCAAAATCATAGAAAGGGTAACGGAGGTTATTATGGTCGGAGGCGGTATTACAAGGATGGCAACGGCGGCTCCCAGGAGATGAGTCAGAGCCAGGGAGGAGAGGGAGGAAAAGTTGAGAATGCAGGCCAAAATTATGGTAGGGGTAACGGCGGTTACAATGGTCAGAGGCGGTATTTCAGAGAGGGTAACGGTGGTTATCAACAGAGAAGTCAGAGTCAGGGTGGAGGAGTGGCGGTTAATGATGGAAGGCAACACTATGGAAGGAGAAACGGTGGTTATTATGGTGGTAAAAGGCAGTATTACAGAGCGGTTAACGGAGGCCAACAGGGAAGTAATCAGAGTGAGAATGTGGAAGTTGATGAAGCTAATGTGCTTGGTAATGGTTTTGATGGTGAGTGTTGGCAAGATTATCACGCTCGGCGGAACCCTAATCATCATAATCACAGCGTTGATGATCAGCAGATGGTGCAGGGCGGCGGTGATGATCAGCAAAGGGTTCAAGGTAGGTTTGGAGGTCAGAGGCAGGGGCGAGGCAGATGGAGAGACCATAGTCATCAAGAAAGGAGAGGATACAACAATACCGAAAACAACCAGGGTAACAACAATGGTGAGGGGTTGGAAAAGGAGAAGGAGAAACAGCAACAAGAAGAGGGCAGTGAGGAGCAGGGGAATAATTCTGAATTGCATGGTATAGGGGCCAATGGAAGTGTCAGCAGAAAGATCTCTGACAAGAAGGAAAAGAAGCCGAATATCAATGGAAGTCTTCGGAAAAAGATGAAGAAGAACAAGGATAAGATCCAAGGCGAAAACACGGCTGCTGCTCCTGCAAGTGTTCAAGAGGATAAAAAGATTACCAAGGAGTACACTCTGAAAGAGTATGAGGAGAAGGCTCTTGGTGCCAAGAAGAAGGATTCGGAGGCTGCGAACAAAAGCGTCGATGGGGATTTTGAGAGGACTGAAGCTCTTGTTAAGGAGTTTGATTCAATGCAAGTTATTGGGAAGAAGAAATTGGAGGAGAAAATGTCTGTGCCCGAGGGCCAAGAAAAGTCTGCAGAAGTTAAGAAGAGGAAAGATGGTGCTTCCATGAGAAAGATCAAGACGCAGACTTTTAATATCAATGAGTTCTGCAGACCAAAGAAGGGTGATAAACTTGAAGGGAATGATTCACTGAAGAATGGTAGAACTGAAGGACAGCGTGCTCAGCGGGATGGAAGATTTGAAGAGCATCGTGAGCAGCGGGATGGTAGATTTGAAGGGCCTCGTGGGCAGCAGGATGGTAGATTTAAAGGGCCTCATCTGCTGCAGCAGGGTGGTGGATTTGGAAACTGCTCTCAGCGGGGAGGTGGGAAAAAACCTGATGCTTCATTCGAAATGAAGGATGATCAATTTCCAGCCTTGGGATAAAATCCTGAATTAACTGCAGGATCAAGAACTTTATAATCTTTGAAATTCTTAAGAGGAAGGTTTTGGTTTTGGTTTTGCTCCCTGCTCTAGTTACATTTTTGAAATTTCGTAGTAGAAGTGGCTGTAGAGGCGCTTTTCGGATTGTACAAAATTTAGTTCAATTTTATGAAGTTCTTCAGTGTTTTTGCTTTAGTCTTGGTCTTGCTATGCTTTGAAAAAATTTGCAATCCAGTCACCTGCTACTTCTCAGCAAATAGTCAGTATCAAATTACAAATTGCCGAAAACAAAGATAAATGATCAGAAATACATAACATATTACTAACAGAACCCGAAAATATAATGCGAAGTTCACTTAGATGACTCGGTGTTAATTCTACCTCTTCAGTCCCAGCAGGAGCAAAACTAAATTGAGGTCATCGAGATTGTAGGCGGATCTGATGATATTGTTTTTGAAGTCATTCCATGGAGGATATCTAGACCCAAATTCAATGAAGAAGTTTGCTTGCACAACTGCTTTCTCATGGCTGAAAGTATCGAAAGAATACTTTCCATGGTACCTCCCAAAGCCACTCTGACCAACACCACCAAACGGTAGAGCTTCACAGACAAACTGCACATAGAAATATTTGCGATGACGTTAGATCTTTTGCCCCCTCTATTGTTTGAAAAATCAAATAGGAAAAGAAAAGTACGAATAGAAAGATGCAGTACTTGAATCAAGATGTCATTGAAAACCACGGTTCCTGAGGATGTCTCGGACAAAACCCTTCTCCTGAAGTTTGCATCTTTAGTGAAGGCATAGATGGCTAGAGGTTTCGGCCTTGAGTTTATGAACTCTATGCTTTCTTCAATCTTTTTCACCTGCACAAATCAAATCGGAAGTTCTTCAGAACAATATTTCTGGAGAGTCAAATAATCTCACAAGGGCTGCATCAATCTCTCACAGTGATAATTGGAAGCAGTGGGCCAAAGATTTCTTCGGTCATGATTGCAGCATTGAGTGGAGGATCTAGCAAGATTGTTGGCTCTATGAACCTGAAAAGTTCGATGAACAGAATTGATAAGCTTCTACTGATACTGTAACAACAGTTACTTCTGAGTTATCTCACCAGATTCGACAAGCGGGAGACCTACTAAAAGGATTGAGAACTTACAGGTTTTCTTCATCAAGTGAACCACCATGTACAATGGAAGCTGCAACGGGAGGGTCTTTGAAGAGATTGCGCAGCCTCTCAAAGTGGCGCTTATTTACGACTCTGGCTAAGCATTTTGAATCTTTTGGGCTTTCACTATAAAACCTCTTGATTGTTTTCTTCAGCGATTCAATCTGAATTACAAACAAATTGTACATGAAATCATCTCAAAGACAATAGACCATTAGTCCTTACACATACCGTAGAGAAAAGATTTATACATACCACAGTGGGAGCAAACTTTTCCTCAACGAGCATATAATCAACTCCGATACATGCCTGTCCATTGCAAGGTCCCCATTTCCCTCCTACAATTCTTTGGATTGCCACCTGCGGGCCAACACGATGAAAGCAACACGATTAAGTCTATAGTTTAAGACTTCTTCCACATCCTTTAAAATTGCAGTTACTCCGAAAAACCTTTAAATCTGAAGGACTTGAGATGGAATCTAGGATAATCGGGCATTTTCCACCCAGCTCCAGAGCAACCGGTGTCAAATTCTTTGCAGCTGCAGACATGACAATACGCCCGACCTGCTGACTTCCTGCAAGATTTATCTTGGAAGGCAAATTAATATTTACAACAAGGTACGCTCATTGTCAATGAACTTCTGTATTCTGAGGTGATTCTGAAAATCTATACCAGTAAAGAATATCTTGTCCCACTTCTGCTGCAGGAGGAGTTCACTGATTTCTGCTCCGCCCTCAACAATTTTAACCGCTTTACTGTCCATGTATTGAGGGATGGTGTTGGCAAGAAAGGAAGAGCTCGCGGGCGCTTGCTCTGAAGGTTTTAGAACAACTGCATTCCCTGCAGCTATTGCTCCGATCATAGGGTCCAATGCCAAGGCTACATAAACGCCGAAAATTAAGGATTAACGAAGATATAATACTTGCAGTTTAGAAGATCTGCTTAGATGCAAAATGTACAGTCATATTCATTTGAACAGTTTTTTATACTACTGCCACTGTTATCGTAAAAAATAAATAGACATGACAAAGCAACTGCACTCACATATTGGGAAGTTCCAAGATGCAAATACGAGAACTACGCCGAGGGGTTCGGGCAGCAGCCACCCAGACGTCGGGAACATAGGCAACGGTAATCCCACCTTCCCGGATGCCAGAAATTCACATAGGTGACGGAAATAACAAAACCTAAATCAGCAATGCTTCATATCTTTGTGTTTGACTTTGAACATGCTTCTGCTCACTTTCTTATTCAAAATTTTAGCTAAATTCGAGTTACCTTTTTAGGAGCAACCCATTTCTCCAGATTGCTCAAAGTATGATTGATTGATTTTTTCACAACTCCAATCTACAATCAAACAGCAAAACAGAATTATCCAATTACTGTACAGAAACCTTTTTTTTTTGGGGATAAAATATTGACGACATATTGAAAAACTAAGCGTTTCAGTAATTGAGAGTTGAAAAACTATATTTTTGGTTAATTTCTCAAATACATCAATAACATGTCGCTATGTTTTATCGACAAAAATAATTAATATCGATGTCTTATTATTTCGACAATTAAGGAATAGACGTCCGTGCCATCGTAACACAATTTTGAAGAAGTATTCTTACTTCGTCCCGATAAGATTCAACAGGGTGCTTGCCAAGATCTTGATCGAGTGCTCTGAAAATGTTTTCCTCATTGTCATTCACAAGCTTGAGAAGCGAACTGAGTTGTTTTTTCCTCCATGCAATGCTTCTGGTTCTGCCACCTTTGAATGTTTGCCTGAGCTCAGACAAAGTTTCCTCCACTTCTCTCACTGCTTCCATGGTGGTACGTAACTGGTATGCCCTAACTCCAAAAATCTCCACGATTTAAAATAAAGGCGCTGTGTTGCATTAAAATTATCCAACTAATCAGATAGTTGCAGTTGGTGTACCTCCTGAAGTCAATCAATGCTACCCACCAAATGTCTCCAGCAACGTCACAAGAGAAACAAATTTTATCAAGGAAGATGTTTGTGTCCGTCGTTGCGTGTAGCGGGGAACAACAAACGTTGATCTATGTGGATCCCATCATGATCAACGGTTGTCGTTGCATCACATAATCACGAGCGACTGGTACTAACACGACTGTTTTCCTTTATTTTCTTGTAATGTGTCATGTAAACAACAAAGAGAAAATGCATACATATCTTATAATTTGTCACGCAATGCATACATATGTAATTGGTAAATTCTTCTCGTTATGACGAATGACAAAAGAAGAGATATAACTATCGCCGGCTCCATGCTCTGATGTGGGGCCGGTGGCAGTCCTCTCCCCTCCTCCCAGCCTTTCTTCTTCCTCTTATCAGTTCTCCTCACTCCCCATCACCTCATCGTCATTCCCTCCCTTCCCCTCTCCCTCCCTCTCCCTGCACTTCGATGTTTGTCTTTCTTTTAAATTTTACTTTCATGCGTTACTGGAATTGTTAATTCTTTTGGAATTTCCGTCCATAAGTGCTTCTTTAGTAAGGTTATTTGTGAATCTCTCCTAGTAATTATTTTAATTTTGTGTTCATGTGTTACTGGCTCCTCACGTGTTTACTTCACTTTTCCAGTCGCTTCACTGGCGGTGTTGAATATAAATTTCATGTTGGTATGGATACGAAATGGTTCCATATCAGTTCATCATCAGAGTGTCTGACTTTTTCATCATCCTTGAGTTCTTTTGGGCTTGTCTCGTGGCAACAACAGTTTGATCAAGTTTTCCTTGTATGTTATGTTGAAGTCATTGTTCTAAAAATCCTCGTCTAAGCTTTAGACGTTTAGTCATCGTTCCGATTAATTTCAAAGCGTTTGAAAATTAAAAAATGGCGCCTAGACCTCCTTAGGTTTCTGCTTAATGGAAGCTTAAGCACTCGCTTAGCCTGCCTGGACACTTGCCAATACAATTATGTATGTTTATAAGTATAAACAATACAATTATGTATCCTAATACAATTATGTATGTTTGTAAGTATAAGATAGAAAGAATACTTTATGTATATTTCATTTCTTAATCAGGAAGTAATACATGAGAGTTTATATACACTTTGCTAAATAAGCTTAGTTACTAATGACCCCAGATTAATCACTAACAGTGTGATTAACAACAAAAACACATATGACTAATTTCCAGCTGTTACATAAATATCTAAGAGTGAGGTGTCCCTTTATCCTCCCTCAAGCTAAACGGAGGAGACCCGAGAGAAAGCTTGGACTGTAACAACTTGAATCTGGATTTGGGAAGTGCCTTGGTATGAATATCAGCAACTTGATGATGAGTACTGACATGTTGCACTTTAACCAGATTGGCTAAATCAAGTTCTCTTATATAATGGTAATCAATCTCGACATGTTTCGTTCGAGCATGAAACACGGGATTGGATGCCAAAGAAATGGCAGAGACATTGTCACACCAAATGTGGGGCACCTGTCGAAGTGGGAAATGGAGATCATGAAGAATTTTGCAGATCCATGTCAATTCTGCAGCTGTGTAAGCAAGAGAACGATATTCAGCTTCTGTGGACGATCGAGCAACGGTATGTTGCTTCTTTGCACTCCAGCTAATCAAGTTAGGACCAAAATACACACAATAACCACTGGTTGATCGTCTGTCAAAGATGCAGCCAGCCCAATCAGCATCAGAAAATGCGGTAAGATGTAAGGAACCTTTCTTGAACCACAGACCTTGATGAGCTGAACCTTTGAGGAAACGTAAAATTCGTTTGACTGCTTGAAAATGTGATTCTCGGGGACACTGAAAGAATTGACAAACTTGGTTGACAGCAAACGAAATATTCGGTCGGGTCCAAGTGAGGTACTGTAAAGCACCCACAATAGATCTGTACTCGGATGGATTATCAAGTAAGGGACCAGTGTGATCCAACTTAGTTGTGCTAAGTGGAGTGGAACATGGTTTGCAACCATCCATATGAGTTTTAACATGCAGATCATGAGCATATTTCCCTTGAGAGAGAAAGAGACCTTCAGTAGTTCGTTGAATCTCAAGACTAAGGAAAAAATAAAGAGGACCCAAATCTTTAACAGGAAATTGAGTGCTGAGCTGATGAATGAACTCTTGACAAGCAGAGGAATGTGGACCAGTCACTAGGATATCATCAACATACACTAGAACGATAATCAGAGAGGGTTTGTGTTGAACAAAGAGAGAGCAATCAGATTTAGAGTTTTCAAATCCAAAAGAGATCAGAGTCTGAAAAAAGTTTATCATACCAGGCATGAGGAGCCTGTTTCAAGCCATAAAGAGACTTGTTAAGCTTGCAGACATAGGAGGATTTGGTGGAATCAATAAAGCTAGGAGGTTACTGCATGAAAACCTCTTCCTGAAGAGTGCCGTGAAGAAAGGCATTACTGATATCCAGTTGATTAAGAAACCAGTTTTGTTGGACTGCAAGAGTGAGTAAAATGCGAATGGTGATTGGCTTTGCAACAGGACTGAATGTCTCCTGAAAGTCAACTCATTCTTGCTGATGAAATCCCTTAGCGACAAGACGGGCTTTGTATCGATCAATGGAACCATCAGGTTTTCGCTTGATTCGAAAAACCCATTTGCACCCGACAATATTCTGATGAGGAGAGGGAGGTACAAGAGTCCAGGTAACTGTAGTTTGTAAGGCTTGAAACTCTGCAGACATTGCTTGCATCCAATGATCATGTTTGGAAGCCTGTAGGTAAGTGGTAGGAACAAAACTGCTGGAATCAATTGGATGTTTAGTTGCAGCCAATACTTTGGGTTTAAAAATACCAGCCTTGGACCGTGTCACCATTGGATGAGTATTAGTAGAGACAGCAGGTAGTGGAGAAGCAGCAGAGAGCTGAGAAGGAATAGGTGGTGGAGAAGCAGTAGGTACGTGTGAGGGAGTGGAATGTGGAGATGAAGATGCTGATGAGTGATCTGGAATAGGTACAGAGTGAGCAGGGCTACCCATGGATGAAGAAGCTTACAGAGGAGAACTTGTTGTTGAAACTGGAAAAGGTAGTGTAAAAGGAGATGAAGCAGCAGAGGATGCAGATTCCAATGGTGCAGGACCCTGAGATGGTGGAGAATATTGAAAAGGGAAATGATCTTCATTGAAAAGAACATGTCGGGAGATGTACAAACGATGTGTTTGAACATCTAAGCACCTGTAGCTCTTGTGCTGCAAACTATAACCAAGAAACACACAGAGAGAACTTTTCCCAGCAAGCTTAGATGATACATAAGGTTTGAGCCATGGATAACAGCTGCATCCAAAAGTCTTAAGCTTGGAATAATCGGGGACTGTGTTGAAGAGTAACTCCCAAGGAGATTTGTCCAAATTGGATAAGGGCAATCTATTAATGAGATACAAGGCCGTAGAGAAAGCTTCAACCCAATATCTGTGAGGAACACTGGAAGCTACTAAAAGAGTTCTTGCAGTTTATGTGATATGACGGTGTTTACGCTCAACACATCCATTTTGCTCAGGAGTGTGAGGACATCTGTATTGATGAGAAATACCATGGTGAACAAGAAAAGAATTGAATGCAGAACATGTGAATTCACCACCAGAATCTGATCGGAAAGTCTTGATTTTATTGCCAACCATATTTTCAACATATGCTTTGAAACTAACAAATACAGAGAAAACCTCAGATTTTGCTTTCAGAGGAAACAACCAAGTGTATTTAGTGAACTCATCTACAAATAGCACATAGTACTTGTAACCACTAACAGAAAGCACTGGAGCTGGCCCCCAAACATCACAGTGAATCAACTCAAGACTAGCAGATACAACACTAGTACTAGAAGAAAATGGTAACTTGTGATTTTTGCCTATAGCACAATCTGTGCAAAAGAAATTTACAGATTTAGCACCACTGGAAGGAAAGGAAGCTTTATTTAAAATCTTCTGAAACATTGCTGTAGAAGGATGCCCAAGCCTCATATGCTATGTCTGGAGTGTAGCCTTAGTACTGAAAAATGCTGAGTATGGAGAGGTGGAAGGAATACCTTGGAGAGGGTAGACACCATCTCTAACTGGTCCTTGAAAAAGCATCCTCCCCGTAGAGCGATCCTTGATTACAGAGCCATCAGAATCAAGAGTTAAAGCACACTTGTTATCTTTTAAAAACTGATAAGCAGAGAGAAGATTGAACTTCATCATGGGAACATGTAGAACATTATTCAAACGAAATGTAGTTGATGGTGTTTTAAGCACAGAATGTCCAGAGTGATGAATAGACATACCTTGCCCATCACCAATATACACTTTCTCTTCGCCAGAATAGGGAATAGGGGAATGAATAGCAGAGATATCATTGGTGATATGAGATGTGGCGCCAGAGTCAATAAGCCAAGTAGGAGAGGTAGATTTAGATGTAGTGTGCACACACATAGCAGCTAACTTGGCAGGAGGTATTTTGCCAGCAAAAGCATGATTAATCCTTTCATAACAATCAAGTGCTTCATGCTCAAAGGAATGACAAATTTGGCAAGGATTTTTACCACCAGAATAGGTATTATGATGAGAAAAGCCACCAGAATGAGAGCGATTACCAGAGTTATTGCGGAAAGAGCCAGAGCCATTGCTGGGATGATTAGAATTGCCACGAAAGTTATTGAATGATTTGGAAAAGTTACCACGATAGTTACGCTGAAAGGATCCTTTACCACGATTATTCTGAAATCCATGAGGAGTATGAAACTGCACTGCATAAGCTTGTGGAAAGGAAAGTGGTGTAGGAAGAAGAGGACCCTGAGATTGAGCAGCAAAGGCCTGAAAAGGTTCTTGAGCGGAAGAGACAGGGCCTTTCTTTTTGCGATTCATGAATAATTCCTTGTTAATCAATAGACCATGAAGTTCATCCAGAGTAGTTGAAGAAATGCGTAACATAATAGAATCAATGAAAGATTCATATGCATCAGATAAGCCATTTAGAGTGACATCAACGAGATCATGATCAGAAACTGGTGAACCAGCCGCCATTAAAGCATCAGAAATACCTTTGATGCGCTGCAGATATTCAGAGATCGAGAGATCACCTTGAGCAATAGTGTGTAAACGAGATCGGAGTTGATGAATGTGAGCCGCAGATACTCCCCCGAATCGATTCTCAAGATTAAGCCAGAGATCGCGGGAAGAAGTCACACCAACAGTAAAGGGAATAATTTCTTCAAAGAGAGTATAATTAAGCCAAATCAGTATGTTTTGATCTTTCTCATACCAGGCTTCATAGGCAGGATTAGGAGTGCTAGTAGAACGACCAATCACATCAAGAAGATAAGGCGGTGGACAAGGCTCGGAGCCATCAACGAAGCCAGTGAGTTTATAGCGCCGGAAGATCGGAGCAAAAAGAGCTTTCCAGACGAGGTAATTGTCAGTTTTAGCTTCGTAGGTACCAGACAGCTGATATTCTGGATCGTGATCGAAGAAATGGACGAATTTGAGAAATTAGGGTTCATTGCAGAGAAATTGGGGGCGACGAACTCAGTCGATGCAGGATTCGGAGGAACAAGATCAGGAGAAGAAGTGAATGACGCCATGGTTGCAGAATCAAGAGAGAGCTTGAAGATCGAGAGAGAGATCGTGAATCGCTCAGAAAGAAAATGAGAGGATCGAGAGGCGATGAAGCAAAGAGGCGAGTGATACCAAGATAGAAAGAATACTTTCTGTATATTTCATTTCTTAATCAGGAAGTAATACATGAGAGTTTATATACACTTTGCTAAATAAGCTTAGTTACTAATGACCCCAGATTAATCACTAACAGTGTGATTAACAACAAAAACACATATGACTAATTTCCAACTGTTACATAACAGAAAATATCTAAGAGTGAGGTGTCCCTTTAGTATAAACATACACTTATTTATACGATATATAATAAATTTACTTAATATATATTAATTTATATATCCCAGAAACCCTTATCAGATAAATGAAACCCGGATCTTTCTTGTTGAAACAAAAAAAAAAGGAAAACTAATGAAAAGGGCTTGAAAAGTTTGAGTTTTAATGATAAGGACAAAATAAAGGGTAAAGTGAATAGTACCAGGATTGACTTTTTAGTGTAAAAATGTGGTTTTTCGTTAAAGTGAACAGTACCGGGTGCTTTTCGTTAAAGTTCCCAAAAAAAAAGGATAAATGAAACCCGAAAGGTAGTTTTGAATTGGTTTTAAGTTGGGTCATAAATTTTGTTTGAGAAGGAATTGCATGCACCCAAATTTTGGTAACAAATCCCAAATACTGGGAGAACGATCTTTCCTTGAACATTATTATTCGTAGCAACCTACTTAATTATTTGGACTTTCGCGTTTTATCTATTTGGCTCACCTGATCATCCTGTCTGTTTGACGGTGGTCTGGACCGTAACATTGACGTTACATCTCCGCCGCCTTATTTTCTTATTTTTGTTCTTGAAGAAAAAGAAAGTCATATGGTTGAAATAATTATGGGTTATAACAAGATTTAAAAATGATATTGTTATTGACATTTCAAAAATGTCATTGTCCATTCCTTAGAGTATATTTTTCATTTTAATTATAAAACTTTTGGAGTCTAAAATGAACATTTTAAATTGAAAAAGAATGCATTATCCACCAAGACAATGCACCGCTCGAAGTTTACTTTTATGAGTCAATGCAACTTCTTCACTGCACTCCCCACCTAATATTTTAAATGGGCAAAGCCATAACTGTCACTATCATAATAAATCAACGGGTGTAAGCACCAATTGGCATATTGGGACTTGGATCCTCTCCTGAGCCCAAGGAGAGGATCCTCCTGACCAAAGGATTTGGGCCGTTGGATGAAAATCCAACGGCTATAATTATTATAACTTTAAAGGGACCCCCCTGTTTGTAGCCGTTGGATTTTCATCCAACGGTTCAAGTCATTTGGTCAGGAGGATCCTCTCCTTGGGCTCTGGAGAGGATCCAAGTCTGGCATATTGATGGTGAATAATTTATTTATTTATTTAATATTTTGAATGGCTAAACAATCTTCGATTTAAATGATTTCTTCTAAAAATGATAAAATATAAATACTAAGAATTTTTTTAATAGAAAATAAATATTAAGAAATTGATTGATTTTAATTATACTTATATATGATGAAAATACGTTATTAGCAATGAATGAAATATGTACCTTCCTCTGTATAGAGATGTGTATTATATTATCACAAAAGAAAAATAAACGTCCGGAACGTGGTGGACCAATGTTTCTAAATTAGGTCATCAACTTTATTTGGTATTTCATTACACCAATGTTTTTGTGTCTACAATTTTTTTTTTTTGACAACAACGACATTTGTTATTTCATTAATCATCCGACAGTAATACATAGGTGCCAATTGGATACAATCCTTCAGTGATCAAGAAAATGATCTAGAGGTGAATTTGCGCAAAAGAGACAATAATAGTAACCCCTAGACAGCTACTACATATACAAGAACTTCCCACTACACCTATACAAACCTGTCACATAAACGATATATAACATATTCGTATGGGTGAATGCAAACAGTTACCGCCGAATAGCTCGACCACATGAAGTCATTGCGAGAGCAAGACCACATGAAGTCATCGTTAGTGGACGAGACCACATAATATAACGCTCAAAGCGAAAACCAAGTATAGTCATCGTTGTAGCGCGTCCACAACACTCGCCAGGCAAGGCGATAGAGTTAGACTAAACTAACTCAAAACTAAACTAAATTAAAATTAAACTAAACTAGGTTAAAAAAATTAATCCGAGAAAGGAACCACAAAATGACGTTATCCAGTAGGGGAAAGAACCCTCAGGCAAAGAGCACAGTCGTGTTGAGGCACAAGACGGCAGAAACCCTAAACACCAATTGGGTCTGCTACATCCACAAGTCCAAAAGAGATGCAAAGATGAACTGCATACGGCAGAAATTCCAGATCTGAAAAATGCAACCACCAATAAGAGTGGCCCAGACAGACCCATCGCCAAATTTGCAAACCCTAACCAAAGCAACACCTCCAAGGAGGCGCTGTGCTAAAATCTAATCATGGATTTCGACAAATCACAACACCAAGCAGAGTGACGAAAACGGGATTCCAATGCACCAGTACCCTTGGGAGGGCAAGGTCCAGATCTGAATGTAAGGGGAGAGACACAGGGGGAGAGGAGGGTGGAAGGTTGAGAAAGGCTAGGATAGGGAAATAACGTAAGAAACAGAGGGGGTGTATGGCGAGGCGAGAGAAAATTGGGGTGAGAAGGGGGGAATGGAAATAGTAATGCTACCGATCATTTTCAATCCAACCTTCTCATTTTGTTTTCCCATTTGTTTTTCTCATCTTGCAAAGTCCTATGATAATTGAAATAGTATGTTTTTCATTTGCCTTATAAAGATCAATTTTATAAATAATTTATTAAATTAAAAATCGTTTAACCGTTCAAATAATTGTTAGATGCCTAAATAATTTTAGAATTGGTTGATTTTTGGCATAATTAATCTTTATTGTGTGAATTAAAGAAGAGAAAATTCGAATTATTGTTTACGTTGAAGTATGAAAATGAGACCTGACAATGTTATTAGGAATTTGAATCCTTTTTGGGCCTTAGTGTCTGAAGCATAAGGACTAGGAAATTTATGTCCTTAATTTGTGTGCAGTGTGTCAATATAATGAGCTAGTGAAGACCGTCAGAATCAATTTGAGTAAGTTAGATTAACTGGTCATTGAGCTCCGGACGATGAGATTCGAAGAGAATCTCTGTCCGGTTACTAGCAGTTTTATTTTAAAAAAAAACCTTATTATGGGGTTGGGTGTTTGATTGGACATTTTTTAAGTCTCTGCCGGATCTTTTTATTAGTTGCATGCATGATCCTTGGATTTGTACTTGGTACCCTACACAATTCAAGAACTTCGGGTATCCTAAACTTACCGTTGCCTTGTAGTAGGATTCCCTCATGTTTAAACCGCTACGATTAAGGCATATTAACATTTTGTTTTGAATTTTTTATGTAAAGAAAAAAGACAAAAAGGAAAGTGTGAGGGGGGGTGGAAGGGGATGGTAATATGAAGGAGAGAATTAGCTTTACAATATTATTTTGAATAAACGATATTATTTACACTAAGACCATCTCCAACCATTGGGGATTTAGCTTAAAATTTTAAGCCATGACCCAGAAATTGCTTTTCTCCACCAATGGTTATGGCTTAAAATTTTAATCTCAAATTATTAAATAATTATTTTAGCCTTGTTTTTTTTTTTTGGCTAACTTTTTTTTAAAATAAATTTTTTGTAGGTTATCCTAATTTATTTTTATGAACATTTTCATCTAAAAATATTTAAATTCCATTAAGTAATTAAAAATCATACAAATACATAGGTATCTATACAATTTTAAGTGAAATATGAAGTGCAGTAATAATTCTTTATTTTCAATATGAGTTTTGATATAATAAAATGAATATACCTCAAGGGAAAACAATTATCATAAAATTACCTTCCTTTTCATGGGAGAGTGAGCGATGATATTTGTTATTTGATTTTATTATGTAATTATCATAAAATCTCCTCCGTTTAGTTGGATGCAATTATATATGTAATTATGTAATTGTATTCTTGAGCGATGATATTTGTTATTTGATTTGATTAGTCATTTTTAAGGCCCGTAATTGAGGGAAGGCTGGCCTTCCATGGTGGTGCTCCCGGTTCTATGGTCATGGCCATGGAACGCTCCTTAATTTGGTTCATATTTAAATTGGAACAATACTTGGCTGCTGAAAATTTAGTAGCTATTCATGCTTTGAACCAATCAAATTTTGACGCGTATCTAAATAATAAAATTATAAACACAAATTGAACACGTGTCCAAATATGATTGAGTGAAAGTAGGAATGACTGCTGAATTGGGCTATCGACGAGCCAACCAAATTGTGCTCCCCGCTCTATGATCTCGCTAACCTGAGTAAGCCTAGGTCTGACCCTAAAACTTGACTTTGGTGAATTCCAATTTCACAAAGTGACTCATGAAGTGATGAGTAGAACTATCGACGAGCCGAGCCAACCAAATATCATTCCAATTTGCCAAAAAAATGATATAACAGATTTGAGACTTGTTGTAACAAAAGGGCCAACATCCCCAAACAATTAGGTGGTTTTGTAATACGACCAACATCCTCATATGTGCAAGGTGAGCTGCCCAATCTAAACACATGCATCTAACTTTCTGCGCAGCTTTGTTGATAATATTTTTTAATACACTCAATTAGTCTTTTTTGGGTACTTAAGGTATTGCTTGTGCGATCTGAGATAGCTCATAGCTCCACCCGTCCACCTGCACTTAGGTTTACTGTCTTTATATACGCAGATGATGACTGATGAGTAAGGTGTGCAGACCTGTGCATATTTTTTTGTTTTAGTTATGCAATCATTTACTGTTCTTCTTAAATATAATTTACTTTGATTTGCATAGTTTTACCTTGTTCAAATCAGTATCAAAACATTGTTTTCTGGCCTGGATATGTATGGCAGACGTAAGCTCAATGTTTTATAACTTTCATTTGACAAATAAATTGTACAGTCTTTGAATTTAGTCTGTTGATGTGTTGCCTATCAGGGAGCTTTTTTTAATTTGGGACACTTTGGATGCAGTCCCTAGCTATCAATATTCTTTGATTGAAACCTTATTAGTTTTTAGTTTTTGATTGAGGTCCTTGACATTAATGAAATAATGTAAGTTACTATATGTTTTTAATTAAAAATTAAAAATTGAAATTTGTAATTGTTTATATTAATGAGATTTTAAATAAAACCCATAATTTATGGGATTAAAAATAATAAAATATAAATTATACTCTCTATTATATTGTGTGTGTGTATATATATATATACATATATGTATGGGTACATTAACCAAAATTAACAAAAAAAAGTTATTGTACCAAAACATGGATACATTCTCAAATCAACGAAAAAGAATGTACCCATATAAGTTTAAACATGGATTAAAAAATTTGAATGAATTTTATATTAAAAAAAGGGTACATTTTACCTATAACAAATTGATATATTTGAGAATGGGTACATTTAAGATTAAAAAAATTGAAAAATTATATGAATGGGTACATTTAAGATTAAAAAATTGAGAATCTTTTTATATATAAAAAAAAAACCTAATAGGTACAAAGTTAATTTAATTTAATTTTTTTTTATTTTGGAAATGTTTGAATTGAAAATTAATTAGAATTTTAATAGAGGTGTGAGTATTAAACCCTAAATTAATTACTAATTTTTATATTAAAAAATTATATAATAAACATGTAAATTCATTATCACATTAATGCTAGGGACTTGAATCAAAATTTGAGAACTAATAAGGTCTCAGTCAATGAACAGTAAAAACTAGGGACCGTATACTAATTTTTCCTTTTAATTTTTGAATATGTTGTATGACATTTAACCATTTGTAAAATTAAAAAAATTAATAGAAAAGAAACATTTTGCTTGAGAATATAATGAATCCTTCTTGTAATGTTTGGATTTGTCTGATCACCATGTGTTTAAAACTCAAGTTGTCTAAATTTGTTTCTACGATATTTTGATGTAGCGGTTTTATCTGTTAGGATAAAAGATTAGTATTGTTTTACATTGCCAGGTGTCACAAGTGTATTGGAGACTCTAGAAGTCAGATATGTGTCATTGTATTTATAAGGATGTATGATGTAATAGTTGGATATAATAAAATACAGTTTCTCTCTCTACATTCTCTCTCTTCGAAAGCTTTCTTCAGTTCTTCTTAAGTTCTTCTTCATAGTTTGTTCTTAGCATTATCATGGTATCAGGTGGCCATTGATTCTAATGCCTTGGTTTTTCTTCTTTGAGAATCACTATTACGTTTGTTCTCTTTTTCATGCAGATGCTGGTTATCACAAGAAAGCATAGTAATCACAGTATCGAACTGTATCAGATTAGCATATGTTTCAATGTCATGAAAAGGACTTTTTATGGCATTGTTCAATGTCATTGTATTGGCAGACTTTCCACGACTCATCGATCTATGACGTGCATTGTGGTGTTTGAAAAACGTCATAGAAAGGTTTCCATGACATTTTTCAAACGCCATGAAATTGTTCTATCTAGTAGCTTGATATGAAAAAAATACTCAACAAGCTAAGGGGCCTGAACCAATTTGAGAAACTGGCTTAGAACCATTTTTGGGTAATTAATCATATTATGAAGGAATCTATATGAATTCGGCGGAGTAATCAGCAGTCCAAGAGTGGACCTTCTTAGGAAACTAACACAAAACTAATAGGTCATCAACAAGAACACTCAATAGCACAGATTGTGAAGGCAGGAGCTAAAATCAAGGCATGCATACGAAGCTTTAACAGAGAGAGGTCATTCACCCCTTCTGATGAGAGAGAGAGAGAGAGAGATGGGACATGCGTTGTGGTAGATAGGTGATAACCAACAACGTTAATATCTTCGAAATCTCTCAATCACACTCCTCACTCAAACTCGATATTGTCGTCCAAGTACAAACTACTCATTTACACCTTGTATATTGTGTATGTGTATCATGAGACACGCATGTAATTTGGTGGATACTACACTCTGATCACATTGTAAATAATTTATTGAACATGAGTCATTGAAATTAAGTTTTAGTGTTCAAATTAACTCAATTAGTGAAATGTTAATACAACAAAGTTTTGTGAATCTGACCGCATCTTATATAAATATCTAGAAAGTATTTGAAACACATGTTGTTTGATGGATATATAGTAGAACTAAAATTTTTTTTTGTCACTGGTATATACATTTCTTATGTTTATTTATCTCCTCATATCGACATATGCAGTTCTTAATTTCCCTAGATTTTGTAAATCAATTTAATTAATCAACTCTATAAGCTCTCCATCGGACCTTGATTACTTCCACATACCTCTCATTTGAAGAATGTACAATGAAAAACTCATATTGTTGTTATAGTTGTGGTTTCCTATCACTTGCATGAGTTTGGATAAATTTGGTGCTTTATACCCTATCTATGATATAAAAGACTTAAACAATTAGTCCTCAAGTCTTTGATTTAACGGAGCATGTAAGTGTCCACGACATATGAAAGGTTTCTATAGTTTGCATAGTTACACAGCATCCAAAGTACGAGATCTTAGCTTCTCTCTTATAACAATGATCAATTTCTTGATTTGAAGAGAAATTTTCACAAATAACAAAGCAGGAAATCCCCCTAAGTAAACTTGCCATCTAATAATAAACAAGTGTCACCAATACAAATATATCTTACCAGTACAAATATATCACAAAAACGATAGACACAACATACTTATATACCTATGTCAAGCACACACAAAAACAATGCAACCCCATATTAAAAACCTAGTTTAGTCGCTGAGAGCATATTAATATAAAGATTCTCTTTATGGGTCGAATAGTATAAACACAAGAGAGAAAAGGAGAGATGCTATATCTATCATACATACAGTGTTACTTGCTGGTAATATAATTTTGCATATGTATCAAAAATTGAAAAAATTTGCACAAGCAAAGGATTTTGTACTACCGCGCGTACATATAAATGTAATCAGTTTGGTCCTAGACACATTCAAAATTTGAGATCTCCCTAGCATGCATGATATTATGAAACTGTTAACTCAAGTAACTAGCACGCTGAACAGGACTCGTGTGTTTGTGTTCCTGTTCCTGTACTGTCGTGGTCAAAAGAATCGAAACCCTATGCACTATAGCTACATCAGACGCTATCATCGGTAGGTTCAGAACTACTGTTAAACATTTAACTTAGCAACTAGCAATCTCTAGGCTCTAGCTAGCTAGCTAGCAACAAGCCTACAAGCCTGGCCACACTATATAGGACAAGGATTGTTTGTCCTCCACTTCCGATGCCCTTTCCGTGCCCTCCTATTTGTGTGGTCACGGTTAAACCACGTCAACATTTTATATTACTATTCATTTTTGTCTTATTATATTTATAAAAAAACAATATAAAATGTTGACGTGGCTTAACCGTGACCACACAAAACATGAGGGCACGGGGAAGGCACCGGAAGTGGAGGGCAGACAATCCTTGTCCCACTATATATAGGAGGTGGATAGTCTACCCTCCTATTTTCATACTTTTCTCATCCCCTCATGTTTTGTGTGGTCACGGTTAAACTACATTAACATTTTATATTTCTATTATTTTTTGTTTTATTATTTTTATAAAAAAAATCAATATAAAATGTAGACGTGGCTTAATCGTAACCACACAAACAGAAGGAGATGAGAAGAGTATGAAAATGAGAGGGTAGACAATCCACCTCTATATATATATATATATATATATATATATATATATATATATATAAAGATTAGAAGTTAGCAGTTTAAGCAGCAGACATTCCTGGTTAGACTACAACCCAACTTTTCATCTCACTTTCCCGATATAGAAACCCTTCTGCTTTCCTCTCCATTTCTTCATCCACACATGACTCCCAATATTATATACACAAGCAACCCCATCTTCCCATTTTTTTGATATATCAAGTAAAACAAGATCAGAAAATTGCTAGGAAAAGGTAAGAAATTTGAGAGAGAGAGAGAAATTATGGGTCGTGGGAAGATTGAAATCAAGCTGATCGAAAACCAGACCAACAGGCAGGTGACCTACTCCAAGAGAAGAAATGGGATCTTCAAGAAGGCTCAGGAGCTCACCGTTCTCTGTGATGCCAAGGTCTCCCTCATTATGCTCTCCAACACTAATAAAATGCACGAGTATATCAGCCCTACCACTACGTATGTCCTTCTCTCGTCAAACCCTATTATTATTATTTTTTTAATTTATCTTTTTTTATAATTAATTTCCTCCTTTCTTTTTGCAATTTCTGCTTAAATTTTGATGTAATAGGACCAAGAGTATGTATGATGACTATCAGAAAACTATGGGGATCGATCTGTGGAGGACACACGAGGAGGTTAATTATAATCAAGGATATCTTCTCTCCACTTCTTTTATTTGTTTATTTTTTTAGATCTTGGAAGTTTTATAGTGTTTTTTGTTTCTGGTTAATTAATTGGTTCTTTGGCCGCGGGTGCAGTCGATGAAAGACACCTTGTGGAAGTTGAAAGAGATCAACAATAAGCTGAGGAGAGAGATCAGGTAATTACATCTATTACATTGGGAAATCCAGAAAAAAAGGAATCAACTTGTTTCTGAGAGGAATATATATGAATATTACAGGATTAGATTAATATACATGTATTAATTAATGTATAAAATTAACAGGCAAAGGTTGGGCCATGATCTAAATGGCCTGAGCTTTGACGAGCTGGCTTCTCTTGACGATGAGATGCAGTCTTCCTTGGATGCCATACGTCAAAGGAAGGTCGGATTTTCGTTTCTAATATACTTTTAGTTTTCTGTATCGAAAAATAATTATAAAGTTCAAAAGGTACCTGAATATAGATCTGTAAAAATCTGATATTAGGGTTCCAGGAATTCCAACCTTTTTGTAATTTAATTCTGAAAAACTTAAGTCCACACTATTAAGTCCTGATGGATTTCCTAATAATTTTTCATAATAAACATTTCTTTTGAGGAGTATAATAAATAATTTTTTTGACATGTAGAATTTTGTAATCCCTCACACACAAGCCTTGATAATCAGTCACTCAGTATGAAAACACCTTGAAATTTGAGATTTCGATTAAAAGATGAGAACATTATTAATTTGTATGTGTGACAGGATCTTACTGAATAGAAGTTAGTACTGTTCTATTGCTCATGCTAATCGTAAGAAAAACGTTACAATCGAAGTTCTAGCCATTCGGTCTAGAAGTAGACTCGTACAATTTGAGAAATTTTGCAAATTGTACAGTATTCAAGCGGGTAGTCCATGTGTCATAATACAAGTAGAGAACACAGAAAAATATATCATTTCCTTCCCTTTGTATTATGATATGTGAATTCACTGCTAGAATAGCTGGCACTTGAAAATATCCCTAATAATAGAATTCGGAGGAACTTTCTAATTTAGTTGCTTTGGGCTTTTGCCAGTTATGTAACGAAAAAAAACCCAAGTTTAAAACCTAAATGATACTTCTTATAGTGTATCTCACTTCCGAAAGCTTCTCCCTACATCCTTAAAAAATCTAGCACAAATAGTACTTCCCAATCCTGTATTTTGTGTATCACTTAATTTGAGCTCCTTGACGTTGATGACGGATTTGGCAATGTAATTATTTGTTGGATTTTTACAGTACCATGTGATCAAAACTCAGACGGAGACCACCAAGAAGAAGGTAATTTAGAAACTTTTACTGGATCATAAGTTAATATTTGTAAGTTTCGAGTACTATTTTTGAAATTCAATAAAATCCCACCACTGCAGGTTAAGAACTTGGAGCAAAGAAGAGGAAACATGCTGCATGGCTATGTAAGCGTATATATAATCAAGCATCCTAATATATATCAATTCAGTTTCTAATTATTAATTCCTTTAATTATTATATGTTTTTATTGCTATCTAATACTGTGTTTGAAAACTTAAAGTTTGACCAGGAAGCAGCCGGCGAGGATCCACAGTATGGTTATGAGGACAATGAGGGAGACTACGAATCTGCACTTGCATTGTCAAATGGGGCGAATAACTTGTACACTTTCCACCTCCACCACCCTAACCTCCACCACGGAGGAAGTTCCCTCGGCTCCTCCATTACTCATCTGCACGATCTCCGCCTTGCTTGATCGTGATCTGAGATATGATTAATCATCACTAAGTTATATATTAAGGTCACTTATAACTGCTTTTGTTCTAAAGTGTTTGCTTGGTGACTATCTTTAGGCAAGGAGTTAGACTTGGACTACCTCTGAAAACAGATGCATAAATATGTGTGTGGTGTTTTAATCAATGATAGCACTAAAAAAATCCGCGCCCTTGTTGCTTGTGGGTTTGTTTGTATAATTAATACTTCTATTCTATATATATCATGGCAGACATTGCTTTTGATATTTTGGTTTGTTTGTCTTGGATGTCTTGTATTGGCTTTAGGGACTTGTTTGGAAAATGATTGAAAGTGTTTTTGGTGAATATGTTTTTGAAACCAATTCCTAGTAAAAGTTCAAAAGCATTTTAAGTACTTTCTGCAAGAAGCACTTATTTGATGTTTCTTCCAAGAAGCACTTATTTGGTGTTTCTTCCAAGGAACACTTAAACTACTTTTGAAATCCGAAATCAATTTCACGAAAGCGCTTCCTAGATCCTATAGGAATTTTATGAAAGATGTAGAGAGTTATTTTAGTTAGTTCCATCTTTATGTCCATAATTCTTTCTTTCTTTCTTTTGTCAGTTAATTGAGTCAATTTGTGTCAGAGCTAATAATTACAGTCTAATATGTTATGTTGTCAATTTATCATGATTCATGATCGAAGTTTTAAAGTTGTCATGAAAATATTTTGACACCCAAAAACATGTTTCACTAGGAGCAATCCTCATATGCTTTTGTTTCTTCCTTTTTTGGTTAACCAGTAATTGTCATGCAAACTTAACTTCTATATCCCATTCAACAATATAAAGACTAATGGTTGCTAAACCAGATGCTCACGTGACTTCAGATGCTTTATTTAAAAGGAAAACTAATGAAAATGACTTTAAAACTTTGAGTTTTAACAATAAGGACAAAATAAATGGTAAAATGAATAGTACCAGGATTGACTTTTTAGTGTAAAAATATGGTTTTTCGTTAAAATGAACAGTACTAGAAGTTTTTCGTTAAAGTTCCCTTAATAAAAAACAAGGACTAATCTTTTAACGCATTCTAACTTTTTTTTCCTTTGTCTTTTGAATATCGTTTAATAAGAGATGCAATTTAAATTAGCTGATCAAAATACTATACTTTCTTTTTTGGTATCTAAGAGCGAATACCGTTACTATAGATTAGAATAATTTAAACAAATTGTTACCTTATAAAAAGAATACTTCAATGAAGAATGAGTAAATGATTCTACATAGAGAATCTGGATCCTCTTTATAAGGATTCAAGGGATCAGTGAATCGTGTTCGTTTATCGTATATCGTGCGGTTAGAAATCATTTTAAATTTTTTATTTAAAATTAAACACAAACAGTACCTAACGAAAATTAACCGTACGATGTACGATGAACGAACACAGTTCATAAATTTTCGAGATCCTCACAAAGATCATCATGTTGGCTACATAGACTAGTTAGTCCAACAAAAAGAAAAGTCAAGTGAGAGCTTTAATTTTCTTGGGCTTTATCTTGGGATTGGGCGTGGGCTTGACTTTGGTGCATGACAACTTCAAGAAGACGACGTCGCCGCAGCGAATTGGATTAATCCACGAAACCCAAAAGGAAAAGGAAAAAGATGGGTCTAAACATTTTGGTAACCAAATCCAACCAATCAAATTAACAAAAATCAAGCATCCGCGAGCCGAATCCCAAAACGCGAATCCCGCACGTTAATTAAACTCAGCCAGCCAGCCAGCGAGTCCATGAACCGTTACGCGCGTGTTCGTGAAGTCGCACAGCTCCGTCGCTACTATTTCACTCCTGGCGTTCTCTTTCCACTCGCCTGACTCGGTCGGCTCAGTAACTCACCACTCCCTGCAACTCCACCACCGCTGTTAGAAAATTCACAACTCTCAGAGGCTTCGAATTCGCCGAGATCTCCGAGAATTTCGAAAATTTCAGGAAAAAAAAATCACTTGCATTTGAATTTCGGGACGATTTCGGAGGCGAATCCATATGGAAGCAGTGGCTTCGGCTCCTCCATGGATGCCGGAAGACGACCTCCGCTTGAAGGATGCCATGGAGGTAATCCTGTGCAATTTTCTCCCAAATTTACGCAATTTCCTTTTCAGTTATTGCCGTTACTGCCATTAAAGCTATCATCCTCTTCTGCGTTGCGTCTGGTTTTTTATTCTTTTAATTTTATGGAGTGATTGTTAGAATTAATTTTTGAAAATCTCTTTGGTGCTTTTTAACGGTTACAGACAGGTGCTTCTCTGGAAGCACTTGCCAGAGGCGCGGTGCGATTTTCGCGCAAATTCACGATCGGAGAGTTGCGGGAGCGGTGGTGCTCGCTCCTCTACGACGCTGATGTCTCGGCGGAGGCGTCGGCTCGGTTGGTGAAGTTGGAAGGTTGCAATTCCAACTCAGCGTCCAAGGCTAGTAGATTCAGTCGTTCTAGGGGTTTGCAGCGAAAATCCGATAGCATACGAAAGCATTACTATGCTATGCAGAAGAGACTGGGCGATGTTAATTCCGTTGATCCCGATTCTTATCAGAAGGAGTTTTTCGATCGGAATTTTCTTTTCAGGCCGGACATTGATAATGGCGAGGCTTTTGAGGAAAATTTTGGGGCTGGAGATCATAATCAGCCCTTGTTTTTGGATTGTGATGTGGATAACGGCGATGCTGCTAATGCATTTCATGGTGGAGAGCGCGTTTCGATTGGAAATCAAGGTGTGGAGGGAGGTGGGGAGTGTGTTCCAATTGGAAATCATGTTGTGGAGGGAGTTGTGGGGGAAGGGTGCTCAAATGAATTTGTCGAACAGGTTTCTTTGCTGCCAGGTAACGAATTAGGAGAGAATGCTTTTTGCCGTGATAATGCCTGTCAAGATCTGCCTTCTAATCGAGATGATGCAATTGATTTTGGGAATGCCTTAGATGCGGAAGATATAGGGCCATCTCATGCATCTATAGATGAGCCTCTTTGGAAAACGATTGAGGATGTACGGGCACCAGAAATGCCAATGGATGTCAGCATGGGTGTTAATGGTGAGGATGCCAAAAAGACATTGGTAGTTACTGATGATATGGATGTGGATAATATTGGTTCATCTCAATATGACGATATCCATTCTGAGGAAGTGTTTAATGATGAACTGATTAGGTCTGTCACAGTTTCTGGAGGTGATTATGCAGACATAGACCTTGCGAATGAGTATGAGCTTGCCTTCATGTATGCAAGTGGCAAGGAGTCAATAGATAAGTCCTCTTCTGAAAACCTGAATCCGATTTCGTTGAGTAAGACCAAAGATGTTCATGAAAATGATGTACCGTCTCACTCTGGCCAAGATCTTCCCCCAAAGTTGGTTTCAGATTCCTTCCAGGTTGTTACAGACAATATGCAGGCTGCCGAGATGGATGTTGCTGCTGAACTGTCTCACTCTGGCCAAGATGATCAGCGTGTTATCTCTTGTTCCGAAGCCAATATGACAGCATCTACGTCAGTGCCACATCCTCTTACTCCTGAACGTAATCATGAAGAGATGATTTGCACATTGAATACCGAGGACCCTGAAATCCCATGCAATGATGATATATTTCCATCTACTGCAACTGTTCATGCTGTAGGGGAACCAACCTTAAAAGGAGCTCATGAGTTGGCTTCCTCAACTGGTAAAAGAAAATGCGATCAACAAAGGAAAGAAGAAGATCCTGCACGACCTTTTAAGGTTCCCCGGATGGTGGGATACGACACAAGTGCAGAAAACAGCCCTAACCATGCACTTGGTTCTTTTGGAGTTAAAGCTCCATATGGTGATAGTAAATGTGTAGCTTCAGTCTCCAAACATGATAAAAATGTCATTGCCGACCAAAGCCAAAGCAGATCAGCACATGCACCATCTAAGTCTATCACCAATCAAGGGCTCAAAGAAGAGGTTATTAATTTTTTAACTGCAGTCACTTCATAAATTTCTTGGTTGCTCTTGCAAATATGTATTACTAAAGCTGATTGTTGTAAACAGGGACTAGAAGCTCCTTTTACAATTGCAGAACTTGCACCCTTATGCGCAGAGGGTTCTACGACTTTCCCAGAACCAGAAGCCAACCCATCAGTACTAGATCGTGAAGAATCTGAGGAAGAATATGATGATGATGCTGACATTCCTTGTTATTCTGATATTGAAGCGATGGCAAGCATTAATAGTTCTGTTGATTAGCTAGATTTTCTGTAATCTTCTACTTAGTCCATTTCTAGGATCTGCCCCTCTAACTGGTTTATGCTATTTTCAGATACTTGAGATGGATTTATATCCACTGGATCAGGATTCATACATCAGTAGTGAAGGTAACTCGTCTTATTATATTTATAAATAATTTAAACATAATACTAAAAAAAGATTTGATGTGTAATGAGTGATAAAACTTTACATTAGCTGCCTTCCCTTATATTCTGGTTATTGAGAAACCATCAACCGAATGTGGCAGAGTTCCGCCTTGTATGTGACAGTTGAACGTATAGAATGTCATGTATAATGGTCAGTATTGTTTTGTGCTTGTCTTTTTTATATTCTTTTCTGTGGTATTTGCAGTCTTAGAGTATCAAAACGAGGATTCTAAAAGAAAAATCATGAGGTTGGAACAGTGTGCACGATCCTCTATGCAAAGAACCCTTGTATCTAAAGGTGCACTTGCAGTATTGTATGGAAACCAGATAAAGGAATACATTATGAAAACTGAGGTCTGTTTGTTTGGATTTTAAAGTTTCGATTCAGATTCATGCCGCTCCTTTGCAAACCTGTTGCATCCTCTTCCTACTTTGTAGGTAATAATTGGCAGATCAACAGAAGATAACGAAGTTGATATTGACTTGGGAAAGGAAGGGCGGCATAAGAAAATATCTCGGCGGCAGGTGGGACATTTTTGCCCTTCTAATCCTATTATTATCGTTCCAGGACCTTTTGTTTCCCTTCCTTGCTCTATGATAATTGACTCAATATGTAGAATGGGATTGAGGTGTCGAAAAAACTGTTTCCTGAGTTTTTTGACAAATGATACGATGAATTGTGAGGGGGGAAATAAAATAAGGGTGGCGATTTCCACAATCCCCTTTTATCCATTCATGCTCCTTCGCCTAATTTTTGTTCTTTGGGTGACTTTGGTCATTGTCTCTATAAATCTGACTTCGCAGCAGGGTAGAACAATGAGGAACTGTTACTTGCTTGTTTTTATGTTGTTATACTTCTTCCAAGAAATTTCGCTATGATTTTTATACGACTTTTGTTAATTATTCTTTAGGCTCTTATAAAGATGGAAGGAGATGGTTCTTTCTCTTTGAAGAATCTTGGCAAGAGTTCAATATTTTTGAATGGTGAAGAAGTTGCTTCGGGACAGCGTGTTAGTCTTAGTTCAAGTAATTTGATTGAGGTAATAGGTTTCTATTTCACTATGCAACCAATTATATTCTCAAATTGTTATTTTCTCGTGCTACCATTCTTGTTTCGTCTTTCCCTCAGAAGTGCTACCTCCTACTTATTTAGTACTCTCGACTAATTTGTTGTTAATGACAATCTGCAGATTAGGGACATGTATTTTAATTTAGAGACGAATCACAAATCTGCGAGGCAGTATCTGGGAAGAATTGGCCAGCAAAGCGAGGATAAGCACACCAAGTTCGAATGGTCACCTGAGAGAGGCCCGTAAGTGGAGAATAATATGAAAAGGTGCCTTTCTTGTTCCAATTCTTTTCGAATAGACCATACTTGGTCTGTTATACTTTATTATTATTAAATAGGAGCATCCTCACCCTGCCTGATTATAGAATTTATAGGTTTTTTATATAAACTGCTACATGAGATTGGCATAACTTTTGGTCCCTAAGACTTAAAATTGTTAGAACTAGTATGTCCACCATTAGTCATTTTGGTCCCTGAGTTTGTCCATAGTTAATCATTTTGATCATTCCGTGAAAAAAATTCCACAAATTAGGAATAAAAAGACAAAAATACCCTAAAATTTGTCAAATCATTTTGGCCCATTGTTTATTAGATTGAGGGTATTTTTATCATTTTGGTTATTGATTTTTCATGGAATGACCAAAATGATTGATGGTAGACAAACTGAGGGACCACTTATATCGATTTCAAATCTTAGTGACCAAAGTGAGGAGTTATGTCAATTTCAATAACTATTTTGGCTAAATTTCTATGTATAGTAGTCAATCCTTCAGCCCGAAGGACGAAAAGTTGTAGTACAAGTATATGTATATACAGATATATCAGTTACTATTGTAACGAATGGTAACAGTAACTAACCGGCTCCTTGTTATCATAACTTTTGATCTTTCCCATTTTGGCCATGTTATTATTGTCTTTCTCTTTATGGACAATTTTCGTCCATTATACTTGAACTCATAATCTCTCTCATAAAAAAGAAGATTGAGCGCCGCTAAACTAAATAATCATTGGGTTATAGTTATATGTTTTAGTTTAACAGTCGACGTTTACTGTTTTTGATTGTTACGAACTGCACCGAAATACGATTACTTCAACATGAACCCAGTTAGTTGATGTATTTCTTAATTCGTAGTATGATTTCTAAACAATGTTCCTGAGTGGTGGTTGGAAGGTTGAAAATACCAAACGCGAATCTGCATTCTGGAAATCGGTTGGCTTTTGGAAAAAGTCAAGTTTGGTAACTCTTCTAATAAGGACTTATAGTAAAAGTGCTTTCACTAATCGGGTCATCATTCACCAACTTAGAGGCTGTCTGTAACAACTGAATCATAGGGGAATCGATTCTATGAGCTGGGATTTTTTTATTTTATTTTATTTTATTTTTTTATCAAACGGCCACCCACCTTTGTTTTTATCTTTTTCTTTTCTTTGTGATTGCGACCAAGAACTGGCTTCTGCTTTTGTAAAGAATCCATTTCTAACGGCTTATATAGAACTAGGGATAAAAAGGATCCTGTTCGATTGAGAGCATGATTAGGTTTATAGAAAATTACAGTCTGACATATATACAATAATCTCTCTTTGCAACCACAAGAGTTCCTCTGATAGATAAAGCATTACACGGCTGAAATGCTCATTGCACATAAGTTCATCACTTCTCGCATTCTTTGCAACGAGGAACGACTCATTTTTCTCATTTTTTTTGTAAATAAAACATTTTAGTAATAGTGTCAATTGTAAGAGAAATTATGGGATCAAGCAATCGGACCACGTGTCTGTGCAGACCGAGACACAAAACTTCCCTTACCCCACTCCCCCTGATTTGTTATATTCACCCGACACACTTTCACTCTCACTTCGTCTCGCACCGCATGCAAATCAGGTGTTACCCAAGACCTTCTTAAAGTTGTAGACGTTGTGGATGAGTATGGGCTGTTGATGTAAAAAGGCCAAGCATTTGTAGCCACGTGTCGATCCAAACATGGTGATTCACATCCGAAATCGATCAGGACTATGACACAATTTCAACTCCCGACTAAAATAAGTGGTGCTGACGAACTCAAGAACTTTTGCATTGTCTTTTGCTTCAAGTCTTCAACATTATGAAACCATAGCCCTCACAAAAGCAAATTTTTTTTTTAACGAATAATATTATCTACATGGATAAAATAAGCTTAATTTTACACTATACTAGTAATAATGTGATTTAAATTCGCCTGGACGAAAATCGGACTTAATATCTCTCAAATAAATAAAAATATCACTAAACCGTAATATTAAATGGCTCATAAAAACTTCTTATATATTTACTGCCCAAAACATTTTTATACATAATATTGTATAATTGACGTTAGACGTTACCTTATACAATTCCTTCTCGTACATGAGAAATAAAGAAAGAGAGATACCAAAGACAGCAGCTCAACACAAGCAACTAGCAGCAGCAGCCGCCGCTTCAGCCCAACCAACACACGTCACTATATAAGATCGCTGAACTCTGTCTGATTCCCAATACCAAAAGCCAACAAAGTGCTTTCCTCGCTTAAGCACTTTTCCCCTCTCCCCCACATCATAATTCCCACTTCTGATTCAAAACCAACGGTCCCGATCAACCTCTCCCTCCTCCCCTGTTTCTGCAACTTCACACTCCCCACCCCCAACTGATCAAATCTCCACAAAAATCACTTCATGGGTGTCTCCATTTCCGATTTCTCCCTATTTTTCCTGATCATATTCGTAATTTCATCCGCAAGTCTGCAGCTTGGAGCCGAATCCAAGACTTTCTGGGCCGACATTGAAGCTCTCAAGGAGTTCAAGAACTCACTCGACCCCGGCTCAGTGCGTCCGGGCTCGTGCGTCAGCTCCTGGGACTTCAACCTCGACCCATGCGACAACCTCTTCAGCGACCGGTTCACCTGCGGCTTCCGCTGCGACAAGGTTGACTCCTCCTCGTCAGTCAGCAGGCTCACCGAGCTCACCCTCGACCAGGCCGGCTACTCCGGCTCGCTCTCCTCCCTCTCCTGGAACTTCCCGTATTTGCAAACACTCGACCTCTCCAACAACTTCTTCTCCGGGTCGATCCCCGAGTCGCTCTCCAACTTAACAGGGCTGATTCGACTCGGTCTCTCCGGTAACTCGTTCTCCGGTGCAATTCCCGACTCAATTGGATCGCTTTCGAACCTCGTGGAGCTTTTTCTCGACAACAACCGCCTCAACGGCGCAATCCCATCGAGCTTGAACGGCCTGGCGGGGTTGCAGCGGCTCGAGCTCCAAGGGAACCTGCTCAGCGGCGAGTTTCCCGAGTTGGGTTCTCTTCAGAACCTCAGCTACTTAGACGCCAGCAACAACGCCATCTCCGGAGGTGTCCCACTAAATTTCCCGACCTCTCTGCTCCAAATCTCCATGCGAAACAACAGCCTAGTAGGAAACATCCCGGAAAACATCAAACAGTTGGGTTTTCTGCAAGTGCTCGACCTGAGTCACAACCAACTCGGCGGTGCCGTCCCCGCCCACCTCTTCAACCACCTGTCGCTACAGCAGCTCACTCTCTCCTTCAACCAATTCACGTCCGTAAAGCCCCCGGTTTCTCCTTCTCCGGGCGCCCAGAGCGCGCTCATTGCACTAGACCTCAGCAACAACGAGCTCAGCGGAATGCTACCGCTGTTCATGGCGGCGATGCGGAAGCTCTCAGCATTGACGCTGGAGAACAATAAGTTCACGGGTATGATTCCGACCCAGTACGCGCTCAAAGTGGCGGTGCCCGGATCCGGAGTCTCGAAGCTCGAGAGGCTCCTGCTGGGTGGGAATTACTTGTCCGGACCCATCCCGCGTCCTCTGCTCGGGTTAGAACCCGGTTCGGCGAATGTGGTTTTGGGCAATAATTGCCTGTACAGGTGTCCCAGGATTTACCATGTTTGTAAAGGTGGCGATCAGAAATCGTATCATAAGTGTAGAAGCTTCCGCCCATAAATAATAACATGAATAAATATTATTAATATTTTTTTGTATTTTTTTTTTTTAACGAACGACTTTTTTACACTAAAAACATGAAGACTGGGTTTAGCTGTCGTTCATTAGTAATAATGTGGTTTAAGTTTATCTTTAATATTATTACTGTATTATTATTGTAAAATTATATATGACATGAAACTATTGAAATTATTTCATTTTCCACCCTTCTAATTTACTCTCAGTAACAGTTTGGACTCTACTTCATTGAAAAATTCACAATTTACTACCTCAAATTATGAATTCTTGGTCTATTAGTCAAGTTAACTTCGATGCAACACTTTAGTTGGTTCATTCTTTTGCTTACGTGGAGTCATATCAATGAACAACAGATTAACAAATGTCATGCACACAATAAGTAAGATTATTTTTTTTAGTGAAAACTATAATCTTCTAGATATAGATAATAGAGAGCTGAAGATTAGAGTTTAAGAACTAATCTTACTCATTGTGTGTTATGTAAAATGATTAGTCGCTAAATTGGTAGTTCGAGAAATAGAAAGGTCAATAATAGTGCAATAATTTGTATTTTAAAGTAATAAAGCCCAAAATTTAGAAAAAAAACAAGAACCTAAATTATAAAAAGTGCCAATATAATTCTTAAATTAACTTAAATTATTACTAAGTTTGATTATCTTCATCTTAATTTTTAATTTTTTTGGTGTGGTCCTGCTTTTAGTCTAGGGAACTTTAACGAAAAGTTCTTGGTACTATTCATTTTAACGAAAAATCACATTTTTATACTAAAAAGTCAATCATGGTATTATTTATTTTGCACTTTATTTTGTCCTTATCGTTAAAACTCAAAGTTTTCAAATCATTTTCATTAGTTTTCCTTTTAGTCTAATTTCTATTTTTATATTTTAGGTTTGTGGAAAGTGTGGAAATTGAGGAAATGTTTGGTCAAATAGTGGTAATAATAATGAGGGGGAAGTCCTTGTTTGGTGGTGCATGAGGTTAGTAATCAGTTGCTAGATTTTTTTTATCTTCCTCTGACAAAGGGACGTTAACACTCAGTGGTTTACTATGTATATCCAGAGGATTTCCCTAGTCAATAGTATAATATCTATTTGGCGTTCTGTCTCAACGATATAATGTTTTGTTAAAAAAAAAAAATTATAGATGATGTTGCCTCATTGATATAAGACGTTCTGGTTGTTTGTGCCATTACAACTAAGTTGCTATAATACTGTAGTGTACGAATGGTCGTAGCGTGTGCTTTGGGAAGATATTGTGTTCGGAAAATAAGCATATATTTCATATGTGATAATAAAAATGAAGAGACATTTGAAAAACAAAATTCCTCTACTTATATAATAACATATAATATAATGGCTCGTATTCCGGACACAATGAAAATCTCTGGTGTGCTTGGGGTAGTAGTATAACTACGAGCAAGCAATCTACTAGCCAAACAATGTAAAAGTGCATTCGCACCAACTGCATCGCTTCAAATGAAGGAAAACTACTGGTTTCCACTTTTAAGGGGGGATTGATTTATTTATTTATTTATTTAATTTTGTTTTGAAAACTAGAAACTCGTTTAATAATTTTCATTTGAATAAACTTAATCTAGTAATCAGTTGCTAGATTTTTTTATCTTCCTCTGACAAAGGTACGTTAACACTCACGTGGTTTCTTATGTATATCCATATACATGTTATAGATGGAGGATTTCCCTAGTCAATAGTATAATGTCGATCTGGAGTTCTGTCTCAACGATACAATGTTTTGTTAAGATAAATTTATAGACGACGTTGCCTCATTGATACAAGACGTTATGGTTGTTTGTGCCATTATAACTAAGTGGCTATAATATTGTAGTGTATGGATGGTCATAGTGTGTGTTTGGAGAGATGTTCAATATGTCTGGAAAACAAGCATATGTCACATGTGATAATAAAAATGGATGAACACTTGAAAAAAAATATATTTTTCTACTTGTATAATAACATATAGTATATCGTTTCATGTTCCGAACATATTGAAAATCTCTCATGTGCTTGGTATGGTAGTGTAACTACGAGCAAGCAATCTACTAGTCAAACAAAGTGAAAGTGCATTCGCACCAACTGCTTCGCTCCAATGAAAGAAAACTACCTAGTTTCCACTTTTAATCGCTGTTTGATAGTTATTTTATTTTTAATTCTTATTTTTACTTTGTTTTGAAAACTAAAAATTCATTTAATAATTACCTTTAATTTTCATTTAACAAAAATTATTTGAGTTTTCACTCGCACATTGTTACTTTTGCTAATAAAAAAAATATAATATCACACATCGTTGCTTTTGCTAGTGATCCAACGGTTGATTTACAATTTTACATCATCTTGGTGTGCTACATGCTTCAGTTACTAATTACCATGCCACTTAGTTAGGCTAATATGATGAAAATATGCATCATTTTTTTTAATACATCAATATTTTTACACCAAAGGGAGCAAGAGTTCGATTAAGATACATAATGGGCACCCTAATTTGGTATCGAATTCGCCATCCACGAGATTCAAATATAAGACTTCTCACTTCCAAGTGAACAAGAATATCACTTGACCGTAGTACTAAGTGATGAAAATATGCATCCTTCTTCATTTTTCTCTTTTCCTTTACCAAACCTACCAACCCTCGACACAGAGCATCATGATCATGCCACAATACTTATCATTAGCCAGACTATCTTAACTTAATACGAATGTACAAGGGGTTAGGTTAATTAATTGAAATATTGAAATATGCTATTTTGAGTCTGATTTTCGTGGATCTAGTTTAGGTGATTAAGGTTTTCAGGTCGAGTTTTGAACATTTAGGGCACGAGGAGATTCTCTCTTACAACTAATTCATAGTCTCGATGATATTATTTGATCATTTAGCTTTGGTCACATGGCGGGACTTGAACATTTAGCCAATTGCCACAATGAAGCTTCTCCCTCAATGTAAAGAGAAACTTTGGTATGACTACCTTATTAGGGCAACTTTTACACAAGGTGAGATTAGACCGCATAAGATTCTTATTCTTTTGTGCAAGATATCATACGAATGACATGATCAGACAACTTTACAAATTTTATCCTCAATGTAGGAAGAGGATCCTCTCCTGAGCTCAGGATGGGGATCCTACTGACCACGAAATCCGGGCCGTTCAAATTTAATCCAACGGCTTCAAACAGAGGGGCCCTCTAAAAGTTATAATAATTGCAACCGTTGGATTAAATTTGAACGGTCCAGATTTCGTGGTCAGGAGAATTCTCATCCTGAGCTCAGGAGAAGATCCTCTTCCCTCAATGTATACTTTTCTACCACTTAATTCAATACCAATCCAATCCTAGTCACATCCCACTAGTCATGGGGAACATTGCTTATTGTAGAAGACAAATAAGCACACAGCTAAAACTGCGAGGCTTAAACTAATTAAACAACTCTTGTGCTGTAGCTGCTTGATGATTACATTGTTCAATAAATTCAAGCTTTTGACTCATGAGACATGAAGATTTTTGAGCCTTAACATTTCTACATTTCTCATAAATGAAGATCTCAATTTACAACAAAACGCTAGTCCTCTTTCTCTCACTACTCCTCTCACTTCTTGTCTCCAAAGCTTGCCATTTGGTAGACAGACAAGCACTTCTACATTTCAAGCACAACATTGTTTCTGACCCTTCAAAACTGCTGCATTCGTGGTCAATCTCCTCCGATTGCTGCTCCGCTTGGGAAGGCGTCGCGTGTGAATCCTCCGGCAGAGTTGTAAACGTCTCACGCCCGGGGCTTGTTTCCGGCAATGACTTCCTGGTCGACACGTATATGTCCGGTACTTTGTCCCCTTATCTTGGAAACTTATCATTTCTTCAACTTCTTGACCTCAGTAATCTCAAGGACTTGAAGGGTCCAATACCACAAGAATTTGGGAAGCTATCTCACCTCACTCATCTCTTCCTTGATTCAAACATGCTCATTGGCTCGATACCAACAGCATTTCGCTATCTTTTTCGATTGGAGAAGCTCTATCTGGGTAACAATTACATATCTGGTGTTGTTCCCTCCTCTGTTTTTGGATCTTTGAGCTCTCTCTCGGAATTAGGCCTATCCGGAAATCGGTTGTCGGGCCAAATTCCAACTTCAATAGGAAAGTTGGTTTTACTAACTAAGCTTGATCTCCATGCAAACAATATCTCCGGAAGCATTCCAATCTCCATTGGCAAGCTTAAGAGCTTGACATATCTTGATTTATCCGAAAATCAGATAAGTGGAAGACTGCCTCAGTCCATTGGTGCACTTTCGCAATTAGTCCTGCTCTATCTCAATCATAATCAGCTCACTGGAAGCATTCCTTCTTCGATTTCCGGGCTTAATTCTCTGCGGTTTTGTCAGTTATCCCAAAACAAGCTCACAGGTGCTTTGCCAGCATCACTAGGCCAGCTCCCAAAGATCGAAAGGCTCATATTCGAGAACAACAAACTTTCAGGAAAACTACCAGCAGCCATTGGCCACCTTGCAACTCTCACTGACATTTTCTTCTCCAACAATCGTTTTACAGGCAAGATTCCTTCAAGTTTTTCCAATTTACATAACCTACAAACACTAGATTTGTCGAGAAATCGACTCATTGGTCAAATTCCTCCTCAGCTTGCAAAATTACTTAGTCTAGACACTCTGGATCTTTCATTCAATCCACTGGGATTGGTTAGTGTACCAAGCTTTTTTGCAAGATTGAAACTTTTTCGGCTATTGTTGGCGAAAACCGGCATTGAAGGGCTGCTTCCGAATTGGTTATCTTCATCATCTGTCTCCATACTTGACTTATCAAGCAATGCCTTGACAGGCAAGCTGCCTCATTGGATAGGCAACATGACTAGCCTTTCATTTCTGAACTTATCAAACAATGGTTTCCATTCATCAATCCCAGCAGAATTCAGAAACCTTGCACTTCTGATGGATCTTGATCTGCATTCCAACAAGTTCTCCGGCCACCTGAGCTCGATATTTTCGAAACAATCCCAAAACCCTCTTGGACAATTCAACTCCCTTGATCTTTCCAACAACATGTTCACCGGCCCGATTGATGAGGACATCGGAGAAATTCCCACAATGGCAGCCATCAAAAGTCTAGTTTTATCAAACAACCCCTTGAGAGGAAGCATACCGAAGTCATTGGGAAAACTGAGTGATTTGCAGGTTCTAAAGCTTGCGCATAATCGGCTTTCGGGAAGGATTCAATCAGAGCTTGGAGATGCCAGAAAACTTACTACACTTTCTCTTTCAAGTAATAACTTGAGTGGAAATATTCCAAAGGAGGTGCTGAATTTGAAAGACCTTAAAGAATTTGATGTTTCTAGGAACCATTTGAGTGGGAAAATTCCTCCTCACAAAGCCATTATTCCCGTTTCCGGTTTCATAGATAACCCTGGCTTGTGTGGAGTTCCACTTCCTCCTTGTAATCACTTTTGAAGTTTTGGCTTGAGAATTTAAAAGTTTAGATCTTTACTTTTTTGAAGGCTTCATTTTTATGTCATTGCACACTCGAAACGTAACAACGTCGTCAATCGACTAGTTAAACTCACTTTTGAGTCATCTTTTACTCAAATATTCTTCTGAAACACTCATCTAACATACCAACCATCCATGAGAGTCGGATTTAGTTTTGCGAATGGCGGCTACTCACGAGATAGACAATGACTTCGACATTGATCGAGACCATGTTCTGTATGAGTCTTTGAGAAACAACACTGCTATCGTAAGTCCTAACGGCTATATTTCCACCCCCCTGCTCCACGAGTTTAGGGTTTCAACTTTCAAGCAAAGACTAATAATAAAGCTCCAACCCCTATATTGGAGCACCATGTGAAGTAGGTATTTGTTGGTAATATAAAACATATATATATATATATACACACACACACACATATATATGTATAGTCAGAAACCATGAGGAAAGAAACGAAAGCAGCTGGAGGCCATATTCAAAACTTACGTCTGGTTCTTCTGTTGTTTGGAGATTTGGTGTTTTGTGCTTGGCTTATGCTGCATCTACGATCCTGAGACAGACAGTGCTGTAAACCGGCCACAAATTCCAAACAGTGAATTGCAAAGTGAGTTAAAAACTGAACGTTAAGCTGATAGGAGGGCTTAGGATGTTGTCATTGGTTTTGAGGATATATGCCCTTATAAAAGTGGGGGTGTTTCATAAAGGACAAACCAGCGTGCACTTGGAGAGGCAATTGTGGGTTAGACAGGGTTGGTTAAGGTAATGTGCTCGTACTTATTCATATAAGAATAACTTATATGACACGAGTACACTGTCACCGTGACGTCTCATGTCAATGATATATAGACGCGTGTAAATTTTTATACACATAACATGTTATCATTAGGATTGAGACATTCATCTTTTCATCTTTTGCACTCCTCCTCCTCCCCTTAACGAACGCAATTGGAGGAAGAGAGTTACTAATTAAAAGGTTAATTTATTTATTGTTCACAAAATAAATTAAATGGATCGTGTTACAATCTTTATTACAATTGTTGACCAATGATTGACAAGCAAGCACCAGTGGTCTAGTGGTAGAATAGTACCCTGCCACGGTACAGACCCGGGTTCGATTCCCGGCTGGTGCAAAATTCTTTGTTTTTATATATATTTTTTATGTTGGTTTTTTGTCTTCAGCTTTTTTCAATTAAAAGTGCTTCTGCTGATATGAGAAAAAGTGCTTCTGCTGACATTAGAAAAAGTTCCCTTCCTCCCTGCAACTTGCATTGATAGCTTCAACTTTTATCATCTCAACAACTTGAAGAAGAAAATAACAGAGAATATGCTGTAAAATAATTGAGAACAACACTTTGAGTCCATGGCTCCTCCCTCTTGCTTTATGCACTACGCATTTTCATGCTATGTATGCTTCCTTCATTATTGTCCACCTCCTCCCTTGCCCCTTTTTTGGTTAGATTTAGGAAAAACAAATTTAAGAGCATGGCCCTTGTTTTTAATGGGCAAACTACATTTGCTATTGTCGCAATCTGACATATTTGTAGAAATAACACATTAAAAAGTACAAAAAGAGAAATTACGACACACATGTCAGTCTGTGATTGACAAAAATGTATGATGTTCTACTTCCAAGGAAAGGAGCCACGTTTCTCCCACAAGGAATTAGTCAAGTAAGCCTTACTTAAAGACTAGTTGAGTGCACCTTAAGGACATACATAGAGTGCGAAAGTCATCTTCCAAATGTACAAATAATTCAAAACTGTGGAACGGTAAATGGGAGGCTTTCTCTAGTGCACACCAAAAGTACATATTTAAATTACACACGTGTATAAGAACCATAAAATCATGTAATTTAATAACTTTTATTCAGATGTATAACTTAAATATGCACCAGAAAAAGCTGATAGTACTAAATAGTTTGGTGAAATTTGATTTAGAGTTCCGAAGGCCCATGTTAGCAGTGTGCTCACGATCATTCAGTCAGTCTAGTGACATTCAATCTTTTATTTTGTTAGAGACGATGTTGAATTCAAATTTCAAGAACGATAGTTTGCGTAAACATGTTGATAGTGAAAACCCATACACAAGAGGAATATTAACAAAGTTAACACTTTAGACTTGAGACTACTTACTCCAGTGAAATCCAATTCATGATACCTCATCTTTACCAAGAGAAAAAGTGTGAAAAATAGCATTGTTGGATTCAATATTTCCTACTAACTAAGAGATAAAAAGATTTACCACTTGTATATGAAGAGTCATGGTTAATTCAAAAGGGGTTGAAAAACTTAATAGACCTAATGAAGGAAAGTTTTCTCAGTGTGTTGGTAATACAGCTCGATACACCAAGTGACATAATAGAATTGGTTAGAAACTTGAAAAAAAAAAATTCTAACCAATTGTATTATTACACTTGATGTACCAAATTGTGTTCTTGGCACATTGAAAAATCTTCCCTAATAAAAGGAGGATTCATGACCTTTTTCAATTGACAAATTATCTATATAGACATTTTCATTTAACCTCCCTTCTCCATCACCAGCCAATAAAAAAAAACACATTACATCAAACAACTAGTTATTGGACCATATTTTCAATGGATTTGGATCCCATCTGGATCTAAATTGTGGGGATCCTAGAGATCCTCACATCTTAGTCATTCTTTGTGCATCGTGCTGTCAGAAATTATTTGACCTTTTTTTATTTAAAATTAAACACAAATAATACCTAACGAAAAATGACTGCATGATATATGATGAACGGTTAGGATGTTAGGATCCCTAGAATCCCGCCAAAGTGGATCCAAAAAGGATCCTCTTCCATTTTCAATTACTTCTAGAGTAGTGTAACATAGCATATAGTCTAATCTACATTTAACAACTTAATTCACATATTTGTCTTTCAATTCTTTATTTTATGCTATTTCATTACGCACTTGTCATTCAATTTTTTTTCTTCCAAAGGAAGGACAACTGGTGGCATTATCCACCATTTTAGAAGGCTGAGAAGACTCACAGAGGCATTTCAACCTCTCTTGACTACAAATCTGGCTTCCACACCAACAGTGCAGTGGGACCCTAATACGTCGAGAGTTAATTAATAACTAAAAAAAATAGTTGAGTGGGGTATCTAATTTATGAAGGTATTATGGTTGGGAACTTGTTTTGGATGGAGTAGAATGAAACCGTAAGGAGAAGGACACCACACTCGGACACTCGACGTGAGTCACCTTCCTCTTCCTTGGAAATTTCACTAGATTCCGTACTTTGTGTTTGTATTTTCACTTCTCCACTTCTCACTTTCCCGTACCATCATCACACTCAACGACAGGCAACAGGCAACAGTACGTTCCAACGAGAGCAGATTCGAGGGGAAACGAAAATGATAAAAAAAAAAAATAGAAGAAAGAAGAAAAGAGAGAGATAAATTTGGAGTGAGAGGGAAGGAGGGAGAAAAAAAGAAAGGAATGAGTTTGAGTTTAAGTTTAAGTTAGTATTGAGTTCAGTTTTTAAAAATAGTATTATCAAACAAGTTTTTAAGATCTAAAACTTGAAAATTGTTTTTGAGTTTAAAAAGTTAGATTCAAGTAGAGTACCAAACAAGTCCAGAATTTGTTTTTTCCTTTATGGAAGTAGGCTATGAATGATTTTGAGTTGTGCTATTGAGAATGAATCAACCAAATAAGATTTTTTGGCCTGACACTCAAAAAGTGCTTGAGTTAAAAAAAATGGATTTGAGTTCAATACCAAACAGACCTTAAACAGTTTTCAATTTTTTTTAAAGAATTTTAACGAAAATCTTTTGGTGCAGTTCATTTTAATGAAAAATCACATTTTTAAATTAAAAAGTCAATATTTGTATTATTCATTTTACCCTTTATTTTGTCTTTATTGTTAAAACTCAAAGTTTTAAAACTTTTTTCATTAGTTTTTTTTTTTTAAATACAACGGATATCATTATTCTTATTTATACCAAAAGAAAGATGATTTGAACTCAAAACGTAATGCGTTGAAAAAAAATGCCGTAACCAATTCTAAACTCTCTCCAAATTCAAATGATTTTTTTTTATAAGAGAAGAACAATTTTGATTATGTCATTTGTAGATAAAATGATCCTAAGTTTTAATGCAAGAGAAATAGTTCAGCCACGAATCTATATATCATATGTAATAATATAAGTACTAAAAATATGTAAAAACAGTCTACGTGCATGTTTTCAGACACACTGAGAAATAGACCACATGGTACAAGTATATATTGTCTTTAATCACCCAGTTTATCCTTGTTGGGCTCCATTCACCAAGGAGGGGACAATCCCCATTAAATTGAAGGGAGTTTTTACGAAACACTTTCGGTACTATTTATTTTTAACAAAAATGATATTTTTACTCTAAAAAGTCACTCATGTTATTATTTACTTACAACACATTTTTGTCATTTGGATTAAAATTCAAAGTTTTAAAATTTTTTTTATTAGTTTTTCTTAAATTGAATTTTGAAGCCCACTCCTTTTTTTTTTTTTTTTTTTTGAAATTACAAAAGAACGTTACCATAATTTGGAATTTTCAAAATTCAAAATTTAAAACCAAAATCGAAAAAAAAAAGAAATAATAATGGAGAGAGAAACGACCGATTTTATTGGGCAACGTCACCTGTCCAATAGTAAAACGCCACGTGAAGAAACGACCCTGGGCGGCTGAAAACGACCGGCGGGAAGTCTCGGAAGCCGGCTCTCTCTCTTTCCTCGTCTCGTGCATGGCTTTTACCATTTGGTAAACCTTCAACTTCTGGAATCTCGCATACGTATTTGACCGTCTATACCCATTTTTGTCTTTTCATAAATTAAAATTGTTGATTTTAATTTGAAAGTTACCAAACTACCCCTGCCGCTCACGATTATTGCGGTTGCTGAGTCACTCGGCCACTGAAGTTACTGAACTTTTATTAAATAGGATTTGGAACACGTGACAGCGAGAGTGGATTTGGCACTAAGTGCAAAAAGGGATTTGAAATAAAATCAATGATTAGAACGATAGCTAAATCAAATTATAAACTTTGGTTCTAATCCAAGAGGATTCTTTTGGTGAGGATCCGAAGAGGATTTTGATAATCTGTAAATTGTGTCCGTTCATCGTATATCGTGCATTTTGTTTTTATCAGATATTGATCATCACAAGAGGATCCGACGAGGATCTGGAGTCGGTTCTAATTAAATTTGGCCTGACACCATTTGACCTAAATAGATGAGGTGAATAAGATTATTGAGTTGATATAATCAAGATTTTTTTAGTACATTTTTTCGTTGTTTTATTGAATTCACTTGTGCTACAACCAATGTTTGAAACTTTTTGATGCAGTCGATATTTACCTAAAAATATAAAAAAAAATCAAAGAAAGATATGGATTTCCAATATAACAGTTAAATATCGAAGGACTGGTATGTGACATTTTCTAAATTTTTATTTTTAGTTTTTACATTTTTGAGTAAATATCTATCATTTTTATCGAAAACAATTAATATCAATATCGATTTTTTCATAAATTTGCATATTAATATTTCTATCAATTCTGATATTTTAAACACTTATTAAATTACATATAACTGAGAGCAGCCTTGCGCCTGCCTCTTGCCTTTAGGTTCAAATCCACATCTATGTAGCTTATGGTAGTTCAGTAGATCACTTTGAAAAGAAAAAGAAAAAAAAAAACCTATTAGATTTATTAACCATCAACTACTTAATTAGTAATATCACGTAACAAATTAAATGTCACATTCCGGGCTGGGCCCCCACCACATTTTGGATTCGACTCTTCTGTAGCATGATATTGTCTGTTTTGGGCTCCAACCACGCCTTCACGGTTTTGTTTCTGGGACCTCACATGAGAACTTACTAGTGGGGTCACCCATCATGGGATTGCTCTCGCGCAAACTCACTTAACTTCAGAGTTCCAATGGAACCCAAAGTCAGTGAGCTCCTAAAAAGCCTCGTGCTAATTGAAGGTGGGTATGTATATATAAGGCTTATAGGATCCATACCCTGGACGATGTGGGATGTTACAATCCACCCCCCTTAGGGGCCCGACATCCTCGTCGGCACACATCCGGCCATAGATTGGCTCTGATACCAAATTGTCACATCCCGGTCCGGGCTCCACCACATCCCAGGTTCGACTCCACCGTAGCACGATATTGTCCGTTTTAGGCCCCGACCACGCCCTCAAGGTTTTGTTTCTGGGAACTCACACGAGAACTTCCCAGTAGGTCACCATCATGAGATTGCTCTCGTGCAAACTCCCAAAAGGCCTCGTGCTAATTGGAGGTAGGTATGTACATATAAGGCTTACAGGATTCATAACCCTGATCAATGTGGGATGTTATGCTAAAACAACCACCGCCTAATTAATATAACCTTCTACAAGTAAATCAAAACAAACTAAACAATAGGGGACCGACGCGCTCAAATAATATCACATAACAATAAGACAGGAGCACAAAAATTAACTTCAGCTTCAAATTCGGACAAATGGTAGGGTGAGAGCAAAAGAATAAGGAATCATTTGAGCATGTATATTTAATAATTTTTGGTTTGTGAAAAGAATCATGAGAGGAGGGAGACTTGGAGACAAAAGCTGGGGCCATGTCATTGACTCATTGGTACGTATCATCATCAACTTTCTCTGGCTTTGCTTCAAAGCCATGTCTGTATGTTGGTACTCTTACTGCTGTCGTTGAAGAACTTGATCATTGTGGGTTCGTGGATTGGGTTTCAGAAGGGCATCGTATAAATTTGGTCGTACCAAAATGGGCAGGCATTTGATGGATTATAAATTATATTTTAGTTTTTGAGTTTGAGTTTGTTCCTGTCCGCATAAATTTACTAACTGTTTCCATTTCTAAGAAAAATATCATATTTCATGGTTGGTTCTTTCATAAATTATTGTCCAATTTATGTAGGGAGTATGATTTTTTGGGGTTAAAACACAAATACTCTGGCAATGCATCTAGTAACAATTCATTCATACTCTTTAGAAAAGCGATATTTTTATGAGGATGGTGGAACGAATATAAGGCACCTGTCGATTAGGAATGAAAAATGATAATTGCACACTGTTTTTTACTTTTGCACGTTTTTCTTTACTTTTGGTCATTGAATCTAATAAATTAAGAGAACTGTTATTAACACTCCAAAAATCTCATTATACACTTCAAGCTTTCTATATTTGGAGAGAAAAATATACTTTTGAGGAGTGTAGAATGAAATTTTTGGAGTGCCAACAATATTTCCTTAAATTAATCAATATCAAACATGAGTCTGTAGGGGAAGAAAGATTGTGTGTCTTTCATTTCCATTTTTTTTTTTGTCAAACATAAACGTCATTGATAGATGAAGATGTTACAAGAGATATACATAAAAACAAGTTGTAATTAGGTCAAAAAGTCAAAGAAACCTAAGCAAAGCACATAATGACTTTATCAGACTCAGTTCGTTGACAAAAGTCGTCATCGCCACAGCCATCGTGCATCTTGCCATTCCATCACTCAGGGGAGTGAATTTACCATCAGCACCAACAAAAACCAAAGGCTCCAAAACAAAATACACATACAAAGCAACCCCAAATTAAAAACAAAACAAATCCCTAATTTCACAACATCTAAGATCCACAACCAATACATTAAATTTCTCCAAAAAACACTCAACCAACGAAAGAAACAACCAAACCTAGCAACCATGTCCACCACTTGATGATCATCAAACCAACAAAGCAAGTCGACAAAACATAATCAAAATCGCAAAAGGAGGTGGCGTAGAGACCCAAACCACCAAAGTGGTTTTCACATCTTCATATGAGTGAGCGACCACTTACTCTCGAGGTGGGTAGCAAACACAATGGCTAGATAAGTCTTCTCATTCGAAGGCAACCATATAGTAAGCAATTGGAGGAGTTTGCCGCCTACCCATAGAGTCGTAGACCCAAAGGGAGTGGGCGGCATTCGGAGGGTTTTCTCACAAGCGGCGCAGTAGGATTGTTTGAATAACAGAAATATGTGTAATAATTCATCTTCTTTCTTTTCTTTTTTCTTTTTTGTCAAACATTAATTCATCAATTTAAACTTGTAAATCATTTAAGAAGTGATTCTCGTATGTTCGTTTTAACTTTTATGCATACCTTTTTATTTTATACATCTTGATTCAAATGATAGAAATAAATATATGGGTCTACAAAAGAAGAAAATGAGTGTATCTCCATAAAGAAGAAATCAGGTGTACATCAATTGTTGCCACACCATTATTACGATATTTGAAAAAAATCAAACTCATCTTTGATACCAACACACCAACGCATTGTTACTCGAAGCCTCCAAGGGTTCTTGTTCTTGTATTGTATTTAACATTGTTCATAGAAAGTGATCATGGTTCTGAAACATGCAGATACGACGTGCATTTATTTTATTATTTGTAAAATATTTTGGCTTGCATTTCGCATCATTGTTCTAGTGTGCAAAGTAATATTCGAGAAAAATGAAATGTTAATTAGGGTAAAAGTGAAAAAATAATAATACAAGAAGCCTAGAAGGTTGACCTTCTTGCATGATAATTATTAGTTTAATTTGACAGAAAAATCAATTTCAACTCAACCCATAGAAAAAAAATCAAAATCATTGAAAATTATTAAGAAATTTCAACGAGAATTGTCAAAATGATAGCTTGGTACGTTTGTGCCAATACTGACGATTGGGTATTGGATTAATTATGTGCATGCTACAAGTCATCTTGACAATGATAAAACATTAGTGTGTAGTTATCAAGTGTGTACAAAAATTAGTTCATAAGGAATTGTCTCACTTAAAGAATAATCAAAGAATAAACATAAAACTAAATAACTTGTCGATGAAGGTAAATTTGGACTGTTAAATAAAACGAAATTTAAATATAATCAAATGTATAATCACACTATTCTCTTTTTGTACGCCTTTCTTTCAAATCAATTAATGTTAATTTCCTCAACAAAAAGAAAATAACTACACTTATTATAATCTCTTTCGTTTCTTAAAATTTTAATTAAAACCTGATGAAAAAGGGTTGTCGAAATAATTAATTTGAAACTACTAACTAAAACGAGATAAAACGATTATCTGCCAAGTGCAAACACATGAAATCTTTTCAAAGTCGTTAATCAAAATGAGATCATTACGCACATACTAATTTAAAAACTGAAATATAATTTAACGGCTACCAAAAATGTCAACTTTAAACCAAAATCTCAACCAGTTTAGTGAAGATTTAAGTCGCATTGAATTCCGTGGTACGCTCTGAAACGACAAAGTTTTGGTGGGAAAAAAAATTAAAAGAAAAAAGAACAAAAGCAAAGCGTAATTTAGGGGTTACATTGGTAATAAAGCACGAAAACAAAGAGCGCGGAAACAAAAACTTCAAGTGATTAACCAAGATGAGCGGCGATCAACGCGGTAGGCAGATTATGTAATTTAGGCCAAAGTAAGGGGTAATTTGATTTCGTTGCTTATTAAAGAAGAAAAGTAAAAAGGTAAAAAGGAGGAAAATACAACAAAGGTGGCTGTTTTCCTAGGTATTGACGAACCCATGAATTCCCATGGAACGAACGGTCCGAACCAACACCGTGTAATTCTTATCCAAAATTAAATAAAAAATTCGGAAAAAATACACTAAAATGGAAGTTATAAAAATATGGGTGGTGCTTGTGGATATGATGGCCTACCGTATTTTGTACAAAACCCAAACAAGGGAGAAGAAAATATATCTGATTCAGCGGTACCCGATTTTCGTTTGGTTAAAACATGTTTAAATCCGACTTATAGTTTCTCATAAAAGCGTGAACAATATGTTTCTATAACGAATGTATGAATAATATGAACAAAACATTGTGACTTGATGTGGATGATTATAGCTCATTTAATTATAACATGTAAATTCATTATAGGACATTAATCATTACGTTTTTTTTAATATAACAACACATTACGGGATTTGTGTTTGTCATATTAAAAAATTTATGGGCTAAGAGCTCGTTTATAAATACTTTTAAAATAACTAAAAACGTTTTTGATAAAATTGATTTTGGTGCTTTTGATTAAAGTACTTTTTCAGTATCTACTTAAATTTTTTTTTACTAAGAATTTGTTTTAAAAATATTTTTATAAAAATCACTTTCAGTAATTTTAAACAAGAAAATAACATTTTTCGATTTAATTGTTTTTCCTTTTAAAAACATTAATTGAAACTATATGATTTAATGGTACAGAGACTGGAGCCATTTAGTACTATGGTCTGGTGGTATTCCTCTTCACTTGGAAGTGAGAGATCTTAGGTTCGAATCTCGTGGATTACGAATTCGAAACCAAATTAAGTTGCCCATTGTGTGGCTTAGCCGAACTTCCCATTCCTTTTGTATAAAAATATCGATGTATTAAAAAAAAAGGGTACAAAAACTAGAAACGTATCCAAAAAGGTGTAAATACAAAGAACATTAATGGGTGGATGTATAAAGTGTGAGGGTGCACAAAGAAAAAAAAGGTAATTGTTTTTTTAACAAAAGATATTATGTTCATTAAAGGAGAATGGTAAGCTTAGCTTCACAATAAATTAGTAATAATGTGGTTTAAATTCGCTTTTGATGATATCAAACTTAATAGTGAAAAAATTAAAAGAGAAACGGGCACTTTTAGTAATAGGCCACGGACGCTTCCAGCCCTAATTCAATGCTTTACCAAACTCACCCTCCCCTTTTTATTCCAATTCCATCCCTCTCCCCCTTTACTTGTTCTATCCTTTCTTCTACCTCCACCTCTCCCCTCTCTCTCTCCTCCCACTCTCTCTCTCCTCCTCTTCTGCTCTCCTCCTCCCAACTCTCCCCTCCCCAACAGGTACTTAACAACAAAAAATTGAGATTTCTTTTCAAATTGTATGAAAAAAAACCGAAATAATTGAAAAAAGAATGTTGCTTTATTTTGTTTCTGGGTTTTTCTGGTTCTGTTTTCATAGGTTGGAACTGAAATGGAATGCGTGGAAGCGGCTCTGAAGACTAGTATTAGGAAGGAGATGGCCGTGAAGGCGGCCGGCCCGCAAGCGGTGGTCTTTGACGACTTGTTGTGGGGCGGCGCCGTCGTCAACGGCCAAAATGCTTGCGACGATTTCTCGGTCGACGACCTTCTCGACTTCTCGAACGAAGACGGGTTCTTTGTAACGGAGGGCGAGGAAGAAGACGATAAGGAAAAAGTCAAGGCCTTTGTCTCTGTTTCTCCCCAGAAGCAGAACCAGGAAACGGAAAAGTCCAATTTGTCGGAAAAAGTTGAACCGGCGAGCGAACTCAGCGTGCCGGTACTTATTTTTTCAAATTTCCGTGTTCAGAATGGTGTTCTTTACTGCTTTTAGTGGTTTTTGACCAAAGCTACGTTTTTTTACAGGCGGACGACTTGGTGAACCTCGAATGGTTGTCTCATTTCGTCGAGGATTCCTTCTCGGAATTCGCGACGGCCCTTCCGGCCGTGTTCGTGCCAGAGAATCCCATGTCCGAGAAGAGACCCGACCCGGAAATCGCTTTCCCGGAAAAGCCCTGTTTCAAGACTCCGGTTCCGGCAAAGGCTAGAAGCAAGCGGACCAGGACCGGCGGCCGGGTCTGGTCACTTGGCTCGCCGTCGCTCACAGAGTCCTCGAGTTCGAGTTCGTCGTCGTCTTCCTCCTCTCCGTCTAACCCCTGGCTCATTTACCCCTCCACACAGAACCAAGAACCGGGTGAACCGGTCTTGTCCCTGGAGAAGCCACCGAAGAAGCCGAAGAGAAGACTGGTGGACGGAAGTTCGAGCCAGCCACCGCGGCGGTGCAGCCATTGTGGGGTCCAAAAAACCCCTCAGTGGAGAACCGGCCCAAACGGAGCCAAGACCCTCTGTAACGCATGCGGGGTCCGGTACAAGTCGGGTCGGCTCTTGCCGGAGTACCGTCCCGCATGTAGCCCGACGTTTTCGAGCGAGTTGCACTCCAACCACCACCGCAAAGTCCTAGAGATGCGGCGGAAGAAGGAAGGCCCGGGCACCCCCGAACCCGGTTTGACCAGACCTCCGGTGGTGCCCAGTTTTTGATTAGGAAGTAGTTCCACCAAAAAAAGGTTGAAAGATTAGTCAGCAAGTAGGGAAGAGAGGACAGAGTGAACCGGGGTTAGATTAAACCCGGTTCAAACAGGCCGAGTTAGTGTACATTTTTTCCGTTTATTGCATGGTGGTGGTGGGTGCGGCAGGTTTGTAGGGATGTAACTGATTAGGCAGCAGAATTTACTAGTTTACTTAATATGTACTTAATTTTAAATTATATTCTTTGTTGGTTTAATTTGCTAAATCCGTGTGTTTGTGGGATTTAAATTTAATTTTTCCCTAATTTTTCTCTGATTTTTAGTTTCTTTTTTTTTTTGAGAGGGAAAGGAGGATTTGGTGGTCTAACCGACCCTTTTCAAACCGCTCAACTTTTTTAATTTGGTGGCCGTTGGAAAGCAAAAATGTTATGAAGGAAGCGCGCCACGAGACGAGAGAGTGAGAGAAGGGTCCAAAAACGACATATTTTCAAGTGGCGTAATCTGCACGCTGAATGCTGAATCCTGACCGTTGGATTCGAAAGTGGGCGCTTCGTTTCCTGCAATGTTCTGAAAGAGTTGTGGGAGTTGCTTTTTTGGGTTTTGGTGCTGGTTTGGAGCCATCCCCATTTCCACAGTGGGTATTTGGACGTAACAATGAACTGTTTCAAGAGATATTTATCGGCAGGTTTGGTTGTTTGGTTCTGAAATTGTCTTCGGAGAGATAAAATCTGTCCTGGTTCGGTATATCTTCTTGTGTTTACAACACTCATCACGAAACTTGATCTACTCTATAACGAGAGAAACTGTTGCATGGTTGCCGTATATATTAGGGTAAATCTCGCATCATATTGAACCAGTGCGGTGTCGAGTGTGAACACAATGATGGTTTGGTCTACCCTCGGCTACATGAAATTTTCACATGGTTGTCCTACTAATCCACCTCGGGTTGAACAAGAACTGAGTTGGTTGAGATCAAAATGCAGAGCAATATGGGGTTTATGATTTTGCAAGAATTATCTTATGGATGACGTGATTAGATCAGGTGTTCAAACTCAAGTTTTTCTCCTCAGGAACGCAACAAATATTCTCGTGTTTATGGCTTTAAAGGCTACAATGTCAGGTGGGTAGAGGTCAGTCGATAAGGCAAAGACCTTCAACCAGTCACAGGCCATGTTTCGGAATTTAAATGAGGGTGCCGCGAGCACACACTTGAGTGGTGACAACCATAATTACCACCAAGCCATGACTCATCATTCCATGTTGGTAGTCTTGTTTACAAGCATACAGAAAAAGAAAAAAGTTTTCTAATCCTTTCTTGATTTCAAAACCGATACCCCTATAAATCAAATTAAAATACTTTGGTTTTGCAATACGAATATCATTGAGTAACTACAAAAGTGGCCGGTATTATTATTATTATTATTAATTTAACCGTAAAGTTCATTCCACTCCAACATTGCTATCATGAAAAGTAATTTTGAGAAGAATTTATTGATAAACAAGAAAAATACAATATGTCAAGAGGGACATGAGCCCAAACCCGGACCATTAAAATTGCCGGTATGTTAGCCCTAACATTAGTTTGGAACGTAAGAATGCCGGAAAAATTGTCAGAATTAAGTTAGACCAAAAGTTTGATTCTTTAAAGTTGTGATATGAGTCTGTGTTAATCATTTTATCTTGATTTTATGAGTGTCTAGCTTTGGTTTCTTGAAACAACAAATGTCTAGTTAAAAGTTAACTTTATGTAAAGTTTTTTAGTTGCGGTTAAGTTTTATTACCATTATCGATCAACCAGACTGCACAAAGAATTACTAATTATATACACATATACCATAAACTCTATCCTCAAATTCTATAATTGCAAGTTATAAGAATTTTTTATAAAGAAATGCCAAAGAGATTATCATAATGTAAAACTCTCTATGAACTCTCGGTCATTTCATACTTTTAACACAATATTTTATAATGTTAATACGCAAATTAACGTTGAATAGTACATAGCTACAAACATCCTTGACCTTGAGGGATATGATAGGAGGAAGATGCATTTACCATTTCATATACCATTTCATATATATAATATGTTTGAGGGTACTAAAAACTGCAGAGAAAATTTTCAAATATTTAGACCTCGAACTTGCGTTGCTGCTGGCGGGAATAGGATGCCATGTGGGTTTCATATGGAATATCCAGTTTACATTGAGCATGCCATTTGTCGTCATTACTTGTACATCCATTTGTCCTCAGTCACCATTTATTTTTCTTTTAATTTGTATATAACTTTGCTGCTGGCCGGTTTATAATTTAATTAGACAGAAAAGATTAAACTAAGATTAAACTACATATTGTTTTTCTCTATACATATATAGTGGCACAATCAAGTTAATTATATTTTTAAATACTATAATATTGAGCTAAATATTGTTTTTTGTATAGCACAATGAGCAAGTTAATTATATACATTAAATACTTTAAAATGTAATATTATTAAAAGGAAAATGAGGGTTCAAAACTACTACAATAATTTAGGGAATGAAAAGTTTTGAATTCGGAATGTATGAGTTTAAAATTATTATATTGTTAAAGGGAAAATGAGGTTCGAAACTACTTTAATAATTTAGGGAAAAGAAAAGTTTTGAATTCTGAACGTATAAGTTTAAACTATTATATTATTAAAGAGAAAATGAGGGTTCAAAACTATTATAATCATTTAGAGCAGGGAAAAGTTTCGAATTTGGAACGGATGATTTTAAAACTACTATACTTTAAATACTCTAATATTGAACTAAATATTCAAACCCAAGTATGCTCATCAGTTGTACCCATCTCATTATTTGAATAATCAAATTCTAAATTCCAAGAAGAAGAAACCACATTCTTGTACTCAAGCACAGACATGACTATCAAGAGTCAAATATAAAGTCTTTTCTTGTTCTCGCATCTTTACAAGGAAATACAATATCCACTAATGTTTATAATATTTATAGCCATTTTTAAGGAATTGCCTTTGCTGGCACTCCATTTTCATTACTTCAATATTGAAGTGTAAATTGTTGCATGCTTACTTATTAGGAATGAGGGAAGTTAAGAATGACGGAAATAAGGATGAGGATTGGATAAGTACTTCCTCCTAATTGTGGAATCTTTACTTTAAGACGAGACCACATATTTTTATTTTTTATTTTTTTAACGTAAACGTATAGTAAGTTAGGAATTGCAATGGTTTACTTTCTTCTCATATACATTCATGGCAAAATAACGCTATTTGAATTTATTGATCACCTTACTGATCAACTCCCTAATAATGACGTATGCAATCTGGATTTGTTGTCCACCTTTCTGATCGACTCTCTAATAGAGGCATACTCCACTAACGTACGTGATCAATAATTAAAGTTCAAATATTATCATAGCAACATTTACCTAACAAAATCTTGTAGAATTGTGCTTTAAAAAGTTTGGCAGCAGGTGTAAAATCACATGGTTTCTTAGCCATAATAAGCATATGAAAATCGAGACGGGTTCTACCAAAATCAAACTGCCACAAAACCTAAAGATGTACGAAATACCAAGTGTGGGCAAAATGGCATGGAAAAAATTGGGTGCGCTACCAAAATTGTTGAGTGGCAATTACGTGATGACCATCTCCCACCAGTTCCAACCACTCTCAAACGTCTATAATAGTGCAACATTAAGGACGGATGCATTTGTCCACTTGTGTGGGACTTGCATGCCTTCGGGTTTTCTTAGGGTTTTGACCTTCTGATTCTGAGCCTTCCATGCCACAAAAGCTTTATGAAGTATCTTGACGTGCAAAATGAACATGATCATGAGCCAAAAAATGAACAACTGATCAAGTATATATAAGATCATGAGTTATACGTACCCTCTTATTTGAATCAAGTTTGATGCCTTTGATAAGAAAATTTGTCAAATTCCAAAAAAAAAAAAAAAAAAAATAGTATTCTTTTACTCCCAAAGGCCATAAAAACCAATGATGATGTTGATGATGGTGATGCAGATGTGTGGTTAGTAGTAATAAATTAGGTTAATTAAATATATTTATCTGTGTTAGAAATAACAAACATTCAGTTGTCAAATTTCTGGGCCGGCCTTTCACTCAAAGAGTAGTGATGTGGGGTGCATGGGATGGATTTGTCTCGTGCCCTCCATTTGAAAAATCCAAAGGCAAAAAGCTCCTCTCTCTCTCTCTCTCTCTCTCTCTCTCTCTCTCTCTCTCTCCCCATTATCTTCAAGAATCACCAGCCATTTGGTGGCCTTGTAGTTAGTTCTTTGCATGTACTACTTGTACCTGTTTGCAAATAGGAGTTTACTCATCAGTTCAGCAGCTTCAGCCCCATCCAAATAATGCATGGGTCCTGTTCAGTCTTAATACCTTGTGTTTATCTTTGCTCTCGGACTTAGAGTTACATTAATGAATTAATAATTTGAATGCATATGTGCAAGTTGATATTTGATTTTGTGTGGTGCCTATCTAGCAAGCCAAGTGGTAAGACTTTTTGGTAGCACGGTGGATACGAAGACATTATTGTGTAGTACTTGAACACGTTGCATGACATAACCAATCCACATGCATATTATAATATAGTGGTTGATTCAGGATTCATATCTCATGGGGTCATAATAGTGCAAAAGATCTTTTTGAATGAACCATATTAGTGAGGCATTTAGTTTATAACATTTGGTGGATGCTTGTCGTTATTTGTTTAGGTTATTTGAAAAAGAAATCTAACAGTACAAAAGAGTCCCCATAGGATTCCTGTAGGATTCTTATAGGACCTTCTAAAGCTTTAGTAGGGTCCCAGGACCCCATACGTCCCTTTAATGGAATTAAGATTCTCTTCGGATCTCTATGTCCGGAGCCAACGGACTGAGAAATTCAGACTGTTAAAGAGAGAGATCTGAACCATTCAAGGGCTTGGTTTTGTGTGGGTGGGCCAATGTGATGGTTTAATGAGGGCCGCACAAGTATAAATTGAGTAGTCCAGATTTTTAGGTCCGGTTGGACACAAAGATCCGAACAGGATCTTGATTCCCCTTAATGAATCCATCCTTGAATATAGTTTCTATTGGTTAAATTATAAAACTCATCCTCTACTCACTTATAACACATAATATGTGACCTAATTATACTACGTAGCATAGTTCGCGTACCACGCAGTTTCTGTTAACAGTAATGACCTAATGGGAATGCCAAATGCAATGAGCATTTCAATTTGCGAAGTAGGATGGTACGGTCATGGAGCTAAACAGGCTCCTACTTCGGATTTGGCTAGAAGAGAAGTAGATTTAACCACAGGAATGTCCCACATATATGAACCTTTCCTTAAATATGATCGAATCATGTGTTTACAAATGGTTGGTTTATAAAGTCAATATGTCCATAAAATTTGGTTATATATTATTGGTTTGATAAGATAACATCATCGAAGTTTTCAAGTCAATACTTCTAATTTATCGAGTTTAGAAGTCCAAATCTTGTTAAACAGATATTTCATCAGGAATTATTATAATAGCATAATTGTGTTACTATCACTTGAATCTGGCAATCTGCCATGTGCCTTTGCTGTCTACTACGACTCCCATGCTAGTCTGATAGAACAAAAAACTTTGTTTCACTATTTTTTCTTTAGGGGGTAATGTTTTGCTTGTCAAATTAATGTGGCCTATGGTTGGAGATGAATTTTAGACTCGTAATTCACACGTAACGTTTTAAGTTTGATTCTTAGTTCATGTGAATCACACGATGGTAGTCAGGAGAAAGTTGAAATGCCTTTATGAGTCTTCCTAACCCCGAAATGGTGGACTATAGTAGCGAAGCCACCAAATGGTCCCCCTTTAAAAAAAAAAATGTGAATACAACTTGAGACAGTCTACTTACCGGAATACTTATGCTTAGCACTCTTAAATGATAATGAGCATCACCACTTAGTTACCATTAGATGAGTTTAAATTTCGATGTTGTATGTAGTAAATCACGCTTATCTCACATAAAACATTGTGGTAGTGAGAAAAATGCACCGTCCAACTCATAATAAAAATGAATACTACTGGACCGTGATATTAGTTACTATTATGTACATATCCTATTTTTAAATCCGTAGTCCTATCAATCATTGAGCCCATTTCTTTTGGTTGTAAGCCCATTTAAGAATGGAAATGCCGAATGACCATCAAGAGAGATGTGACCCTAAGCCCTTTTTGGGATCAATGCAATCTTCATTTTATAAGGGTTACTTTGGGACTGTTTCTATATGAACCGTTATGCTCATAAGTGCTTTTATTAGACTGTTATTGTAAACATGTCGAAATTCTTATTGTTAAACATGTAAAGAAGTACTGGACAAACATAATCAGAAGCAATTTTATGTTTTTTCCGTTAACGGAAGTCGGAAGTAATGTCGATTGTCGAAAAACGCTTTTATCCCTTCAAAAAGCAGTTTCAATTAGGCTGTTAGACCAGAGTCCGCTTCTTCTTCCCAAAGCAAGGAAATCTTGGTGCACTAGTTGTGCTCTAATTACAGTGAAAAAAGAGAGATACGGAGCACATAAAGTGATAAGCTTTTTATTCATAGTTTTTCTCGCACAAGTGTTTTGGCCAATCACCAAAAATTGTCCAACACGAACATACACACAATACTCACTAGAAGGCTTTTTAAGGGAAAATTTCTCACGGTATATTTTTATGGCATTATCTCACTATAATGAAGAAAGTGATTTGGAGTCCAATTTCTTGCACACTTTTACAAAGTTGATGGTCCATGCAATGTGCATGGCCAACCCATTTGCATTTCCTCAAGGGTTTCCTTTCCTGCCTCCAATTGATTTCGGATGGCCGCCACAACCCCAAGGCCCACAACCTCCACTGCTGCCTCCTCCCCAACCCCAACCTCCGCCTTGACCACCACCACCTCCTCCTCCTCCTCCTCCACCACCACCACCACCCCCGCCTCCGCCGCCACCACCACCACCACCACCACCTCCACCACCGCCTCCACTTCCTCCACCCCATCCATGGCCTTTACCATTCCCTTCACCCCCTCCACCTCCGCCTCCTCCACCGCCACCTCCGCCACCGCTACCTCCTCCTTTGCCCTTTCCTTTTCCATGCCTTCTCTTGTGGCCTATACCTTTTCCTTTCCCTTTGCCAGCTCCACCAGCCCCACCACTCCCACCACCTGCTCCTCCGCCACTTCCCCCACCATGACCACCATTTCCACCTCCACCTCCGCCACCGCCGCCTCCACTTCCACCTCCATTTTGATAGTTCTTGCTTTTGTCCAAACCTTCATCACCAGATGAAGTAGTCAGCTTGTGGACAGCGGTAGTAGTAGCATTACTAATCGCAGCAATGCCACCATCTATTCCATCAGAACCTTTGATCCCACCAACCAAAGACGAACTCAACACAAAAGCAAGACCCAAAAAAACTCCAAACAAAACCCTAGCCTTAGTTTCCATCTTCTGCCTTATGAACTTGAGCTCAATGCAAAATCCCAAGTCATCCCCAACCCTCTTTATACTCTTTGCACTGATTGTACTTCCAAGTGGCAATACCAGTTGTCAATTGCTCACAACGAGAGGGAGTCCCCACTATAACTGACTGCCAATAAGTACCTGCAGCCCTAATCTTCCCACCCCTCCTCAAAAGGCTGCAAAAGAAATGATCGGTATTTATATATGATGCCGTGTAACGCAATTTGCAATTTGTCCCCCCTTTAATTTGCTCAGTGCGTGTCAATTTCTTTTTTATTTTATTAGAACAATATTCTAATAATCTAATTTAAATTACGGAGAAAAGTTTTGAACTTGAATTATATAGCTTTGTTTTGTTTGTAGTCGACGGATCACTATTGTTATTGCGTTTGCATGTATAATCAACATATTATACATTTATATGGCTTTGTAGCTTATAGCTGCCGGTTCTATCTATAAGCAACTTGGTTCTATGTCAGGAACGTTCTCTTTATGAAGATTAATTAGTATGAACTTTCTGCACTAATTGATCTGGTTTAGATATTACAAGAAATCACTGGCTGGCATGCATGCGTGCTCTATTATCGTTGCTAATTATAAGAGCCAATCCGAAAATAATGGTCAGACGATAAAATACCAAAGTTTTACCTAATTTGCAGCTGCACACTAATAACTTGAATTTCAGCCGTAATTACACCTAAAATGTCGACTCATATTAATGCATGAACACTGAAATTGCAAATTAGGTCGATTTATTAAATCTTGCAAACTAAATATTTCAGAAGTGGGTGGGGAAGAGTTCCCTTTGGCTTCACGTTCGAATGAGGATAAATCCATTGAAAATACAAGTGCCGGCCACGTGAAAAAAGATGGAGGGAGGGAGAGGGTGGTGCTGGTCTAGCTATTGTGTTTATATAATTGCTGTAGGTTGCGGTGGTGGTTTCTAACTTTTGTATATATCTTGATATGTGCTGTCCACATTTTAACGTCCCCCATAAACATTATTCTGTAGGCGAGTAGGCGGGGCTGCCTCCCTCTTCGTATCATCATTTCTCGTTGTGATGAGATTGCCATTTCTTTAAGCTATGTTTATTTTGGCCTCATACTTCTCGATATATTTATTTTGGAATTTTTCGTTGAATTATAAGAAAAATGTTGAAGAGTGCGCCATATATGCATGCAAATTCCTTACCATGCATGCATGGTAGTCCATGAAAATGGTTGTGTATTAGAATTTAGGAGACCTGCCTCTATAGATTAGAAGGAACTGATTAAAAAGGAACTCGAGTTCCATTGTGGACTGAGCTTGCGTTTCAACTGAATACGAAATAGTAATTGAGCGGTAAAGCAGCCCACGGCCCAAACCAGCTCAACAGAATATGCAAGATGCTCTATGCATGATTAAGGGTTAGTGAAACTTGATTTGAAGCTTAATCAAGAGTTCTCTCTTGTACTTGATACACTCCTAACCCCATCAAAACCTTCTCTCAAGCCTTTGATCCTTAGATTTATTGCTCTATTAGTCCCAACTAAAGTTCTTTTTGAAGGAAGCAACCTCTCTTTTTTCATCCCAATAAGCTCATATTTCAACTCGACGCTCTTTATATCCAGTTGAATCGCTTCTCAAGTGACTCATCTAGCTTTATATTACATTATATGACGCTTGCATGTTGTTCTTAATATTCAGTTATTTTACATTTTGTTTGTAAGTTTTTTGTTAGTTTCTATGTTTGTAAACAAGGTAGTCACTACAATTTGATCAAAGACAATTTTTATCAAATGATATTTGAGTTTTTGGCATTCACTAAGAAAATATCGAAGTTTTTTCGTACAAGGCATAGAAAAAATCAAGACCGAACCAGTACTCCACTCATAGCACAATTCCCTTGATTAAAATATTAAATTACATTTATTCCTTTATATTTACCATATTTTCAACAATAGCATGCCTAGCATTTCAACAGCACAACTTAGAGCTTCTCCTAGCTGTCTATTAGCTTTGCCAGCAACAAGTACAAAATGTTTGCCCTGAATTTCCAAACCGTAATCAAGGGCATGAGCCGAAACATCGAGTTTGATCCCTGGCCTTCGAACATTGGATACCAAAAAAAAAAAATACCAGACATGTTATAGTTGTCTCACATCACATCTTAAAAACCTAAGAACACTAAGTTCAACAATCTCACTAGAATCCGGTGCATTGGTCATGTTAGATTTTGTCATCGTTGTCCACTTCCTTCCTCTTTCCTCCCCTCCTTTTTCCTCCTCTCTCACTTTCCTCTTTTTCTTTTTCTCTTTATAAAGAAGTCAACGCAAGATGTTAACGTGACTTAATTATAACATTTCAAATAAGAGGGGATTCGAGGAGAGAGAAATTTGGAAGGGAGAGTCCTACTCCAATCTACTCGACCCGGAGCTGGCAAGACGGTGACATATTTGATTGTCATAAAAGTATTACATTGCTTTCACATCTTAAGCAAAGAAAACTCCCCAAAGTGAATAATCTGACCAGATAAAAAAAGGGTTAGTTATTGTTTACTTTTTTTTTTATATTAAGAAGATTTTGTTGCCATGAATTTCCACTCCAACCCTCACTTTTTTTTTTTCTCAAACTAATAAACAAAGTTCATTGTCTTCCTTTGGGTTTTTTTTTTAATTGTGTGACCATTTTAAAGTTCCAAGGAGACTTAATTAAAAAGTTAAATCAAACATGCTTTGTTTCATGAATCTCAGTTAAAATAAACCCTAACTAATCAGATGGATTAGCATAGAAATTTCGTCTCCATAGATTAATGGTTTTACATTACATGTGTCGGTCAAGTGTACTACTCCGAAGTCCAAGCCCTTTGCTTCTACTTCTCTAATCAATTTGGCTTATTAGGCCATTACCTACCTTTGCAAAATTCCAAAAAACCTAGAAATTAATTGGTGCTGAAAATATTCAAAACAAAACAACTCATAAACATGTCAAAATCGAGATCATGAACTCAAAATGTCAATGTAAAACGATATTTTCCTGCAGATGATAAACACAAATACGAGTTCAAACCATGTCATAAATATCACGATCACATTAATAATTTTAAAGATCAAACATTGGGCTCGTTTTCTTCGCATTGAAAAAAATGCACAAAAAATAAGAGTCCATAGACACAGTAACTTTGAGACCATTGAAATTGATTTGAGCTGCAAATTTTAGGACACGTAGTGGAAATGAAAAACTAATTTGACTTCCACCAGTTCAGAAATTGTTTCTGGAGATGAAACCCTAGTTTCCTAGGAAGCCAATAGCAAATCATGGGGATCACACCGAGTTTTTTATTGTGTGTTCCAGAAAAATAAAGATGAAGATTGGGATTTGGATTGAAAGATATACAATACCAATTGATGAAAATAATGTTATCTGAAATGTGACATGTTCCCACCACTACTATATGTACCACTTATCAACACTTGCATTATTAAAAAAAGCAAATAAAATTTAAAATGGACAAGTTTTGGAAGCAATAAAGGCAAATGGATCCATCATGGTGAGGAAATCATTATGCAACAAGAGAAAATAATTTGCAGAAAAGCAAATTGAAGTTGATATCAATGTGAGGTCAGTATGACTAACACATGAAGTAATAGAGGTGGTGTGGTGCGGCTAGCTATCTCCCATTGTACAAGTACACTTCTAGATGTTTCTGTTTAAATGATTTCAAATGGTTCTTTTATTTCCAAAGAAAAATCCACCCTGAGTTGACGAAAGTAAATGTTAAATTTGACAAACTTAGCAATAACCGACAAATTGTCACATTTTAAAAGATTAAGAGGATGATAATCGTTAACCGAATTTAGGTGGTGAATTGAATGAAGGCAAGTTCACAGGACATATCTAGACTTTCAATTGATGTGTTAATTAATTAATTTGTGTTCATGTCGGTACTACAAAGAGCCAATTGGAGACCACGTCGTTTTCATCAGATGCCAATAAAATTCGAACAAGCGTTGCCATCTTGATCATTGACAAAGATGAAACAAGGAGTGCTGATTAAGAGGGGAGGGGGATGATGTTCATGGCCTACCTATCACTTCACTATGATACAAAGGCACTGCAGGAAGACAAAAAGGGGTTTCCCGGGGGCAAGACCGGTCATGAGATTTTTGAGGTCCGGGATGACGCTAAAAAATATACCCTAACTTCATATAAGAAAATTATTTGTTTTCACATATAAGACCTTGATGAAATTATACTTAGAAAAGTACTTCAAACTGAATAATTTAGAAACACAAAAACTAATTTGTTTTGTATCGAGGGAAGGGAACCAAAAAAATTATGGGCTTACAAGTAAATAGATGATGAGTTTGGGTTTTCCTTTTATTTGAACTTTTAAAGTTTTTTGTATAAATTGTGATGTGTTTTTTCTTATTTACTAACCTTGTCAATATGAGACTAAATAAAGATGTTTTGGAGTCTTTAATTGATATGTATAAGTAATCAATGAGCACTAAATTAAACAATTTGATGACACATCATATGATTTGCTGCTAATTGAAACAATAAAAAAAAAGAAAAAAAACCATTGCTTCTTATTGAACTTCTTGATCCTTTAGCAAAATTTCATAAGTTTAAACTCTTATGAAAATAAATTTGTGAAAGAAAGTAAAAAAAAATCCATGTAGTGTTTTGAAACTAGGACCTCCTTGATTTTAAACAACATAAACCATCACTTCTAGTCAAACTTTTTTATCATTAGGCTAATTTTTTATAAATTTATACTCTTATAAAAAGAAATTTGTAAATATGAAAGAGTAAACAAGCACACATATGGTGTTTTGAACCCAAGACATTAATTTCAAACAACAGAAACCACAAATTCTAATTAAATTACTTTGTCATTTAGCCAAATTTTATATATTTATACACTTATGAAAACATAAATGAATATACTACCCAAATAATTTTTTTACCCTCAATTTTTTTGAGACCCGGACAGTAGCCGAACCTGCCCTGGGCTTGGGCCGGCCCTGCCCCGCCGGGGGGGGGGGGGGTGGGTGGGTGGAGTAATTACCAATATTAGCAACGAATTCTTCAAGCAGTTCGTGATGATCATAGTACTAATTCCAACTCCTTGAAGATGGGAACGAATTGCTGGCCAATTAATTGGAGAACCGTCTCAAAGCTTTAACACTAAATTATTTAGCACGTTAAAGTAGTTGAAACTTACAAATTTAGTTTTAAAGGTCTCAATTGGACAACTTTTCTATATACAAAAAATAAAAAATAAAAAAATTAATACCATGTACACCCTTCTGCAAATTAATACACCTCTAATTTAAGGTATATTTATGTTATTTACACCATTGACTTTCTTTCTATGATTGCTTTTGAGAAATGAATCAAATGATATGCAGTGGTTCGTATGTGTGTGTGTATTTTGGGAAATTTTTTGAAATGTCATATGAACTTGTACACATTTTTCAATTTGTCATATAAACTAAAATTTTAAGCAATTTGTCATACCAACTTTCTAAAACCATCAATTTGTCATCTCACCCTAATTCCCTTAAGTTTTCCATCCAAAATAAGTCATGTGCGAGGCACATGACTTGTGTTCAAGGTTATTTATGTCATTTAAGATCTTTTTTACAAGTTCTTTACTTTTCTTTAGTAAAACCCTTAAATTTTGTGTTCGAGGGTATTCATGCAGATCATTGTGCTCGAACCCAAAGCCAGTGAGCTCCCAAAAGGCCTCGTATTAGGTAAGGATATGAATATACATTTAAGGATCACTCCCCTGGACGATGTGGGATGTTACAATCCACCCCCCTTAAGGGGCCCGACGTCCTCGTCGGCACACTTCCGGCCAGGGATTGGCTCTGATACCATATTAACAGAAATGTAGAAAGACACAGAAATGCAGAAAGAGCATGTATCGAAGAAGAAGAAGAGAGAGAAGGGAAGAAGAGAAAGGGAGAAAGTAATTGATTACATTGATACTGAATTAATCTTTACAACTATGAGAATACAGTTTATATAGCCATCATGACTAGCTTACAACCTAAGCTATTTAACTAACTAATTTGATAACAGCCTAACTAACTATTGCTGAGCTGGAATGATGAGGTGGACTGATATATTCAACAACTGTTTGTATATGATTTTTTAGTTTATAGTTTCTGTTTTCTTCTCTGGTTAGTACCTCAAGCTAGAATTTTATATTGTTGGTCTGAAGTTTTTTATTTCAGTTAAGATGGAATCGATGTCGCGAGTGGACTTTTCAAGGATACAGTTTACTTAATGTCATTTTACCAAAAAAAAAAAAAAAGTCACTTACTTCTGGCCCAAGCAAACACTTATTAAGAAGCAAACACTTATTAAGAAGCAAACACTTATTAAGATATGTCAGCTAGCTTAGCTAAGATTTAATTTTTTTGTAATTTTTGTTTTTAATTTTTTATTGTCAAACTAGCTAGCATGATTTAAATTGAAATCCAAGTATCATTCTCTTGTATGAGCAATCAATAATCAAGTGCCTTTATTAAGATGCCGACAGGGAGGGAGTTCTCTATTTACGGAATCACAACCTGGACATGAAGGGGACAGGAAAACCCTAGCTGATTAAACCAATGTAATTAAAAATAGGTTGTATGCCAGTCTCGCAAGGTATAATTATCATTTTAAGGTCCAGTTAATAAAACTCCATAAAGTTATAATAATACACACACACACCCCTTAAATCTTAATATACAAATCTGTAGAATTATCAGAGAAACAAGTCAAAGGTGTGATGTTTTATCATAAAATGTCTCGGTATTAGTTGGAGTTGGGTTATGATATTTAAACGCTTCTTTCTTTCTTTCTCTAGCTGATGTGGGATTTCAACACGACCCCTTACGTGGGACCCAATTAGTGGGTTATACGTGAGAGATCCACACATCAACAACCATGTGGAGCCAATGGGACTCACCTTACAAGCAAGGCTAAAGGACCCACCATCATCGGGCGGGGCCAAGGGGACCCACCCATCACGTGGCAGTACGTAGTACGTACGGGCCCGCTCCCTGACTCTGATACCATGTAAAATTACCAGATAGACGGGTTAAAGGTCCACTTCCAACAACACCGGCCCAACTTGGTAATTACCATCGTTTGATGTGAGGTTTTATCACAAAATGCCTCGATATTAATTGGAGTGTAGTTAGGATATTTAAACTCTTATTTCTTTCTTTCTTTAGTCGATGTGGGATTTCAACAAAACCCAGTCACATTTAGTGTTTTTTTTCCTTAAAAAATAGGACTAGCTGGTGGTTTTGTCGCGGCAGTCTACCCTTCCAAAGGTTGAGAAGACTCACATAGTCATTTTCAGCCTTCCCTTTGCCACCATCATGTGATTCTTTGGCACCACAAATCGAACCTAAAATGTGCTGTGTGTGAAATACAAGCTTGTAATTCGTCCATAGCCACTAGATCACCATATGAACTAGTTTGGACCGAGGAGCCTTCTACTTTGATTTAGGAGGTCCTTCTCCAAGATATTTGTAACTCTCACTGAGTTTGCTTCAATATAATTGTTTCATTTCAAAAAAAAAAAAAAAAAAAAAAAAGAAGAAGGAGCAAACTTGAAAGGTGTCGAAAACCTAACTTTTTTTTTTTTGGAACATATACATAAAAACTCTTAGAAAGAAAAATGATTAAGATAATCGACATGTGGTTGCGCATGCATATTTCCAATTATTTCGGGTTTTCTGGCCATGAATGTTATGATTTTCGAGTTGGTATTACGTTAGGTCTCATGAAGCTCTATCAACTGTCGAAAATGAATTTTCTAGCTATGAAGTTTTTACAACTTTCCAGAAGCGTTGTTGATAAATTTTAGAACTCACGCCAATTTTCAGTTTCCTAATATCATTGCATATATTAAGTAAATGAACAAAAATCAACAATTAGTTCAATCTTAAGAAAACAAAAGAACAAAACCTTCCAAAAAGTACGACATTGAAGTTTTACTTAAAGATGATTCTTCATGCATTCTTTGCTGTAAAAATCATCAATTAAATTGTAGTTGTAAGGGCCACTAAAGTAAATTGCTACAAATATTAGAAAATGGTAAAAAAAAAAAATTGAAGAAAGTTAATTGTAGGCCTCATTTGATTTTTTTTTCCCTGTGTAATTTTATAATTTTTTTTTCTACATTCAGATATAATGCTTGCTATATATATTAGATAACAAAAGTTTTTTTTTATTTTTTTATTTTTTTGTTTGTTGTTGTTGATAACAAAAGTTTTTTTAGGGGCCCTTAAATGGGACACTATGCAGCTGAACATTTTGCACTCCCCCCAATCCGCCACTGATGCAAAGTGATAACTCATGAAAATTGAAAGGTGGACCCCTTCTATCAATATCAATGTCATGCAACTTTTTAATGAGATTAATTTACATATTGTAATATGTTTATTTTAGAAAATTATTAGTAGCAATTCAAAAAATGTAATTATGTACTCCAAATTTTTTATATTTAAAAAGAAAAATATCTTATGAAGAATGCGCTAGTAGATTTTTAGAGTGTAAATAATAGTTTTATTTATTTATTTTCTATATAAAGATATATTTATATTAAGATGAAGGAAATAAACTAGTATCAAACTTATTCATAAGATTTGAATTTAAAACTGTAGTAGTAAGTAACACATGTTGTAATATGTTAATATTGAGAACTAATGATTAAATTTATTAGATTTAGAACTAGCTTAAATTTTTACTTGGGCAACATGATACTGATACCACATTATAAGTTTGAAGGGGTGTTGAAAAATAAAAAATAAAGAAAATATTGTATGAGATTTGAATTTCTTTTGCTATTTTCCAAGTTCTTGTTCTTAAAGTCTATTGTGATGCTCTCTTGTATAAATTCTTTCAAGACGAAGAAAAATAAATTATTCGAGTGAGTTATATGAGATTAAGCAACTTAAACCATGCACCAAAAATTGTCCTAGATCATGTGCACTATGCTAAAACCAAGGCATGCATATATCTTTGTCAAACTTCCGGATTTACCTTTTCGATCGTGTGCACACCAAGGCATGCATGTAATTTACCGGCTATTTTAATGTGTTGGGAACATGATCAGTACACCAAGTCTAATAATAATATTGTTTGATTTTTTTTTTCTAAGTTTCCAAACAATTGCATTACACTTGTGTACTGAGCCGTGTTCTCGGCCACTGTTCTAAAAATCCTTGCCTAGCCACTGCCCTAACAAATCCTAGGCGTTGGAAAATTAAAATAAAACCTAGACCTGCCTAGACGCCTTCCTAGACCCACTCATCATATGTTTGTTCATCATATTTTTAATATGTTTTAATATTTTATAATCTATATGTCAACCTATTTTATAATATATATATCTTGATATAATTATAATTTTTTATATAAACATATATTTATTTATATGTTATATAATAAATTTAATTAAACCTAAAAAAATCAGCCCCATTAGATACGTAGGCGCAAAGTCCCTGCCATCTCCTAATGCCTTTTAAAACTTTGTTAACGACACTTTGAAAGTATCTCCAGCCCACCTTAGAGGCCTCCACTAAGTCTAACACTAGTCCAGTAATTTTCAGTCATGCACACATTACATGATGTGATTCATCAGTCTTGTACTAACATGCAACTATTCAATTGTCAAAAAGCTTATGTGAATTTTAACCCTTTGCGGACCAGAGAAGATCAGTGTGTGTGACGACAACATCAACAACAACAATAATAAAAAAATTTCCCATTAAGTGGGGTTGACTATATGAATCACAAAATATCATTGCGGTCGATTTTGTGTCACGTCTTCCGTTAGATCTAAGTACTCTAAGTTTTTTCTTAAGAGTATTTTTCAAAGTCCTTCTAGGTCTTCCTCTACTCTTTCGGCCATGAACCTCTATCCTGTAATCGTATCTTCTAACCGGTGCGTTATCTTCGTTTCACATGTTCAAACCACCGTAACCGATTTTCTCTCATCTTTCCTTCAATTTCGGTTACTCCTACTTTGCCTCGAATATTCTCATTCATAATCATATCTTTTCTCGTGTGCCCACACATCCAACGAGGCATTCTCATCTCCGCTACACCCATTTTATGTGTGTTGATACTTCACCGTCCAAAATTTCGTGTCAGAAAGCATTGTCAGCCTTATTGCCATCCTATAAAAATTTCCTTTGAATTTCAGTGACATACGACGATCACACAATATGTTGGATGCACTCTTGCACTTCATCCATCCATCTTGTATTCTATGGACAAAAATATTGACGTATCCTTTCATTAACAAACAAGCTTTTAGGTATGTGTATGTGAGAAATTTAGGCATAGTGATAAATTAATGGATTACAAAATATTTGAAAGAATACGATATGATTCGTTAAGTTAACAAGTTTGACATGACACAACCCATTAAGATAACGGGTTTGACATGACATGTTTGGATAAGGGGTATAATACAAACACAACATGAACACGACAAATATGACATGTTTCCTAGCTCTATTATGTAAGCATTGTAAGAATGATGAAATACAAAAATGTGATCCAAATGAGAAAGTAATCAATGGGCAGATCAATGCCACTAGTCAAGAGATTAAATGACACACTCCGACCTAAATCGAGGCATGCTGGCCGTCACATGATGATGACGTAGCCATGTGCGCAGTGCGGAAGTGACAACGATATGAAAAGGTGAGTAAATAAAAACCAAACTAACTAACTTATACTAGACAAATATACAAGTGTGAGTGAAAGTATTTAAAGTGTCGATACACATATTCAGAGCATAGGTAACCTAAGTGCAGTCCAGCAGACTAAAATTAATTATACATGACATGAAAGAAAGTTCCTGCATTATTTGAAGTCTGTTAGGACTACCGTAGAGTCCTCGTGAGCCATCAACACGAATGTCTAACTAGAACTTGGAGGGGCGCAAAACAGAAAACGTGAGTGGGAAAAAACAAAGCTTTTCAAAACCATTTCACTTTCCAAAATAATAACCCCTCACCGTAAAACCCGTATAATTTTTCAAAAGATACTAATACATACGTATATAGAATTCATGCTCGAGAGCAGTGAAACCAAGTATATGCCATGTCAAGTATCTCAGCAATGAAATAGGTAAGTCAGGTAAAATAAATCAATGTAAAATGATATGCCAGCTAGAGTCACCTAATGAGACTTGCACAGCTGAACCTATAACTCATCTACCAAATCTTGCACACGAGTCGGAACCACATAATATGGTCTGTACGACAGGCTGTGTGTAAATAGGTACGCTCAAGTGCTACGATCACGTGAAGGCTGTGCGAAGTATCGCAAGTCACCTACGAGTCGGAACCACCTAAGGTGGTCTGTACGACAGGCTTGCACATGCCTTGGATCTAGGGTGAGTGTGTGGTGTGGGAAGTGAACGATCACGTGAAGGCTAGGCACTGGCCTCGGGTGGATCACTAACATCGGGGTGCAAGATAATGAGCACTAAATGTATCTCAACATAACTATACACACCACCTACAATCATTATTATCAATATGCATTCACTGAAGCTTACCTGAGCATCCTCAGTGTCATGCAATAATATACATATCTATACTAATGCACATACTAAAATGTGATGCAATTGACATGGCATTTAAAAAATGTAAATCCATTTAAAACAATTTCTGGGAAAAATGTAAAGCATATATACGTATATATAGAAAACCAAAAGCCCACTCACTGGTATGTAGCAGGGTCGTAACCCCCGAGTCTCGCCTGGCTGCGCTCGTCCTCCAAAAATGTCTCACATGTATGTGAAACAACTATTTTAATGTTAATTAAGTACATAACCAAAACCATGCAATAACTTCTCATACTTTGTTCAATTGGGGTGTTTGAATATACCATCTTGGCCTATTCAACACCACGAGCATCCCTCTATTTTTAGAATAATTTTTCGACATCCCACGTGCTTTCACGTGCCGACCAAGGCACGGCCACACACGCAGGCATGTGCCTGGCACACTGACGAGATCCCTAACGGCGTTAGGGAATATTTCGTTAAATAATAGAATCATCTGTCTAAAAACTAACAATGTTACTCAACGCCGTCAGTATATTCCGTCAAAGTTGACTGAAGATTCTTTGTCTTCTCCGATGGCTTCGCCAGAATTGGTCTCTAGCCATCGTATGTATCGCTGGTTTCTGGAAAAACTTCAAACTTCAATATCTTACTCATTTTTCAACCAAAATTCATGAATTTTATATGGATTTGAAGCTCTCAGAGAGTAGAACACAACCTTACCTATTTGAAGTCTAAAATCTAACGGAAACTGGCCAAAAAAATCCTTGGAAAAACCGGCTAAACCTGGAAACCCATAGTTGAGCTTATTCCGACGTCCAGCCTTAACCAAAACTAGTCTAAAACACTAGGGGAGTTGCGTGGATACCTTTTTGAGTCTCAAAACCAAGTGAAACTTCTGTGATCACGTCGGGAAAACAGGGCACCCCTCCAGAGCTCCTAAGTTCTCCAGTTCCCATGAACCGTTCTTCGTTCCAAAGGTATCACTAGGATCGTGAAACGACGAGGAACACGATGATGTGAAATTCGTATTTGATCTGTGAAGTTTTTGAGGGGTTTGTGAGCTGAGGGTCTCGGTGTACGGAGAGAGTGTTCAAGAAAGAGGGAGAGAGGAATGGTGAAGTTTAGCACGTGTGTGCGCGTGTATTTGGTCACGGGATTGGGCAGAAATAAGGGAAGCAGGGCCTTGATTAGGCCATGAGATTTAGGGCTAGTAAATGATCCAAGAACAACCTTAAATTTTAATTGGACCCAAGAAAGTAGCAGGTTTGGTGACTGGTCCATTTCCTTAGCCCGATTACACATTCGTTTATTCGTAACATTTTCGTTACGAACCCAACTCGGCCCTAACTCGCGTCAACATTCTTGTGACGTTGAGTACAATTTAATTACGTTAGCGAGAAAATAATTTAAAATTATCTACGTACATCCACGTCACTAAGCCTCGATGGCATAATCGTCACTTTACATACTCGGGGATAAAATATATACAATAAATTGGGCAGGGTTGTTACATTAAATAGGTTGTTATATGTAGTTAGTTGGAATCTGTTTTTGATAAGATTTGTTAGAGATATAGTTAATTGGTATAAGGAGGATGTTAGAGTAACATGCTCTGCAAGTCTTGTAAATAGCAACACTTATATAGGTGATGACTGTAATCCATTGAAGTGATCAATCAAGAAAACATTTCAGCTACAAATCTATATCTCTCTCTTATCTCTATCTGTTTTTCTGCATTTAACATCAATCTTCATATGGTATCATCGCCGGCATGTCCGATGCTTCCGCTCAATCTTCAAGCATTCATTTTTCTTCTTTACTCTCTAATTTGCATCTCTATGTGATATATTGACATCGGTAAACATACCAATTGCTTAGAAAGTTGGTTTCTTTTCATCTACCCACCAACTGCTCGATTAAAAGATTCAGCGAAAGATTTCTTCACAAATTCTGCAAAATGGTTACAGCTGCTCAGCTGCAGATTGTTCAATCGCCAATCACCAATCTTCTCTCTACAGTTTTCACTTCTGTTACAGTGAAACTTGATGATTCTAACTATCTCACTTGGAGTTTTTAGATCTGATTACTTATGGAAAGGCATGGAATTATGGGGTTCATTGATGGTTCAAGAAAATGTCCACCAAGATTTGACAATGATTTTACCATTGAATGGGATGAAAATGATGACTACTTGGTTTGGAAAATGCACGATCGTGCATTTATGCAGTTGCTCATTGCAACATTGTCTACGACTGCTATTTCTTGCATCATTGGAAGCAAGAGTTCATCTAAGATGTGGCTAAATCTCACTGAGAGATTTTCTTTAGTTACAAAGCAACAATTTTCTAGATGAAGACATAACTTCAGAATATCAAGAAATGGTTTGAATCGATTTCTGTTTATCTTCAGAAAATCAAAGATGTAAGAGATCATCTTGTTGCAGCAGGTGTAATCTTTGAAGATGATGACATTATCATACTAGCTTTGAAAGGCTTGCCTGCAGAATTCAACAATTTTCGATGTGTGATCAAAGGAAGGGAAATGGAATCTCTTTTAAAGATTTCAGGTCTCAATTACTGGTAGAATAAGCTATTATTGCTCAATCTTTTGAGAGTTCATCTGCTTTGTCTTTTGGAAGTGCTATGATTGCTGGAGTTCAATCTGAAAAAGAGAAAGCTTTTGTTATTGATCAAGATCATTCAGGGTATTCTTCTAATCAATATTTCAAGACCAATAAAGGATCAAGTTCTTCTAGTTATAATCTTGGCAATGGTTCTTATAACAATTTCATTGGGGGTTATCACAACTTTGGTAGCTATAAGGGTAACAATTTCGAGGCAAAGGCAAAGGAAGATTGCAATACAATTCTGGTTCAAGGTTTTCAAATGGTAATCCTGGCATTCTTGGCACACCAAAGCTATATCAATCTCACTGTCTGGATCGTCCTTCTGAGATTCCCACTTGGCAAATATGTAATAAAAAAGGGTCATGTTGCAGCATATTGTTTTCAAAGACACAACAACACATCTTCTAGCTCTCATATTCAGTGCTAAATCTGCTTGAAGTTTGGACACTTAGCCCTACAATGCTATCACAGAAGCAACTTTGCTTTACAAGGAAAGCCTCCAACTGTTAATCTCATTGCTATGCATGCCAATCATCAACCTTCTGCACCATTTGAGTACTTTTGGATTATAGATATTGGTGATACTTCACACATGACATCTGAGTTAGCAAATTTGGAACTCTCTACTCCATATCAGGAAAATGACACAATTACCACTGCAAGTGGTGCAAGTTTGCATATTTCCAATATTGGTACTTCTCAATTAGTAGTTCCAAATCATTCACTCACTCTCAAGAATATGTTACATGTTCTAAAACTTTCTCAGCACCTGTTATCTATTTATCAACTCTGCAAAGAAAATAGGTGCATATTCATTTGTGATGATGTATTTTTGTGAGTTCAGGACAAATTCACAGGGACAAAACTACTTAAGAAGTTGTGTAGGGCCAGTTACTATCCTATACCATTCAACATTCCATATAAGGTGTCATCTACATCACCTACATCCCATTCATGTTTTCTTGCAAAACCAGTTACATCAAGCATATGGCACAAAAGGCTACGACACACATCAAATGCAATTACTTCTGCAATTCTACATCAATCTCAAGTTACTGCATCACTAGATACATGCTCATCAATTTGTACACCATGTTTAAAGGGAAATTTTACCAAGTTACCCTTTACTTTTCCTGTAACAAAATCTGAACAACCTTTAGAGAAAATACATAGTGATGTGTGAGGACCTGCCCCTTTAGGTATTATGTAACCTTCATAGATGATTGTACTCGATATACATGGATTTTTCCATTACATAATAAATCAGAAGTATTTGCAACATTTGTTCACTTTCATGCTTACTTATATACACAATTTTCTACTAAAGTTAAGATATTTCAAAGTGATGGTGGATATATAAGCACTGAGTTTCAACAATTCTTGTCAAAACATGATATTTTACATCACAAATCATGTCTATATACACCTGAACAGAATGGCGTGGCAGAGAGAAAACACAAGCACTTGTAGAAACAACACTTACACTTTTCCAAACTACAAAATTTCCTAATCAATTATGGTTCCATGCTTGTGCTATTGCATCTTATCTGATAAATAGGATGCCCTGTGCTACTTTACATATGCAGTCACCATTTCAAAAGTTATATAATACAATTCTTGAGATTAAACATTTAATGGTCTTTGGTTGTGCATGTTTTCCTCTAATAAAACCTTACAACACATCTTGTTTGTACCATACTTGACCAATCTCGAAACTACCGAGCACCGGTCAACGTTATACCGTTAAGGACCCAGAATGTAATACCCCGGTCCCGAAATATTTACTTTATTTCGAGAAATAATAATATTGATGATAAGCCCAAAATAAAGCTCTTATTTAGTTAATTATCATTAGTTAACAACTCCAAATAAATTCCTTCATCCCACAAGCAATTCATAAGCATTATTCATTTACCAAAACATACAATTTAACTTCCAATTTAGAATCATTTCTTTTGAGGGACCAATTTTAATTATGTAACCTTTATTCCCGAATGTATTTAACCTCACATATTTTATGGCTGCATCTAACATCTCGTTAGACTGCCTACGTACCCTCAACAGGGATTAAGCCTTTCGTAGTTCAAAATTCCAAAGTTCGAACCAAATAAAAAACTATTCATTTACTCCCATATACACCACATGCATATTAATATTCAAACCATAACAATTAGATCAAAAACAACATACTTAAAATAACGAAATTCATATAACAATGCAAATGTCGGCTTCCTGGCCGTGCGCCGCCGCACCCGCCGCCGCCCTGACTCGCCGAAAAATTCAACTATTACAAAAAAAATTCCAAAAATTCCAGAAATGAAGATCTCAAAGAGTAGAGAAAACTTTATACCTGTGGTCAAGTCCAATTTGCCTTGAATCCGCTTGAAACCCTATAAATGGGTGTCCTTGATTCGTCACCACCGGTGCTCCGCCGTCCCTATAACTGTTTGGGCTTTGTCCCAGGCCCCTAGGGAAGTCTATTAGTGACGGTAATTTGATGGAATTTTTTCAGAATTGGGGAATCTAAGACACGGACCCATCGCACCCACCGGTGCGAGTTGTACTAAATTCAAGCTAATTTCCCAATATTTTAAGTTGGAATTGGAAGAAGAGGATTCACAGAGTCGAGTGAAGAGAGTGGCGATGTCCAACCCGCCAGAGAAACGTCGGAATTGGCATGGAGGGGGGTATCTCGAACCGGGTCACTTGGGTCTAAGAAGAGATCCCGTTTTTCTTCTCCCCTTTCCCCCCTTCTTTCCCTCATTTCCCTCATTTCTAATTGGCTCGTCCCCATTCCTTCTCTCACAGCCTGCCACCTGGCTCCACTCCTTTCTGCTCCAGAAGATCTGGAGCCCTCCAGAAATTGGTCGAATGGCCATTTCACCCTTTACTTTGCTCGTTTATATCTTCTTCGTTATAACTCCATTTCATGAACGGTTTGCACCCACATGTTCGTGGGATCAAGCTCTATTCATACATATAAATTGTGACCTAAAAAGGTTGATGGATTTTAAGTAATTAATTTCCAACTGCAAACTTTGTAACTATTTTAATTTAAAACTATATTCAAATAAATTAATATACTTTCCCAATGAATAACATAAAATCTCGACAACACTTCACGTAACTTATAAAAAATTTCAATAACAAAACTATAAAATTCCCCAATTTTATTTCTATAATCATAATTTCAATTTTCCCACATATTCATAATTATGAATATCTATTTCATATATTTAAAATTTTCAGGGTATTACACAGAAGAGTTTCCCTCCAACCAGGAGGCCAATCACATCGCAACACGTGTCGACATCAGAAGCCAATCACAACACGACACGTGTCAATGTCAAAACAAAGCTAGAAACTCTCTTATATAAAATGAGATCATTCTCCCACAATATTTCCTAATGTCATTTGTACTAAATCATTCACTAGTACTCACTAAAGGAGAACTTTAACCTATGTACTTGTGTAAACCCTTCACAATTAATGAGAACTCCTCTACTTCGTGGATGTAGCCAATCTGGGAGAACCACGTACATCTTATGTTTGCTTCCCTGTCTCTATCCATTTACATATTTATCCATACTAGTGACCGGAGCAATTTAGCGAAGGTCACAAACTTGACACTTTCTGTTGTACCAAAGTCCTCGCTAATTTTGTGCATCAACATTTGGCGCCGTTTGTGGGAAATGCACTTATTCCTACTTTCTTTAACTTTGTCAAGCTGGTTTCCACCGTTCGTACACTTTCTTTTGACCAAGCATCCCTCTCCAACATGGGAAGCGAAGGAAGCCACAACACGCAGAATGACACCCCCCACACCTAGTGCGAAGCAACGAAAGAAGCTCGTTCTTCAAGCTAAAGTCGAGGAGCTGGAGGCTCAGAACAACAAGATAGCAATAAAGAATGAGATCCTTCAAGAACAATATGAGAAGCTCTTCAAGACGCTCCACGAAACTAGGCGTACTCAAACACGTAAGGTTGTTGCCCCTGTGGACAATAACCATCATTTGGGTGCCCCTCAACACGGAGGGTCACCTTCCTTCGACATGGGTATCCCTGATGAGGAGTGAGCTAATCATTAAAACATTGATCAACATGAGACATCTCTCAACCCAGCTGCTTCGTCTCGAAGTAGGAGAAGTGGAGGAAGACACCTCTTTGCAGAAGGGTTAGAAGAATCGAAAGTCATTTATCGTGACTGCCGAGACTTCCTAAAGCAACATCGAGAAAATCCCTTCCATATAAGCTCGAAGATCAATGACCCAAGGGTTTCTGAAAGACTCGGTCCCCTCCCACGACCCAGGTCAGCTGCCAATCTAGGGAAAGAACCACAGGTCCCAAAGGAACATGAAGGTACAGGGGACTCGGAGGTATTCCGACAGACTCGCCCTAGAAGTTAGTAAGGCGAGTCCAAGGAAAAACCACACGTTCTTGCTTAAACTTTCCTACTTCTAAGAGGTGATAGAGACTTACGGAAGAAAATTCCAGTGGTACATGACTACACTCAAGACCTCTTTGTCCTACAACTCATTGAGGAAGTAAACAAGTTGAAGGTCGAACATCAGGCTGAGATACCTGACTGGAACCAACCCAGGCCTGACCCTCTCACAAGGAGGATCCTTGACACCCCCTTTAAGCGAAAACAAAACAAAAGCTTGGTTTACAACTCTATACTGGAAGGGATGACCCGATTGAACACCTTGACCTATTTGAGTCCACCATGGCATATCGGACGCACACCGACAAAGAGCGATGTCTTCTCTTCCCTTCCACCTTCTTTGGTGGAGCTCTAAACTGGTATTGTCATTTTCCACCCGAGATAGTAGACTCATTTAAAGAACTAAGGAAACTGTTTATCTCTCAACACATCTTCTAGAACGATCGCTTACATTCTACAGATGACTTGTACACTATTCGCCAGAAGCCGGACGAGTTATTAAGAGAGTATGTTAGTCGCTTTAGCCATGAGTATTCTCACTGCACTGAGGCAGATGACAAGACCGCCCTCAAAGCCTTCACGGTAGGCTTACGTGATTGTTTCTTCAAGTACATGATCAATGCCAACACTTGGAAGACTCACTCTGATGTGATGGCACATGCTTACAACCACGCCTCCGCCGAAGCAATGACATACCAAGGGAACCCCCATATGGTTAAACCCTATCAACAAATGGGAAGTGGAAGTCAAGTTCTACCAAGTGAGGAAATCTTGGCCATTCAGACACCCATTGCATCATCTCCTACCTCATTTAGTTACTCGCTAAGTCACCAAACGTATTCGTCTCTTGGTAAGAGGAATGATTTTTACTCTCAACAAGCCCATTACAACAAGATGGATAAAAGTTCGTATCAAGACAACCAAGGGTGAACGTATTGTCGACTATTATGACTATGAGGCCAAGCCTTACTCTTTCAAAGTGGAGGACTAGGTATTGCAGGAAATGCTATTATAAGAAGGCATACATATGACAAATGTTTTGATTCTCAATCGCTTGAGATCTTTTGTCACACAAGCCATTCGGCAAATATTTAAAAAAAGGGAATTAAGACAACTTCTTCTGAGTCTTTTGCATTCCTAGCACTGGAACACTTGGTCTACGCTGACCTACCTTTATACTCCAACGCAGAGCTTCAACATGCATACTTTGACACAAAGTATGTGATACTAAGTGTTACAACCAACATGGTTCACATATCGAAAGCATGGATCCCTTCATGCATAGCAAAACATTCATAAGCATCACTGATCACTCATATATTTCATGCATTTATATCATCTATTTCTAAAGTTTTTGTGATGTTTTTATGTTAAAATTGTAGCAACTTACCTTACCTTGTGTTAATGTACAGTTAATTTTGTGTTAGCATTGTTTTCACAGAAATAATGGAATGATGGAGGAATAAAAGAAACAAAAGAAAAAGAAAAAAAAAATACAAAGAGTGAGGCGCAGAATAAGTGGGAGAGGGACACGGCAAGAAATAAGATGGCAGTAAGAAAAAGAATAAAAGAAATCCATGGCATGGCAGACATGGAGTGATGGAGAAGAATAAGAAAATAAAACAGTGAGAAGACATGGACTAGTGGAGGAACGGCAAAAGAAATAAAAGAAAGAATATAAAACAGAGTGGAGAGAGAGCACTGAGGTAATGCGGAAAAAAATAATAAGCAAGGACAGATAGACACGAGGAGGGAACTGCAAATAAAAGGAAAAAAAAGGAAAAAAGGAAGAGGGCAGAAGGGAGACAGCAAGAAAAAAAAGAAAAAAAGGGAAAGGACAGTCGGAGAGAGGGCTAGGAGGGAAGCAGCGAAGCTGCCTTGCGGGAGAGAATAAAAGCTGCCTTTGCAGCGAGAAAGAGGACGCCAGTGAGAGAAGCAAAAGCTGCCTTTGCAGCGAGAAAGAGAAGAGAGGAACAGCTGCCTTGCAGCACAGAAAAACAGAGAGCAGCGCCAGCGGGGAGAAAAACAGAAGGAGCAAGCTGCCTTCTCTCTCGGTTAAATCTTTCCAAACTTATATTTTATTTCTGTTTTAATAATGTGTAACTAAATTTATTTTGGCTAGAGGTTAATTCAAAGCCATGAATATATTTGTAATATGAATTGATTACCTTCAGTTGTGATTTCTGAGTTGTGATTTAATTTGCTTAATTGCTTGATTGATAGCTTATTTTTGTATGTCGATTAAGAATGCATACTTAATTTACATACATGAATTTGACGCTAGAATATAAGGGAGTTTCACCTAATCGTTATGAACTTATATTCACAAGTAGTGAAGGTTGCTAGTCACAATCACGTTAAGTAAATTCTTGGCATAAGTTTCATGCAAATCATAGTAACGAGTGCCTCGTCAATGCTTATGTTTTTCATAGAACTTAATGATTCTTGCTTGTATCTCTATTATGCAATTCATGTAGGGAACTTGTAGGGAATGTTTTGGGTTGTCGTATGCAATCATCCAACCCAATAACTTGTGGAAAAACTGAGGGTTAATTAGTGCAATTCACGGTTAATTTGGGGCGTTGAGATTTACAATTTATTGAAAGAACAACTGAAAATCAATTTAGGTTGCATATGTGTCATGTGTGGAGAAGAACCCTCTAGCTAGTCCGTCACCTATCCTTTCACCTTAATTTCATGCTTTTGTCAATTCTGTAATTTATTTAAGTTTAATTTACTTCTCGTCAAAACCAAACCCCCCCCATTATTAAATTATATTATTTAGTTAGTTTTCATTGTTGTTAGTCTTTTAATTCAATTTCCGTCCATTTCAGTTCCTAGTGTCTAATTAGATTGTTTTCATTATTTTGAGTCATTCTAATTGTGTTTCGAGTTATTAGAGTTTTTAGCCTAGTTTTGTGTCCTTGAGTCTTGTTTAATATTTTTAAATTAATTTAGAATAGATTAGCAATCCCTCCTAATCCCCGGCCTAGAACGATACCCTACTTACATCTATACTACAATTGTCATCAATAGGGTTTAATTTGTGTGTCAAGTAATTCTCACATCAATCACTCATGTCAATCAACATAAACATCATACATTCCAACACATTCATACATCAACATCATACATTCCAACGTATTTTTACATAAACATCATACATTCTAACACATTCATACATAAACCAACTGTGCTTCGAAAGGGTTCAACATACTTTGTGTCATTCGACACTTGCTACAATGTGCCTCGGCACCTTGCCCTTATTCTCACCAACTAGGTGATGAAGGGACTCATCTTCATGCCACCAACCAGGTGATGGAATGTACAACATGTACTCTCCTTCATGCCACCAACCGGGTGATGTAATGTACAACCCATACTCTCATTCATTCCACCAATCAGGTGATGAAATGCACAACCCATACTCTAATATTATTTGGCAACTTGCCACTCTTATCACCAACTAGGTGAAGAAGGAACTTACCTTCGTGCCACCGACCAGGTGATGAAATGTACAACCCGTACTCTAATATTATTTGGCAACATGCCACTCTTATCACCAACCAGGTGAAAAAGGAACTCATCTTCATGCCACCAACCAGGTGATGAAATGTACAACCCGTACTCTCCTTCATGCCACCAACCAGGTGATGAAATGTGAAGAAGGAACTCATCTTCATGCCATTAACCAGGTGATGAAATGTGATGAAAGGTGATGAAGGAACTCACCTTCGTACCACCAACCAAGTGATGAAAGCAACTCATCATTCATTCCACCAACCAGAAGACGAATGGTACAACTTGTACATGTGAACTCCTAGCATTCACAAATAATAAAAAACCCTAAAGCTTTACAACTCAACTAGGGGAACACTTATACCTAACAAGAGTTATAGTCACCAACAAAGTCTTATTGCAAGCCAACAATGGCTTCAGTGCATGGTATACGAAGATCAAGCTCTTCAGCCCTTTTGCATCTGCTTCATACATTTCTCCTCTGTAACAATGCAAACACTACAACTCGTAGAAAGTTTCACACACTCTTAATCAAGACTGTTTGAAGCAAATTCAATTTATATGGTTCATCCAAACCTTCGACTACAACAAGGTGTGGCTGACATCACAATCTCTTGCTCAACAGTGACATAGCAAAATTTGTATATGTTGTCTCTCCCATATTTTCAAATTTCTAGTTTTCCCAAACAAAAAAAAAAAAAAAAAAAAAATTGGGAAATTCAACAACTTCAAGAAATGGAGGGCAACTACAAATGCCAATAGCTTCACACACTCTTGATCAAGATAGTGTGAAGCAAAATCAATTCATGGTACCCAATAAAGCTTCACCTATAAAGCTTCAACACAAAAGCTTCACTAACAAAAGCTTCAACAAATGGAGGGCAACTACAATTCTCAAAAGCTTCACACACACTTTTGATCAAGATAGTGTGAAGCAAAATCAATTCATGGTACCCAACAAAGCTTCATCTACAAAGCTTCACCACAAAAGCTTCAACAAATGAAGGATAACTACAAATGCCAAAAGCTTCACAAACTCTTGATCAAGATAGTGTGAAGCAAAATCAATTCATGGTACCCAACAAAGCTTCACCTACAAAACTTCACCACAAAAACTTCACCAACAAAAGCTTCAACAAATGGAAGGCAACTACAAATGCCAAAAGCTTCACACACTCTTGATCAAGATAGTGTGAAGCAAAATCAATTCATGGTACCCAACAAAGCTTTACCTACAAAGCTTCACAGCTTCACCAACAAAAGCTTCAACAAATTGAGGGTAACTACAAATGCCAAAAGCTTCACACACTTTTGATTAAGATAATGTGAAGCAAAATCAATTCATGTTACCCAACAAAGCTTTAACAAATGGAGGGCAACTACAAATGCCTAAAGCTTCACACACTCATGATCAAGATATTGTGAAGCAAAATCAATTCATGGTACCCAACAAAGCTTCAACCTCAAAGCTTTACCTACAAAGCATTAACACAAAAGCTTCACCTATAAAGCTTCAACTTTCAAAGCTTCACCTCAAAGCTTTAACCTTCAAAGCTTCACTACAAAGCTTCACCAAGCTTCAACCTACAAAGCTTCACCTACAAAGCTTCAACCTCCAAAGCTTCACCTACAAAGTTTCAACTCCAAAGCTTCACCTACAAAAGCTTCAACTCCAAAGCTTCACCTACAAAATTTCAACACAAAAGCTTCACCTACAAAGCTTCAACATCAAAGCTTCACCTACAAAAGCTTCAACTCCAAAGCTTCACTTACAAAGCTTTAACACAAGAGCTTCACCTACAAAGCTTCAACTCCAAAGTTTCACCTACAAAAGTTTCAACAGCAAAGCTTCACTTACAAAAGCTTCATCTACAAAGCTTCAATATATTTATATAGATATATATTCGAAAAATCGAAAATTCAAAAAAAAAAAGAAAAAAAAAAGAAAAATGAGAGCATAGGCCTTCTCTTCCTTGGGCCTAACAACTTTCATAACAAATGTACATGAAAGAAGAGTTTTGAGCTACCACTTAGAAAGGAAAATGATGAAGTTTTGTTACTTTGGAAACTTGGCTACTAGCAAGACACCTCATTTGTCAATTCCCTCGACCGGAGACTTGGGAGACTCCTACCATATGCTATTACACCTCGGTACTTGGAAGTTTCACGACTACTCAGTGACTTGGATTTTTCAAGTCTCCAACCAAGAAGTTTTCCTCACTCGGGAAATTAATGGAGCATTACCTCAACCTACATGCTTCACTCATAAAGCCTCAACATACAAGCTTCAACAAAAGAAAAAAAATTCAAAGAACATAATGAATGAGGCCTTGGTGTATTTAACACAATACGTTGAAATGAAGCAAAGCTTATTTGTTGATATCTCTGATAAGCTAAAAATATGTACATATACATGAATCAAAATAAACAAACAAGATGGAGCCTTCACAAAGGTTGCTCAGGAGAAGTCCCAGTAGTCGACAGAGCCCCAGAAAGAGGAGGCACCAGAGGGTGATTATTCGAAGCCTCAGAACTGGGCAGAACCCCAGAAGGAGGAGGCACCGAAAGTTGGTCATTTGGAGCTTCATTACGCGGTACAGCCCTAGAAAATGAAGGTAATAAATGCCTTTGGAACAAACCCACAAACCTCTGATGATCAAGTAAAATCTGACCATCAGATTCCTGCAGCTAGTCAAGCTTCATTTTCATGTTTGTAACATAGTCATGTGCGAGCCTGTGCAACTATTTATTCTCATGCTTGAGCCCTCTGATCTCCTGTTTGAGACTTATCACTTTAGCCGCCAATGATTCAACTTGGCGGGTTCGAGCAAATAGACGTTGGGTCATATTAGACACAGAACCTGCACACTGAATACTGAGAGCCAGAGAATCCTTAACAGCCAACTCATCAGACCGTTTGGAAAGTAGTCTGTTATCTTTGGGAGTGAGAAAGTTCATGGCCACCACCGCAGCGGTCATATCATTCTTCATCATAGAGTCCCCAACGGTACGATGACCAGTAGGGGATAAGAAGGATGGGCGCCATATGTTGTCTTGAGGCTGCCTTTTCACCAAAGTTCAAGTCAAAACGACGGTCGGATAAGCCATACATTTTCAGAAATGATGAAAGGGAAATGAGGTCCAATAAATCTCTGAAGTACAAAAATAAGGGGAAAATTCCTACAAGCAATAACTCTCTTAATGTACTTCTTGCACACAATTGGTGCCCCTACAAAAGAAAGGGCAACAAGGCAGTTGGTTCAAAAATCGAAGAGGCACCACTCTTCAGATTTCAAGAAATGAATTTTCCTGAGTAAAATCTGTCGACAATCTTCACACGCAACATCAACTCCTCGGGTACCACAGATAACTTTTCCAAAGATCTCTGACAAAGTTTAGACACATAAATTTTGAAGGTCTAACTACCCTGCTATTACCTACAAGGGTAAAGGAACAACACCACTGGTTGATAACTGGAAAGTCACTATGTGTGTCAACCTCAATGCTCCGTGGCAAGGTAGACTAGCAAAAATGCCTAACCTTTACTCACATTTGAGAAAACACTCCCAACATGATTGCTTGCTCAAAAATCAAAGAGGCACCGCTCTTCAAACCTTGAAAGCCAAACTCCCAACAAGATTACTTGCTCAAAAATTGAAGAGGCACCGCTTTCCGAATTTCGAGAGCCAGACTGCTAACAGGATTGTTTTCTCAAAAATTGAAGAGGGACCGCTCTCCGAATCTCTAAAGCAGACCCCCAACAGGATTGCTTTCTCAAAAATCGAAGAGGCACCATTCTCCGAATCTCGAGAGCCAGATCCCCTCCAGGATTGCTTGTTCAAAAATTAAAGAGGCACCGCTCTCCGAACTTTGAAAGCCAAATTTCCTTGGATAAAACTTGTCTGCAATCGTCACACGCAACATCAGCTTTCCAGATACCACATACGACTTTTTCAAAGTGCTCTGATGAATTTAAAACATGTGAATCTTGCAGCTCCCACTACATTGCTATGATCGAAAAGGGTAAAGGAACAGCGTTACTACTCGCTGTTGGGAAAATTCTTATATATGTCGACCTTCATCCTCCACAGCCAGGCAGACCTGTAAATAAAATAAAAATGCTCAACTTTTCTTCACATCCGAGATGTCACCCTCAACAGAGTCTCTCGAAATACTCAACTTCTTTTCCCCCTGATAATACCTCTGCAGACAAGCCACACCAGAGCAAGAGTATATCATATCATCAGGGTTAAAAGCAAGAGTATCCCATAACATGCTTTTTCCCTGTCTTTTCCTTTACCCTTGTTCTTACCTGCAAGACAAGGAGAAAGAGATCAATCAATCAACACTTGGAATCAAGCTTCCAGTCAGGAACTGACTGCCTGGAACTCCTTGCCTGATTACTTACTTGGTATTACTCTCGAGTACTCATCTTCAACATCTTATGCTTCCAGAAAAGATACCACATCTGTCTGAGGAATAGATAGGGCAAGTGAGAAAGATACAAGGAAGCATGTGGAGACAAGCGCAACAGGACACGTGCCGATTCATCTATTACTTTGTCAACAGTAAAAGTATCCCATATCATCAAGGTCGAATGCACTCTTGATTTGATGGACTTGTTTTGACCCTCAAATTCTTGAGTCGGCCTTATACTCTGGAGGAAACCAGAAAACCCTCCAACCCAGTTCAAGAATAAGCCTGTGGAAAGTTACTTCTTCAAAAGCAAAAGTATCTCATATCATATCTTCTCATTTTTCTTCTCTTTATCCTTCTTGCTGCCTGCAAGATAGGGAGAATGAGAACAATAAGCCGGAACTCGAAATCAAATTACTGATATGAGACTGATTGCTTGGAACTCAGATTGCTTACCTTGTTTGTCACATCTTTCGACAGATTTCCTCACTCAGAGACTTGGGGGACTCCTACTATAGGGTTTGTATAGTGTTTAACCAAGCCCGAAACTACAAGTAAGCTTCAAGTGAAATTGATACATTACCTTGTGCATTTCCATTGGTTAAAAATACCACCCCTGGATGGAGGAAAAGTACTTCTAGAGAAGATGCCGCATCTACCTATAAGACAGATAAGGCAAGTGAAAACAATACCACACTTCGGTACTTAGAAGTTTCATGATTACTCAGCGGCTTGGATCTTGCAAGTTCCCAACCAAGGAGCTTCCCTCACTCGGAAACTTAGGAGAGCACTGTTTGTACCATACTTGACCAATCCCGAAACTGCCAAGCACCGGTCAACGTTATACCGTTAAGGACCCAGAAGAGTTTCCCTCCAACTAGGAAGCCAATCATAGCGCGACACATGTCGACATCAGAAGCCAATCACAACACAACACGTGTCAATGTCAAAACAAAGCTAGAAACTCTCTTCTATAAAAGGAGATCATTCTCCCACAATATTGTCTGATGTCATTTGTACTAAATCATTCACTAGTACTCACTAAAGGAGAGTTTGAACCTATGCACTTGTGTAAACCCTTCACAATTAATGAGAACTCCTTTACTCAGTGGACGTAGCCAATCTGGGTGAACCATGTACATCTTGTGTTTGCTTCCCTGTCTCTATCCATTTACATACTTATCCACACTAATGACCGGAGCAATCTAGTGAAGGTCACAAACTTGACACTTTCTGCTGTACCAAAGTCCTCACTGATTTTGTGCATTAACACATCTAAACTTCAACCCAAAACAACAACTCATGTTTTTTGGGATATGCAAGCCTATATAAGGGTTTTTTTTTTATGTCTAGATGTTGCTACTGATAAAATTTATGTATCTATACATAACTTGTTTGATGAAACTAGTTTTCTATACTCAGATTCTAGCTTGTTTCACAAATCAACATTGTCTTCTACATAATCACAATTGCATTCATCAAGTACTTCAGTACATTCACCAAGTCATTTAGCTTCAATCATCAGATTAACAAATCAAGTATCATCACCCTTATCTCATTCACTCTCATCTCAGACCACATAGTCTTTGACTATGCATTCATCTAGTAACTCAGAATCCTTGTATGCATCCAAAACCTTAGATTCCTTGGAAACAATTGCATATAGTGCTCCAGAGTTTGTTTCTTCATCTGCATATGATAACATCACATCACACATACCCTGTGAACCTCAATTACATCAGTTATCACCAACTAGCTGTAGTACATAGTATCTCATCCCTATGGATCCTAATTTCCAACATGAGCAACTAAGTGTAGCCTTGCCAATTCCAATGAATGTACATCCCATGTAAACAAGATTTAAGAATGGGGTGTTCAAAAAGAAAGCTTTCTCTTCAAAAAGAAAGCTTTCTCTGCAACTGTCACTTCAAAACCCAAGACTTTCACAATTGCATTAAAAGTTTCAGAATGGCATGATGCAATGAAAGAGGATATAGCTACACTTCATTCTTAGAAGACATGGTCTTTAGTCTCATTACCACTTGATAAGAACATGGTTGGATGCAAATGGATATATAAAATAAAGAAAAATGCATATGGGTCTATGACAAGGTATAAGGAAAGACTTGTGGCACAAGGATATAGCCAAGAGGAGGGTGTAGATTACTCAAAAACACTCAGTCATGTGGTAAAACCTACAACAATAAGCTTGATCATTGCATTAGCTGCTCAATTCAAATGGTCTCTTAGACAATTAGATGTAAAAAAATGTCTTTCTACATGGCATACTTCAAGAAGAAGTCTATATGGCACAACTTCCAAGGTTTGAGAGTTCAACACACCCATCAAATTATATCTGAAGCTTTAGAAGTCATTATATGGTCTAAAACAAGCTCTCAGAGCTTGGAATGAGAGATTTACAAGTTTTTTTTTTACCAAGTTTGGGGTTCCAAGTTTCACAAGCTGATCTTTCTTTGTTTGTGCAACAGTCTTAAAAAAGAACTGTCCTATTGCTTATGTATGTTGATGTAATTCTCACAGGAAGTAGTTCTTAATTGATCAACCAAGTTAATCACAGCTCTCACTGCATAGTTTGAAAAGAAAGATTTGGGTATATTGCACTATTTTATAGGATTGCAGATCAGCTATACCTTAGAATAATTGTTTGTATCACAAACAAAATATATCAATGAGTTGATTTACAGGACTCATGTGCTACACCATGTCTACCTTATCATAGGCTACTTAAAGATGATTGGAAATCTTATCACAATCCTGAACAATATATGAGTGTTGTTGGGACATTTCAATACCTCACATTTACAAGACCTGACATAGCTTTTTCAGTAAATCAAGCTTGTCAGTTCATACACAATCCCATGGTTTCTCATGTAATTGCAGTTAAAAGAATCATTCGATATCTCAAAGGTACATCTACCTATGAAATTCACTTCAAACCAGGACCAATGTATTTGCAATCTTATAGTGATGCAGATTGGGCAAGTGATCCAAATGATAGGAGATCAACTTTAGGCTTTGTAGTGTTTCTTGGTTCAAATCCTATATCTTAGGCATCTAAGAAACAACATACAGTTTCTCAATCTTCCACAAAAGCTGAGTATAAGGCTCTAGCAATCACTGCTGCTAAACTTGCCTGGATTCGACAACTATTTTGTGATGTTTATATTCCTTTATATTCATCTCCAATGATGATATATTGTGATAATGTTTTAGCCATTGCACTCTCCACAAACCCTGTGTTTCATGCTAAGTCAAAATATATTGAATTAGACTACCACTTTCTACGTGAGAGAGTTACTCGATGAGATCTTCAAGTTCAACATGTATCTTCTGCAGACCAATTAGCAGACATTCTTACAAAGGGCTTATCTACACCATTTTTCCAACATCATTGTAGCAATCTCATGCTCAATTCCCTCGAGCAACAAATTGATGGGGGATCTAAGAAGGATGAAACAAAAAAACTATGATACAAGTGAGAAAGTAATCGATGGTCAGATCAATGCCACTTGTCAAGCGATTAAATAGGTTGTTATATGTGGTTAGTTGGAATATGTTTGTGACAAGATTTGTTAGAGATATAGTTAGTTGGTATAAGGAAGAGGTTAGAGTAACTTGCTCTGCAAGTCTATAAACAGCAACACATATATAGGTGATCATTGTAATCCATTGAAGGGATCAATCAAGAAAATGAGTTTGACAAGAAAACGACAAAACACAACTCATTTACACGTGTCCACAGTGTCCACAACACAATATGTTTCCTCGATTATGTGACAAATTATCACTTCTCAATTATTCTAAATCTCATTAGTTGTATGACAAACCTAAAACCCAAATTCATTAAGTATATGACAGTTTGAAAATACTATGGTAATATCTAAGTATCGTGCTAACAATTTTTTTTTGTTGTTGGACAAGCTGCCTATTCAAACCACCATAATATTATACAGAAATTCATCTAAAACCCAAATGTGAAATTAAAATGTGAATTTCCACCCAACAAGGTTAGGAATGTGAATTTTCACACAAGGCAGTTGATGATGTTGAGGCAGTCGCTGTCCCTTTCCAATTCCAAACACTAACTTGACATCTGTTTAGGAAGCGAACTAGTAACAGAATACCAAACGAGGCAGGAAGTACACTCAAACGCATGCATTGTTAGAAACATGTCAAAACTTGACTGATGTTCATGCCCAAAGTGGTGGTCCACTGCCATATCTCTAGACTTCACTTTTTCTTTAATTTTTTAGACACCTCCGTGTGAGTATTGGCCATGATATGATTCCAACAATATGTAGTTTTCCGGGTGCTGCTCAAAGTTTTGAAAAGGGTTTAGCCGCTCGCTATTAACTAATGTCGATAATGTTTCAATTTAACTACATGTTCAATCTAATATGTGTGAATTTTTTTTTTAAAAAATCTAGATATAATTAGTAGAGAAACCATTTAGTATAAATAAAATTTAGAGTAGTTTTATTCACACACTCAATTTTATTTTTGCACATACCCTTGTTAATTTTTTATCATTGATCTTCTTTAACTTATTATATCAAACGGCTGAAAATTAAGAGAATTACGTGAAAAATAAAAATAGGTGTCTGGACAGTACCATTCAAGATTTAACTTCATCAAAACTTTGGTGTAGGAGATACTTCAACAGTGCTTTGATGTTGATTTTCGTTAAAGACGCAAGTATTTCAAAGTGTGGTTCACACCGATCCTATAATGGAAAGAATATTAGGAGAAAAGAAGTAGGAGAATATCAAATCAAATCCGATGGCGCCAGAAGACTAATTAAACTAATAAATGATGATATGGTGATGCAAAAACACGCAATCTAATCCAGCTAATCTTGTAAATAATGGTGAAATGAAACCGTCAACGGCTGGAATGTCTAAAGCTTGACAACTACTTGGCAAAGCTAATAAGGTCGAGCATCAAATCTTTCACCTTTGGCATACAGTACTTAATTACTAACGGATTATTCATGCATGATTTACAGTCAAGCGAGGGTTAAATATGGCCAAGGGTTTTACCCTAAAGTAAAAAATAAACCTACAAAATAAATCAATCAAGATTTGTTTTCCAAATAAGCACTATCTTATTTTGAGTCATAATTTTGGTAGCATAATAAACAATATATTGAAAGTATAATATAATTTATATTTTAAGATATAATATAATTTTATTAATACGTACAGCTTAGAAATTAGTTTATAAATATTCAATTGCTTTACTTTAGACAAAGTCAAATTGAAGCAATTTTCTGGGGTAATGTTAGGATTCTTTATAAATTAAATTTTGTAAACTAAATGAGATGGTTGTTAATGATTAAATTATTATTTAAGTATTGATTACCATACTTATTTCTTATTGATGACACTTCATTTAATTTAAAATTTTAGTCTCCCTATCATTATCTGAATGGTCGTTTTTGTTAGTAAATGCAACCAACTCTCTTATTTCTTCGAGTTTAGAATATTTGTATTTTTTACGTATTAATCAATAGTACTATTCTCATTACATTTTTCATACCAGATTTTGTAAACCTCTCTAATAAAGTGAAACTCACATGTGTTGATGGGTTAATACTTCTACTAAAAAAGTAATGTTAGGAGACCAAATTTTTTAAACTGAATTGCAAATCAAATGACGTGTCACCAATAAAAAATAAACATGTTAATCGACACTTAATTAATAATCCAATCATTTACAACCACATCATTTAATTTGCAAATTTGGTTTAAAAAAATTGGTTTCTCCAATGGTGGCTTATAACCTAAATTTCCCCTTCCCCCCCCCCCCCCAAAATCCACTCCAACCCAAAACATAAACCAGACCTAAAACCTAAAACTTAAAATGAAGGTAAATATAGGTCACAAATTTAGCCTACAAAAGCCGCTGAGACCCACGGATGAGAGTGAAAAGTGAGCCTTGTCCTGTAGCCAACTGCTACTTTTCTTCATCGGGTGGTGGTGGTAATTGGACCGTTGGTTAATCCAACGGTCCACATTCAATTTTTTTTTATATTTATATATTTATTGAATCCAACGGCTTAAATCGAATATAATGAAATCTAACAGTAAAAGAAAAGATCTAACGGTCCAAATTTAAATCCAATGGCTAGAATAATCTTAAAATTTATCGGAATTTAAATATTTTTTTCCAACGGCTAGAATAATTTTTTTTTTTTAAGTTTATGTGGTTTATCATGATTTTCATGTATTGATTTAGTGATTTTTCAAAATTTATCGGAATTTAAATATTTTTAGGTTAAAATGTTCATAAAATTAATTTAGGATAGTCTACATAATTTAAAAAAAAAATAGCCTTAATTCATTTTTTGATAATCTAGGGCTAAAATTTTAGGCCAAAAGGGTTAGAGTAGAAAAGCTGTTTCTGGGCTAAAACCTAAATTTTCTGGGCTAAATATTTTTAGGTTTTAGGTCAGGATTGGAGATGGTCTAACATTACTCCTACTAAAAATATGGTACAAATATAGTATGAAAAATGCTATAAGTGTAGTATGACTTGGTATTTATACCAACAGGATCATCTCTGAATCCTTTGGTGAGGATCTTGAGGATCATTGAATCGTGTCTGTTTATCGTACATCGTGCAGTTAATTTTTGTCAAGTACTGTTTGTGTTTAATTTTAAATGAAAATATTTAAAATAATTTCTGACCGCATGATGTACGATAAACAGACAAGATCGACGGATCCTTGGGATCCTCACAAAAAGAATCTCGCGAGGATCCGGATTCGTATTTATATGCCAAAGCGGACTCGGACCTTTGGATAATGATCAGGGAAAATGACAATTCAAAAAATGGGTAAACTTCTTATCTCATCCATAGCACTATTACTTTTTCTTTACAGACAAAATACTCTAACTTTCAAACCATACAATTTTAAAAACAAAAAAGAGAAAACTCCTTGAATTAGTTCAATTCAAGATAGCATGACCCAATGAAACAGCAACACCAAAAAATTAAAAATATATAAATCAAACAGTAGCACAAATTTTGCATATAAAAGGCACCACAATATCTCTTCCAACTTAGCAACATTTTGAGTTGCCCTTAAAATCCACACACTATGGATTCTCTTCTGCAATCCTTGCAACCCTTAAAATCCATGACACCACTCGTGTTCATAATCCCACTCCTATTCCTCCTCCCTCTAATTTTCTGTTTCCGGCGACGACCACCGTACCCGCCGGGCCCCAAAGGCCTACCCCTCTTTGGCAACATGTTAATGATGGACCAACTAACCCACCGGGGCCTCGCCAAGCTGGCCAAGCAATACGGCGGCATATTCCACCTCCGCATGGGGTTTTTACACATGGTTGCCATTTCCAACCCTGACGTGGCACGACAAGTCCTCCAAGTCCAAGACAACATCTTCTCCAACCGCCCGGCCACCATCGCCATCAGCTACCTCACCTACGACCGCGCAGACATGGCCTTCGCGCACTACGGGCCCTTCTGGCGCCAGATGCGTAAGCTCTGCGTCATGAAGATTTTTAGTCGCAAACGCGCCGAGTCGTGGGAGTCTGTTAGGGACGAAGTGGACACGGCGGTTAGGACCGTCACAGTTCATGTTGGTTCGGCTGTAAACATCGGAGAGTTGGTTTTTTCGCTCACGAAAAATATTATTTATCGGGCGGCGTTCGGTACGAGCTCGCAGGAGGGGCAGGATGAGTTTATTGGGATACTGCAGGAATTCTCCAAGTTGTTTGGAGCTTTTAATATTGCTGATTTTATTCCCAGCCTAGGGTGGGTTGATCCTCAGGGGCTAAACAATAGACTCGCTAAGGCTCGTGAGTCGTTGGATCGGTTTATTGACACCATCATAGACGATCACATGGAGAAGAAGAAGAAGAACAATAAGGGATTGAATGATGGTGAGACGGACATGGTGGATGATTTGTTGGCTTTTTATAGTGAAGAAGCTAAAGTAAATGAATCTGAAGATAATTTGCAAAACGCCATCAAACTTACTAGGGATAACATCAAGGCCATCATCATGGTATATAACTATTACACATTTTTATATCAGATATTATAACCCCGCATTCAGGTTGCATGTCTCTGTAACCTGTATTCTTGAACTAAACTTTTGGTTAATTTATTCTTTTTATCTGATCAGATATAATAAATTGTGTTGATTGAGATTATGAAGATAGAAAGTCTAACATATTTAACTTTAAAAATTAATAATAGTTGAGGTTGACGATCTGACTACATAACATGTTGTATATGCAAATTAGTAAGCTAATTGTATATGTTATGTACATGCAGGACGTAATGTTTGGCGGGACGGAGACTGTGGCGTCGGCAATAGAGTGGGCCATGTCGGAGCTGATGAAGAACCCGGAGGATCTAAAGAGGGTCCAACAAGAACTTTTAAATGTGGTGGGTCTAGACCGTCGACCTGAAGAGGCCGACTTCGAGAAGTTGACTTACCTAAAATGTGCCCTGAAAGAGACACTGCGACTCCACCCGCCAATTCCTCTACTCCTCCACGAGACCTCGGAGGACGCTGTAGTAGCTGGCTACCACATTCCCAAAAAATCGCGCGTGATGATTAACGCGTGGGCCATTGGGCGTGACAAGGACTCGTGGGAAGACCCTGAATCCTTCAAGCCCTCTAGGTTTCTGAAAGAAGGTGTGCCTGACTTTAAGGGGAGTAATTTCGAGTTCATTCCGTTCGGGTCCGGTCGGAGGTCGTGCCCGGGAATGCAGCTAGGGTTGTACGCTCTGGAGATGGCGGTGGCGCACATGCTTCATTGTTTTACATGGGAGTTGCCTGATGGGATGAAACCTAGTGAGCTTGACATGAACGACGTGTTTGGACTCACCGCTCCGAGAGCGAGTCGACTCGTCGCCGTACCGAGTAAAAGGGTGGTTTGTCCACTCTGATGGCGATGAAAAAACAGAGTTGGATTGAGGAGAAAGAAACAGTGTGCAACATGTTTGGAGTGCAATGTCAAAGTATACATACAGTAAAAACGGCAGGTAAATTGCACTTGTTTTTAATTGTTCTTTTGAAAAACAAAATAATTACAAAGAGACTTTAAAAAGTTTGTGGGACTTTTTATTTCTCTCTCTTTGTGTATATAGACAGTCTCTTGTTTTGTTTAATATGTAAGCAAATTTATCTTTAATTTCCTTTTTTTTTTGTTTTGTTATTATTGTATTGAAATAAAATTAGTGGATGAGTTGCAAAATTATTTGTCATGGTGTAAGACCATCTCCAACCTTTGGATTAAAACCTAAAATTTTTAGTCCAGAAAATTCAGAGTTTAACTGAGAAACAACTTTTTTGCTCAAACCCTTGTAGATTAAAGTTTTAGTCCCAGATTATTAAATAATGAATATAGGCTCTTTTTTTAAAAGTTACTTTAAAAAAAAAATGATGTAGACTATCCTAATCTAATTTTATGAACATTTTAACCTAAAAATATTTGGATTCCGACAAATATTAAAAAATCACTAACCGACACCATGAAACTTGTGAAAGAATATGAAACACATAAAAGAATTTTTTTTTTTAATTACTTTAGCCGTTAGCTTTATATTTGGACCATTCGAATTTTTTTATTCTTTTACCATTGGATTTCATTAAATTAGATCTTAACCGTTTAATTCAATAAATTTATAAATATAAAACTAAAAAAAATATACATATATAGTGAGCCAGTCTTTCTAACTCATGGGGAATCTTGAGCTAAATTTAGCCCATAAATGAGTTTTGAGTTTTAACTCATATTTGCCCTAAGACCATCTCCAATGGTGGCTTATAACCTAAATTTTCCCCTTCCCCCCCCCCCCAAAATCCACTCCAACCCAAAACCTAAACCAAACCTAAAACCTAAAACTTAAAATGAAGGTAAATATAGGTCACAAATTTAGCCCACAAAAGCTGCTGGGACCCACGGATGAGAGTGAAAAGTGGGCCTTGTCCTGTAGCCAACGGCTACTTTTCTTCATCGGGTGGTGGTGGTAATTGGACCGTTGGTTAATCCAACAATCCACATTCAATTATTTTTTTGTTTTATATTTATATATTTATTGAATCCAACGACTTAAATAGAATATAATCAAATCCGGTAAAAAAAAAAGATCTAACGGTCCAAATTTAAATCCAATGGCCAGAATAATCTTAAAATTTATCGGAATTTAAATATTTTTTTCCAACGGCTAGAATAATTTTTTTTTTTTTAAGTTTATGTGGTTTATCATGATTTTCATGTATTGATTTAGTAATTTTTCAAAATTTATCGGAATTTAAATATTTTTAAGATAGTCTACATAATTTTTTTTTTAAAAGTTAATTTAAAAAAAAAATAGCCTTAATTCATTTTTTGATAATCTGGGGCTAAAATTTTAGGCCAAAAGGGTTGGAGTAGAAAAGCTGTTTCTGGGCTAAAACTTAAATTTTATGGGCTAAATATTTTTAGGTTTTAGGTCAGGATTGGAGATGGTCTAAGAGTTGGAGCAAGTTGGGGTAAATTTGTAACTTAAAATTTGAGCTTTACTCCAAGGGAGTAGGTCTAATAATTGATGGACTGCTTATGTTACGATTTCAATTTGTTTTTTTTTTTTTTTTTTTTGTGGTCGGTAGGAATGGTAGATTTATGTACAGCTGTGCTTACGATATAAGTAGCTCATACTGTCCTCAGCAGCTCTGAAAACAGACACTAATTGACTCATTTCGATTATACTTATATAGTGGTTGAATTTCTTATATTAAAGATGTGATATTGTGAGGATGGTGAGAATGAATGAATGTTGGTGAGGACGTTGACATATAAAGCTAAATATAATTTAGAAGGCTGTATATATGGTGCCCAAGTCAGATCAATGTCTTTTGGTGGCTCCATATTTGCAAGAAAAGTGCGCCTTTTGTAAATACTATTTATTTGTTATATAAGCGTGTCCTTGCTAGCGACCCGAAGAGATCTTGTTTACGACTAGCTGTGTACAACTATGCGTTATCTTATACATTTATACAACTGTGCACACGTATAGAATTGTCCATATATAATTAGTAAAAGAATTTCTTGTTTGTAAAATTAGTTTTGTACAACTATATGTCTATCTGATCTGTGTATATGATCAGAAGAAGTACTGCAAAGCATATATATAGGACAGTGCACTAGTTAACCTACGCGTGCAGGAAATGTTGCAGTGACTGCCCTTGTTGAGTTGCATCAGCATGTGTGTACTTTGTACAACCGAGAGAGAGAGAGAGAGAGAGAGAGAGAGAGAGAGAGAGAGAGAGAGAGAGAGAGAGAGAGAGAGATGGAATATTGAGTTTTGGTGGGAAGTGAGGACTCAAGTGAAAAAGACGCGAGGCCTTTTCCTTGTTTTCTTTAAGTATATAAAAATATATCAATGATCATGAATTACAGTGATATATTTATTTGGAGTAATGCTAGGAAGATTAAATTTGAAATTAAATGATGTGTCACCAATAAGAAATGAGCACGTTTATCAACGTTTAAGTAATAATTTAATTATTAACTTTCATGTCATTTAGTTTACAAAATTTAATCTTCATAGCATTACTTATTTTTTTTGTGTGTGAAAGAAGATTGTGCTTATCAGTTTATGTATGTATAACTGCGAGAGCTGGAAGGCATCCATCTAAGATTTTCCGCCCTCAAGTGGTACCTGGGGTTTTCAAAAGTTTGCTGGTTTGGTGCTCAAGAACTAGGACCCACTGTGCTTGGTTATTTAGATTGAGTTGGCAAATGGACTGGGATTGAGTACCTATCCAGATGATTAAATATATATCTTTGCATTGGCCAATATATTATCTCCTTTTAGTTTGTTCTTTTTAATATATATAATAAAGTAAGTGAAAAGAAAAGTTTGTAGTAGTTTAACCTTAAGGGTTAGAGAAGGATGTCGCGGAGCGGAGGGGCCTGGCTGAGAGAAGTCTGGTTTGGTGTGTCATCAGATGAAGAAGTAGAAGGAAACTTGTTCTGTTCGAGTGCCCGTTTGCTCTGTTCAAACCCTCTCATATGGACATGGCTAAGCTGATTCCTTTCGTAATTAGATTTATTGACTGATATATTGGTGTTTTCACTTTCATGGTTGAGTACCAATATCATCGTTACTGTTTATCCATCAAGATCATGACCTGGAATTGGTCAAGCTTCCCTGCTAGATCATATAAATTATCTTGATTTCTTCTCTTGTTTCGACACTAGATGTTGATGTGCAGACCGCCGAGAGTGAGATGGATGACTTAACTTTAGATTTGTTTTTCATATATGGAAATACACTCCTTAACATCAAGGCTTTTTATTAGTACATAAAATTGACATGACTCCTCACTTTAATCTTTTAGATTTGAAATCGATAAAAGTGATCCGTGAGTTTGTTCACCATCAATCATTTTGTACTTCCATGAAAAATATCTATTAAGTATCAAATGATAAAAATATCCTCAACTTTATAAACAATGAACCATAATGATTTGACAAAATTGAAGGTATATTCGTCACTTTAATTCTTATTTAACGAAATTTTTCATTGAATGACTAAAATGATTGATGGACAAACTCAGATACCACTTCTATTAATTTTAAATCTCAGAAATAAAAGTGAAGAATTATATCAACGTCAGAGACCATTTTAACTAAAAAATCCAAAATTAATACACATTTTTTTATTTGCAAATCACGAACTAACGTAGATACTTATATAATATATTAAAACCACAAAAGAAAAGCCTACTCGTGTGCTATTGTAATTTGCTTATGACGAAAGTTAAAAAATTTTGTTTAATATTACCGTTTATGATTTGATATTAACACAAACATCAAGAAAATTAATTTGACCAAGTTATGTGTGACAATATGGTATCTGCTATTGTTTATATGAAAGTGTATCATATATAAAAATAAAAACTCACTGGTCTGATTTTTCATACCCTCTCTTCCGATGTTAAATATCTTATTGTTTCAATATTTTAAGTTCACTAAATATGAGACGCAATGTAAATTCATTTTAATTGAAAAATTGAAAACATTTTCATCTGATTATAAATTTATAATGTCTTCACCAATTCGAAAATATTTTGGATTTAACACAACTCAGGTTTCAATATATATTTTGAAAAAAAATTCAATTTAATCCTCCCTTATTTGGGCCAAATTTGGACTAAGGCCTCTAACAGGCTACCAGTTTATAAGCCTGTCAATGAAAGGTATCAACGTCCGTACCCATCACTTATTGAAATTTAAGAACATAATAATATCGATTCCCTTTCTGAACTTGTCAGTTATTGTCGATTTTTCCTTTTAAACTTTTACTTTAACTAACTTGCCCCCTGAACTTGTCCGCCATTATTGATTTTCCCCTTTAACTTTTATTTTAACTAATTCCCCCTACACTATTGTATATAGCCAATTTCCCCTCTATGGTTGTTCATGTTTCATTTAAATTTTATTCAAAAATCAAATATTAAACGAAGGAAGAGTAACAAATAACAAACAAATTTAATGACTAACATGTGGCTCTTCCAAAATGTAAAACTAAATGGAAGGTGACAACCGCTTAGTACTACGGTCTAATAGTATTTCTCTTCACTTGTAAGCGAGGTTTTGGGTTCGATTCTCGTCAAAGGTAATTTTGAACCATATTATTGCTAGCTTATTTTGAGGTTTAGCCCACCCCCTCACCCCTTAGTGTAGATAATATTGTTTATTAAAAATAAATAAAATGTGATAAAACACGACACTAACAGGAACTTGACAATTTATAATAATTTAAGAAGAAAATTGGCCAAAATAAATGTATAGCGGGAAATCGGCAGTAGGTACGAGTTCAATGGAGAATTGACATAAAACTCGGTTCATCAGAGAGCAAAAGCAGCATATAAGAATTCGTCATCTTTATCACATTTACATTGTAATGACTTTGCCTTTATCTTTCACATCTTTTTATCACATTTCTTAAAATTACAACAGCTCGAAAAGAATGGACCCTTTCCCAGTTTTCCCCTATTGGGATTTGTCATCGTTAACTACAGGACAAGTTTACTTTACGATACGAAGTGCGGCAAGACCGACATCAGGTATCGAAACAAGAGAACCTATGCAGTATTTTATGACATCGTATTTTTCTGCATAAAAAAACAAAAGTTTGGGAAACCCCTTTTCATTAAAGCTCTTTAGTTTAATTTTAGACAGCATGAACTAATTCAACAGCGGCACCAAAAAAATAAAAAAAACAAAATCAAACGGTAGCACAAATTTTGCATATAAAAGGCACCATAATATCTCGTCCAACTTAGCAACATTTGAGTTGCCCTACCACTTCTACTAATCATACCCACAAAAAAGGTGAAAAAAGGAACAAAAGAAACACACACAATATGGATTCTCTTCTGCAATCCTTGCAGCCCTTACAATCCATGACACCACTCCTATTCCTCCTTCCTCTAATTTTCCGTTTCTGGCGAAGACCGCCGTACTTGCCCGGCCCCAAAGGCCTACACCTCATTGGTAACATGTTAAGGATGGACCAACTAACCCACCGGGGCCTTGCCAAGCTGGCCAAGCAATACAGCGGCATATTCCACTTCCGCATGGAGTTTTTACGCAGGGTTGCCATTTCCAACCCTAACGTGAACGACAAGTCCTCCAAGTCCAAGACAACATCTCCAATCGCAGGTGGAATATGCCGCATAGTAGAAGTGGTAGGCAACTCAAAAATGTTGCTAAGTTGTAAGAGATCGATATATTGGGGCCTTTTATATGCAGAATTTGAGCTACTGTTTGATTTATTTTTTATTTTGGTGCTATTGGGTCAGCTATCTAGAATTAAACTAATTCAAGGATTTGTTTTTTTCCTGTCTTTTCCCTTCTTTTTTTAACAAACAATAGTATTTACACTAAAAGGGTAAGAGAGCGGGCTAAACCTTACAATGGACTTGTCATAATAATGCGGTTCAATTTTGCCGTTGGCGATAATTAGACCGTAGTACTAACTGACGTATCTTTAATATTGTTGGTTTCTTTTTGTCTTTAGGATAAAACCTTAAATGGCTGCTATACCTAAACCTCTCTTCAACATGAAGCGGCCAAACCTAATCCTCCCTTCAACATGAAGCGGCTATACCTAACCCTCTCTTCAACATGAATCATGCATGAATTCTTCTTCAATGTGAATGGTGCATGAATTCTTAATTCATTCATAATTAAGTATATACTGTATGCGAAAGGTGAAAGATTTGATTCTTGACCTTATAATTAGCTATACCAAATGCTGTCAAGGAATTTAGACATTAACTCCAGCCATTGATCACGGTTTTATTTCGCCATTAGATTTCTAGATTATATTAGATTGCATGTTTTAGCATCACCATAACATCTTTTATTAGTTTAATAATTCTTCCGGCGTTGGTTTGATATTCTCCCACTTCTCACTTAATATTCATTTTTATATGATCCGTGTGAACCACACTTTGAAATGCTTACGTCTTTGAAAGTCCTGGGATGGATACTAACTTAATCTATAAATTTCAACTTAACACTAATGCAAATTATGGTTTAAATTAATCAGTTATGCAAACATAATCCTACACAAATATTCAGCACGAATATAAAGAGCACACACACGATGTAGGATTTAACGAGGCAAAACCCACCACTGGGAAAATCCTCGGGCTACCAAGCCAGGAAGCACTAAGAAAGAAAGAATACATAAAGACTTGCAAAACTCATCAACTAGACACTCATACCAGTTGGCAGCTTTGTCTCTGCGCTTTGCTACTCGATCTTTCTTCAGTCTTCGAGTTGAAGTGGCACGGCACTAACGCAGCCGTCAATCACCTTTCCCTCGAACTTTGCAAGATGCTAACTCGATCATGCAGAATGTTTATATGATGAAGTGTTTGTTTGAAAAACAATCAATTACGAAAATCACAAGGCACATTTCCATAATTGATTTTCAATTTAAAACCTCAAAGAAATCAGCATGAAAAATAATATTTTCTCTTAAAAACCCATGCTGTTGGAACCACAAGATAACAGCAATATTCAAATTATTTTTCCACGCACAAAAAAACCAAAGCTGGTGCTTCTAAAAATTCTTTTCAATGAAATCAGTTTTCATGCATATATGGCTCAACTTTTTCACGTTCCTGACTTCCCATATATATACAAAAAGCATCGGCCCTTTATCTGATAAGAACTACAATGCAATCCATGTAGTTTTATAATTCTACCAACATGCAATCAGATAACTCCCATGCAAACAGATAAGTCCTACCGACATGCAAACACCTAAGTTTGAAAACACGGTTTGAAAAACCGGTTTGATAACACGATTTGATAGACGGGATAATTCATTCTAGAAAAGTAAAACACACAAGGATAAAAGTCCTAACCCAAATACAATAACATATGATATAGATGAATGTAGTTGGATGCATGCATGCAAACGTACCTGGATGAGTATCGCGTTTCGGTAACATCTTCGCATCGAAAGTGTGAGAAACCTCCCTAGACTAAAACTATTACAATTGTAAATATGTAACAAGTCTAAGCTATTACAGACTCAGACATTTTGTCAGGGATTGCCAATTTTACCCTAACAGTCTTTAACTAAAAATTAACCTCAAAGCACTGTTGAAATATGTACTAATTACATCGAAATTTAAAAAAAAAAAAATTTCACACATTACATTTGGACATGTAGTTAAACTAAAATAATATCGGTGAGCACTGTACCTTTTCACCGGAAACACTACAAATGAGTTGAAATCATTTCACGGCCAATACTCTATAAATGTGTCTAAATCACTACATGACTTAGTTCCCTAAAATTAAAGAAATACCGAAGCACTGAGTTGTGGTAGCAGACCAAGTGCCTGCCACTGTTGGTATTCTGTTACTAGTTAGCTTCCTAAAATAGACACATCAAGTTAGCTTCCTAAAGTAGATATATTTTTAACCTTTTTATAATCTTAATAGTTTTTGTATAATCTTAGGTTTTTGTATAATCTTAATCATCTAGAGTCCTCGCAAGAGCGGGAGAGACTACGACTTTTGAACTGTGACATGACTAGGTATTCACCGAGGAAAATTCTGCCTCGCATCTCTAGCAAGATTGTCGCCAAGACCAGAAGCACACTTTTCTTGACAATCGAGTCGGCACCTCCGCTTGAGAAATTCTCTCAATCTAGTTTAAGTACTTCCGCAGTGATTTCGACCCAAATTATCACATTATGCATAATCAGAATACCATGGTATTGTACAACACAATGACACATGAATGTGCAAGATGTTCCCATCCACTCTAGATGGACCCGCCATGAGATGGTTCTCAGATTTGCCAACCCGTTTATTTTCGATTGTTTGAAAGCTTAGCCGACATCTTCGCAAAAACTTACTCAGTGAACCGCGATATATGAAAACGTCATGAAGCCATATTCAACATGGCTGCTCGAAACAAAGATGAAAGTCTCAGGGCCTTCTTAAAATGGTTCCATGATGAGTTGGTTGAAGAGGAAAGGCCTGATGACAGACTCGCTACCATGGCTTTTAAGCAGGGACTCTACGTCCACTTGCCCTTCTCTCAAAAGTAGAACAAAAAGAAGTATGGCTACGCCACTTTGGCGGAGTGCTTTCACGTGACAGACGACCTCACTAACTAGGATGATAAGACCTGAAAGCTAATCCTCAATCATGATCACAGCAGAAAACCTAATGGGAAGAGGGATGATTGTGACATTCCACATCCCTCTCCTCGTCGGGATGACAAGAGAGGATGCAGAGACAAGCCAGCCTCATCCATGTCAAGGCAATACACTGCCTTGAGCACTACTATCATCAACATCCTTCATAGCATCAGGGACAAACGTTACCTTTCCTCAAATGGCCAAAGCCCCTCCCAGAACATCTAGCAGAGAAAAGGTCAAACAAATACTACTCCTTCCACCAATGCACTAGTCACACCACTCGAAACTGTAGCATTTTGAAAGACCACAATTGAAGAGCTTCTTGCACCAGGAATAAGGAATCCGTTAAAGGGAAAGACCAAAGTAAATCTAACTGGCACAAGCTTACTAATGATGAGGATGACACAACAAATAAGCTACCATCAGCATCAATTGCATCCATGAAGAACAAGAGATGCCCAAAGAAAGAAAAGCTAGCAAATCCGAGCAAAGTTAAGGGATTCCGACTACCTTGACGTAGACCGTCCTCAAGTGTCATCAGACTGACTAAAATAACCTTTTTTTTGTCAAAACTACACGTAGTTTGATTCTTCAATGACATGGGAAAATATGTAGGCCATCCGTTTCGATTTCAATTACAATTAATTTAAATGTCGTAGTCTGTGTGAAGACAAATCCATAAAGAATGCATATGCTCAACGCCTCACAATAGGCTATTGTTAGAGATTATCCCAATGTCAAACCTACATTGTATCATTTTTTTAACTAAAACTACACTATTGATTTGATTCTCCTGCCCGGAAATATATAGGCAATCTATTGTAAATAGTGGATTGCCCACAAGTGTATAGTAATGTGTATAGTAAAGTATCACATGTGTATAGTAAAGTATCACATGTGAATAGTAAGTTTTGTAAGTTTTTGTTGAGGTGGCTCTATAAATAGAGCACTTTGATTGTTCAATGGGAGAGAACATCAAGAAGAGAAAAGGAAGAAATATAATACTCTCAGTATCCCTCATTTTCTAATATCTGCAATACTTTTGTCAGTGTGATATTTTGCACCACTTCGTCCTCGCTTTTAGCAAAGGTTATTTCTCTACTTTTGCCTATTTATAACACGTTATCAGCACGACTCTCTAATCATTTCTCATTTCCCTTCACCGAAAGAAAAAAAAATGTTTCCTCTAAGGTTTTTACTGTTCTTCTTCTTCCTCTGCCTCAATTGATGGATATACCCTCACGAAGAACTGTTTGCACCATGTTTACTTCTAGTTCTCAAATTAACAGTTACTTATATCTTTGATTTCTTGTTTGGTGTAGATATTGACTACTAACCCACTGATTATTTATGCAATCCAAGATGGTGAGATATTATCGCCTATCTTGGACTGCATATCTAATTTTATCGCAATTTCAGGTGGTGCGGTATAATCGTACACCCTGCTTTGCATATTTAAATTTTATCATAATTTCAGGTGGTGCGGTATAATCATCCACCTTACTTTACATATTTAAATTTTCCTGCTGTTTAAAGTAGTGCGGAATAATCGCTCATCATATACTTGTTTCGATGAGAATGGTGTGGTACAATTGCCCTTCTCATTAATCATGTAAATCTCGAGCCTGAACTTTCAAGTACTTATCATTTTGGCCTGAAGATCAAAAATTTGTAAGAACTAGAAGTTCTAACAATATATTCCTCCAGAACACATATTATTGCAAGTTCTTACACACCTCATTTTTCTTTCAAAAAAGATAATGGCAAACTTGGCAAAGCTTGATTTTGTTGCCCTGGACATTACTGGAAAGAATTACCTTACCTGGGTACTGGATACCAAGATCCATCTGGAAGCAGCGAATCTTGGTGATACCATCAGGGAAGAGAGCAGCTCATCCTCTCAAAATCGGGCAAAGGCCATGATTTTTATTTGTCGCTATCTTGATGAGGCACTAAAGAGCGAGTACTTAACGGTTGAAGATCCGTTAGCCCTCTGGAAGGCCTTGAGAAACATATACAATCACCAGACAACGGTGATTCTTCTAAGAGATCGCTATAACTGGACTCACCTAAGGATCTAGGATTTCAAGTCAGTGGCTGAGTACAATTCGGCGTTGTTCAAAATTACCTCTCAGATGAAGCTCTGTGGGGATACTATTATTGAAGAGATGTTATTGGAAAAGACTTTCAGCACATTCCATGCCTCTAACATGCTCATGCAGCAGCAGTGTAGAGCGCGAGGCTTCACTGAATACAACCAGCTAATATCTGTGCTCCTAGTAGCTGAACAGAACAATGAGCTCCTAATGAAAAACCATAATTCCCGACCTATTTGATCAGCACCGTTCCCAGAAGTGAATGCTGCTTCTCTTGAAAGGAATATCATATCCTCCCGTGGTAATAATTACAAACGAGGACGTGGCCATAAGCAAGGCCAGTGGAACGAGAAAAGTAAGAACCATGGTGTCCAGTTTCACAACCAGGTTCCAAGGCATAATCCAGGCCTGAACTTTAAAAATGCAAATCGCCAGAAAGGAAAAGCTCATATGAACACTCATAGAAATCCTGAAGGAGTTTGCCATAGGTGTGGTGGCAACGGACATTGGGCGCGTATTTGTCGCACCCCAAAGCATCTGGTGGAGCTGTATCAAGCCTCATTCAAGGAAAAGGGTGTCGAGATCAATTTCTTTGACCAGGCTCAACCAATGGAAACACCTGATCCAGTGACCAATTTATCAAGACAGTTAAACACAACCCACCTGAATGCTACAGACTTTATTAATGAAAGAAGGAATGAAGTTTATGGGTCCGATTGAATTATTTATGTTTAATGTACTCTTGTTATTTGTACTTGTGGTTTAATGCTCGCATTTTCAATTCAATAAAAGTAGTATTCCAGTATGAATAAACTGCTTTTTCTTTACTCAGAGATCAAGGATAAAAATTATGGTTATTCTCAAAATAAGATCAATGACGGAGACTTTTGCCTTGCAGACAGCGCAACCACGCATTCAATATTTCGAGATCGAAAGTATTTCTCGAATTTGGTACTTGTAAAAGTAAAGGTAACAACAATTCAAGGCAATCAGATGTAATTGAAGGCTTAGGAAAAGCCCAGATTATGTTACCAAATGGAACAAAATTGTCCATACATAATGCATTATACGATACTCGATCCATTCGAAATTTGTTGAGTTTTAAAGACATACGTCTAAATGGATACCACATTGAAACGAAAAGTGTAGAAAATGTGGAATATTTATGCATTACCTCCAATGATACCCAAAAGCGTATATTGGAGAAGTTGCATGGTTTATCGAGTGGATTGTATTATACATACATAAAAACAGTTGAAGTATATACTGTCATGAACCAGAAGTTCATTGATTCAAAGGTTTACATGCTTTGGCATGATCGTCTAGGTCATCCAGGATCTACCATGATGCGTAGAATCATTACCAACTCTAATGGACATCCATTATTGAGCAGACACATTGATGTCTCAAATGATAACCCTTGTAAGGCTTGTTCCCAAGGGAAGTTGGTAATTAGACCATCACAACTAAAGGTTGATGATGAATCCCCATCATTTTTGCAAAGAATCAAAGGGGATATTTGTGGACCTATTCAACCACCTTGTGGACCATTTCGATATTTTATGGTTTTGGTTGATGCATTTACCCGATGGTCACATGTTTGCCTATTGTCTACTCGAAATATAGCTTTTGCGAAACTTTTTGCTCAGATAATTAAGTTGCGAGAACAGTTTCCAGATCATCCCATTAAGTCCATTCGACTTAATAACGCTGGTGAATTTACGTCTCAAACCTTTGATGATTACTGCATGGCACTGGGCATTGATGTTGAACATCTTGTTCCTCATGTCCATACCCAAAATGGTTTAGCAGAGGCGTTTATCAAGCGGCTTCAATTAATAGCCCGCACTTTGCTCATGAGAACGAAATTGTCAGTCTTTGCATGGGGACATGCCATCTTACATGCAGCATTATTGGTTACTGAGACCCATAGCCAACCACCAATACTCATCAATACAACTCGTGTTTGGACATCAACCAAATATTTCACATTTACGAGTTTTTGGTTGTGCTGTTTATGTGCCTATTGCACCGCCATAACGAACTAAAATGGGACCTCAGCGCAGACTAGGAATTTATGTGGGTTTTGATTCACCATCTATCATTAGATATTTGGAACCTTTGACTAGTGATATATTTACAGCTCGTTTTGTTGATTGTCATTTTGATGAGACAGTTTTCCCGTCGTTAAGGGGAGAAAATATCGTTCCAGAAGAACGGCAAGAGCTGACATGGGTTGTTCCCACCTTATCTCATTTTGATCCACAAAGCGCTCAATGTGAAAATGAAGTGAAAAGGATCGTTCATCTTCAAGGTATTGCTAATCAAATGCCAGATGTATTTAATGATGCTTCGAAAGTGACAAAGTCACATATACCAGCTGCAAACGCACCTGCAAGAATTAATGTCCCTATTGGACAAAATAAAGTGGTAGCGAATGATTCATCCAATGCATGCCTGAAACGTGGTAGACCCCCAAGTTCAAAAGATTCAGCCCCTCGAAAGAGAAAGATGATGGCACAGTTGAACCCAATGAAATCATTCAAGAAAAGAAAATGAATGATAAATTCACAATTCATGATTCTGTACTTCCAGAAAAAGAAAATGTCATTGATGAGACACATGTCCCTGAAGAGACAGAAGTACATAAAGCAAAGAAATATCCATAAATTATGCATGTACTAATGAATTGTGGGATCGAAATGCAATAATCATCGAGGACATGTTTGCATTTGCAATAGCCACTGAAATTATATTACATGATGATATTGAGCCCCGCTCTGTTAATGAATGCAAACAGAGACAAGATTGGCCTAAGTGGAAAGATGCAATCCAGGCAGAATTAATTCCTTGGAAAGACGAAGTGTTTTTGGACCAATAGTCCAAACCCCACCTGGTGTGAACCCCATAGGTTACAAATGGGTATTCACAAGGAAACGCAACGAGAAAAACAAGATTGCAAGATATAAAGCACGACTCGTTGCACAAGGTTTTTCACAAAGACCTGGAATTGATTATGAAGAGACATACTCTCTTGTAATGGACGCAATTATGGACGCAATTACGTTCCGTTACTTAATAAGTTTGGGGATTTCAGAAAAACTTGACATGCGACTTATGGATGTCATCACCACGTATCTATCGATCACTATATGGGCTAAAACAATCTAGGCGAATGTGGTATAATCGTCTTAGTGAGTATTTGATTAAAGAATGATATGCCAACAATGTCATCTGCCCTTGTGTGTTCATTAAGAAATCAAATACTGGATTTGCTATAGTGGCAGTATACGTCGATGATATGAACTTAGTTGGAACCCCTGAAAAGCTTAACAAAACTGCTGACTATCTGAAAAGCGAATTTGAAATGAAAGACCTTGGAAAAACCAAATATTGTCTCGGCCTGCAGATCGAGCATTGTGTTAATGGAATTTTGGTCCATCAATCAGCTTACATTAAAAAGATACTAAAGCGATTTTTCATGGACAAGGCTTATCCACTTAGCACCCCAATGGTCGTTCGTTCTTTGGACATTAAGAAAGATCCATTTCATCCAAAAGAAGATGTTGAACTAGTCCTTGGTCCAGAAGTACCATATTTGAGCGCAATAGGTGCTTTATTGTATTTAGCACAATGTATTAGACCAGATATAGCTTTTTCAGTTAACTTGTTAGCCAGGTACAGCTCTAATCCAACAATTTGTCATTGGAAGGGAGTCAAAAATGTTCTACGATATCTTCGTAGGACAACAGATATGGGTCTCTTCTACTTAGACAAGCCCACAAATGATCAGATCCTTGTTGGATATGCAGATGCAGGTTTTCTCTCTGATCCACATAAAGCCTGCTCACAAAATAGATATGTGTTCACTTATGCAGATACTGCAATTTCATGGCGATCAATGAAGCAAACGCTAGTTGCTACATCTTCCAATCACTCGAAAATAATTGCTTTACATGAAGTAAGTCGTGAATGCTCTTGGTTAAGATCAATGATCCATCACATCCGGAATTCATGTGGTCTACCTTCAAAGACACACTCCAACTGTCATCCATGAAGATAATGCAGCTTGTGTCGCCCAGATGAAGGAAGGATTCATCAAAGGTGATAAGACTAAACACATATCTCCAAGATTTTTCAGTGCACATAAGCTTCAGAAGGGTAAAGTTATTGAAGTCAGACAAATCTGTTCCAATGAAAATTTAGCAGACTTGTTCACCAAATCTCTACAAAAGTGCACATTTCAGAAGTTAGTGCAGGGAATCGGATTACGTCGGCTTACAATGAAGAATGCGGAATCAGGGGGAGATACAATTCAAGGGGAGCATCCATGATACATGCATGTTGTACTCTTTTTCCTTTGATTAGGATATTTTCCCATTTGGTTTTTTCTATCAAGGTTTTAACGAGGCAACATAAGCATGCTCAACACCATCCTGGTAAAGTTGTACTTTTTTTCCTTTGCTATGGTTTTTTTCCCACTGGGTTTTTCCAAGCAAGGTTTTAACGAGGCAACTGATACTGATATGTGGGCATCCAAAGGGGAGTGTTGTAAATAGTGGATTGCCCACATGTGTATAGTAATGTGTATAGTAAAGTATCACATGTGAATAGTAAGTTTTGTAAGTTTTCGTTGAGGTAGCCATATAAATAGAGCACTTTGATTGTTCAATGGGAGAGAACATCAAGAAGAGAAAATGAAGAAATATAATACTCTCAGTATCCCTCATTTTCTAATATCTGCAATACTTTTGTCAGTGTGATATTTTGCACCACTTCGTCCTCGCTGTTAGCAAAGGTTATTTCTCTACTTTTGCCTATTTATAACACAATCCTATTTGAATTCAATCACACCATCTTATCAATTTACCATATTTTTATGAATAAAAAATTTAAATGTTTGATTACACTACAACTTTTGTCTATTTATTCGTTCTTTTCTTTTTTGCATTATAAGGGATGCCCTAAAATCCCAAATAATACAAGTTTTGAAACTTCGCATAATTGCAAGTCTAAAAGTTCAAAGTGCTAATGTCAAAGGAGTCTCCTTTATCCCATTTCATAGTATTTAGTTAACAGTTTGAGAGGTTCAAGCCGTATTAAGCGCGGTTACGATAGGTTGGCTACGAACATGGGGACATGACTCCCCGACCCGGAAATCCAATGCACCATCCAGCCTCCGAAAAGTTTATGCAACCAAAGGGTTATGAGTTATGACATTCAAATCTTTGGCTCTACACTATTCAATGGAATAATGGAAAGGGCGATTTGAAAATCATCTAAGGGGTGGCTCTGAACTCCACCCTGAGTATGATTACTTGCATCCCCGACCAACTTACTAAGTCAAGTACGTTTTGCGACACCATGTGTCTAAGTAGGTCCAAGTGAGGCATCCAAACTAAGAAATCCTCAAGTGGAATTTTATTTCAAATGAGCCCCGATACACAGAAGTACCTTAGCCACGTCAACTCAATGTTGTCCAATCGGGAACGCTCAGGTGTGACGCATAAGGTTTAACTCTCACAACTCAAATTCCACAAATTACAAACCCTAAACCAAACGAGTAGAGAACCCACAACAAACAGAGAAGGTTCTCCCAAATTGTTCTCCAACTCACAAATTTCTTCTCACCAAATTGCCAAACAAATGAGCCATGAGTTTGCCACGCACTCATGATTCCAAAAGATGACCTGCACCCCGAAACCCAATTAGAGAAAACGCTCTAAAGCAATGGTGACGACACCATAAACTAAACCCTAATCAAATAGGTAATTAACAAAATCTCTCCACCAAACAGGGAATCCAACCAAGAAGTCAAATTCAAACCCAAATAGGACACCAATACGAAATAGGTAACATAAACTTAATTTATGCATCATCCTAATTTTGAGCAGCAAATCTCAACCAAAAAAAAGGTCGTACCCAGTGCACAAGGCTCCCGCTTTACGCAGGGTCTGGGAGAGGTGAATGTCGGCTAGCCTTACCCCCATTTATGGAGAGGCTGCTCCCAAGTCTCGAACCCGAGACCTACCGCTCATGGGCGAAGGCATTAGCAAATCTCAACAACTTCAAGAAAAATTTGACAAAACGCTCAACTCATCAGAAAGCAAAAACAACATATAAGAAATCGGGGAGTGCAAAATGAAACTATTTACCGATTATTTACCAAAGAATATTGAAAAGAACGAAAAAAGGACAAAAATATGAATTTTGCCTAATTGAATGCTTCCTTGATCCAACTTACAATGTAATGACTTTGCCTTATCTTTCACATCTTTATCACATTTCTTAAAATTACAACAGCTTGAAAAGAATGAAACCTTTCCCAGTTTTCCCCTATTGGGACTCGTCATCGTTAACTATAGAACAAGTTTACTTTAAGATACGGAGTACAGCGAGACCGACAGCAGATATCGATACCAGAGAACCTATGCAGTATTTTATGACATCGTATTTTGCTGCTTCCACCTGAGCCCTTAAAGCATGAATTTCCTGATAGTATTAAGCATTAGTAAAACGTATTGTATGGTGCGCTCCTAGTTCAAATCGAAAAAGTAGTCAGCCAATTCTTACCCGATCAAGTTTGTTGGTGAGGTTATTGGTTTCAGCATTCTGATTTGATAGCTCTTCTCGTATCCTCCTGTACTCATTAACCAAAAGAATGAACAAGGCGAGTCAATTTCATAACTCAAACAGAGACTTTGATGAACTCAGAGAATACTATGTTTTATTTAACGTATTCACTTACCCTCTTTCCAGGTTCAAGTCCAACCGCTGTCCTGCAGTAACTTTGTCGATTTCATACCTGCATCACAATGAAAACATTTGCACTGTGATGACGATTATAGAAAGCAAACACATATCCACATGGAAACAGACAGGAAATGACAGTAAAGTAACTGCATTCATCAGACCTCAATTCACTCCGCATCTTCTCTATATCATTCCGAAGTTTTTCAGTCTCGTGTTGCAACAAAGAAAAATGGTGTCCCTGCATAACATATTCTTTCAGAGAACCAATGGCAGCTATTTAGTGTGACTGAAAATTAGATACGACATTCATGTCTGCTGATGTTAACGGGATCTTGGAGACAACATCATCAGTTGAAACCCAAAATGCAGTCCAATTAGAAAACCATCAATGATTTGGCGACTTTTATACACAGGACAAACGCAGATAAAAACCAATTACAAAGCTTATTATATAAACGTCAATCAGGCATAAAGTTTGCATACAAACAAAACAGTAAATAGATTTGAACAGCAACTAGAACAGAATCATCCACAAATCGACATATCAGGAAAAAAAAAAATTCGACAACTAAACACAAACCACGATCTCATGGTAATGACTAACGGAAAGAGCTGTTAAGTACCTGCGCACTTTGAATTTCGGATTTGAATTTGGACAAGTTGGATTCTTGGATCATCTCCGTCTATAAACAATTACGCAGAACATACATTCAGATACAACCATCATAATTCGATGAACGACAACATACACAGACGTAATCACTAAACGGGAAAATTAGAGTACACATGAAAGCTCCTTACTTTCTGCATCTCTCCTTTTGTAACAAATGAATGAGACACATTTTCCAAGCTGTCATTCAAAACTTCAGTAATGGCAGATGTTATCGCCTCGGCGTGCTTCGAGGGCACGCCTTGTCCCTCTAATCTCCTAACCTAAACACAATGCAGCATATTATTAGCAACAATTACAACCTCTCTAATATCACTGTAAATTTGTCATCGTTTGATTTTGCATATTCATGCAATTTTCAAAAATTCAAATTGTCATTCTCAAGAGAAAGCGATTCGATTACTTACCAACGCTAATGTATCGACAAGAAACAACCGCTTTCCATTTGATTTGACCAGCTGAGAAGTCAGCCTGCAATCCAAATGCCTGTACTCCAACGACGGAGACACCGCTCTCGAGCCACCACCGGCCCCTCCGAAACCGGATAATCCGATCCCCGACCCGGTCCCCAGTTGGGCAACCCGTCTGCAAGCCGCGGCAGCGGCCATTCGAATTCGATTTCCGCACCTGATTCCCAATGCTAACTTCAATCTCAATCCTTCAATCGGTTGGTTGCCGAGAATCTGCACGCACGGAAGAGAAATGTTGACCGTTTGGTTACCGAGAAAACGCGAGAAAACGATAGAAAACAGTAAAAGTTTGAAAATTCAATCCGATCCAGTACGTACCTGTATCCGGAAAGCTACGAGCCGGAGAGCTAAGAGCAAATATATGCTATTTTTCCAGCTGAGAAATCCTGCAGGATTGGATTGGATAGGATAGGATTGTTGTCCCTTGTCCGTCTCGGAATTCGCAAAATATAAGTACAGGGAGGATCCTGTTGATTTCGCGGTTTGCTTTGTCTCCTCCTCTGGTTAAATTAGCTTCCGTGCCAAACAGGGCGCAGACTATTTCTATTTTTCGGAAGCTGCTAATTGTGTTTGTACGGTCGTAAGCATGATTCTTAATTAAGTGCTTAATCCTTCTTAATTAAGTGTTTAATCGTGTCTGCGATAAGCCAGCCCAGAGCTGTATGCAGGTCGATTTGGTCGCCCTGGTGCTGCTTACTGATAGATTATCAGAGTGGTTTAGTGAAAGAGGAATCTCCATTAACCCGAATGGTTAATGAGCTAATTTCATGACAGACGCTTTAGCTTCACATGAGCATTCATCGATTGTAATCGTGTTTGGGAGCACTTGCATTATCAGTTGTTTCAATGTTTAATTTCGATTGTCTTGCATAAAATCACTTATAAAGAAGCACATTACAAGCGCTACTCTCTATAAGTGATTCTAACCTCCCCGAAATAGGCTCTAATTATCTCGGTTAACTTTTCATTTAACTTTCATACAAGTGTCTCTCTTATTAATCCGCTCACATAATCTGAACCAGAAAAATCTTGTATACAACCGATGCATATAACTCCTCTTACACAGTTACGCTAAAGCGCTCACATATTAGTCACATGACGAGTTTTAGGAGAGGAAAGTTATCTACAAGGTTGTATACAAGAATCGAAGCGTAAAAGTAGTGTATACAACGATTGTCAGAAATAATAATGTCATTAGAAAATAGCACAATCTCTTACTTCCCTCCACAACCAAATAAATAATAATCACCATAGATTAGTTATTAAACAGTTGCAAGATAAATAAGAAGCCCTCTTAAGCCTATAGCAGTTGCACTAACATTCTATTGCTCAAAATGTGGATGGAGTGCAGAGGCGTTATAAACAGCACAAAAACCACGACGAATCGAAGACGAAGAGAGCAGATATGGAATCAAACCGAAGCCTGCTTCTCGAGTTATTTTCTTCATTCATCTGGATTTTGCAACAAGCGATCTTTACTTTGGTCGCCCTCTGTACTGGTATAGAAAATCATCGACACTTCCTTTTATGTAGTTCCCAACTTTACGTATGTTCTTAGTCACCCCTGAAGCAACAAGATCTGCGTTTCTTGTAAACCTACACATTCGTTAACAAACACCAGATAACCCGTTACAAATGAGGCGTAACGTTCAGAAAACTAGGAGATTGTTCACTTTAACAGTCTAATCTTATGCTTGCCTGTTGAAGAAAAGACTTCCTGCAGACTGAGTCGGTTGCTGCCTCTGAGTCTGAGGGACTTCACGAACTTCTAAAAGGTAATCGCAAGGGATAAATAAAGCCGACATTAAATGATAAATTTAACATTTCATCTTAACATTAGAGCACAAGAATTTTTCGAAATCATTTCGAGAAACCAAACACTAGTTTATATATCTAAGATTCTTAACCAATGTGAAAGTCTGTTCAACCGAAGTAACTCATTCGACCCCACTATCTAAGTGCTAGTTTTCCAGGAAAATCTTGACTACATTGGAGGCGAACTATTGTAAGCAACACCTAAGGAGAAATAAAAGGGAAAAAAAGACGGGTAAACAAAAATTCATTTCCCTACCCTGTTTATGATGGACATGGGCAGAAACAGGAGCAGCAGCGGGTGTCTTTTGAACCATTCTTTTGCCAACCAAAAGCTGCATTAACTCATGTCAGTCAGAATGCTTAAAAAAGATTAATGTAGGGTGAAGCATTTTATGTAGAAATTTCATGTGTCGAGAAAGTCAGTTTCTGCATAGACTTAATTACTTCCAGTTTTCTAAGCACTAAACACATTGATCCAACTCCAATTTGCACCAGAAGCTCACAAGTCGGATCATCTAATGAACGGTTCATAGCTTGTTATCATGCAATATGTTTAGATCTTGTAAACACGATCTGCCGAGATCTCATTAGTTAAACTCTAAAGCCATGGCTTGTTTGGTGTCTGGGATTGGATTAGGTTTGATACTGTACTATATTTAAGGTATACTGAAAGAATAAATGAAAAAATTGCGTCCAACTTTTAAAGATAGAAGATATATAACTCATCAAGGATACTTATCCCTTGCAATCACCCCAAAATTTTAGGATTACAAGGATAACCTCCTTCATGTCTACTCCTCTCAAAATGAAAAATCATTAGCCTCTATCTTCAAATGAATTATAAGAGTTATCCATTCTGGTCCGGTCCTAGGCACCAAACGAGCCCTAAAATTAATAGCTAATCCAATTAATATAAAAGAAACCCGAAAAGGGACTTGCACAGCTCCATGCATTTAAGCAATAAGTTAAGGTCAATAATCAAGCACACGAACCCCCCACATCTCATATTAACACATAATACAATGTTTTAATCTGTGTGTTTTTGTGTGTGAGGGCTTAGGAAAGAGAGGAGAGATTTTAAACCTCGAGACCGTAGCAAACAGGCAATTCTGGTTGTTCCTTTCCAGAATGGTCTTTCGTAATTCGATCCAAGTACAGCGAGTAACCAGCACAAGCATAACGAAATTCAGTAAGATGTCGATCATCTTTAGAAGCTTTCGTCTCAGTTTCTGAAACTATTGACTGAGGCACTGGTCACCAAAGCCTACATATTAGTAACTAGTCCAATACAACTTTGATAAACGAATTTCAACTCACAAAAAGAAGAATAAACACCAAACCAACAATCTCAACTACAAAATAAGGCGGCTATAAATTCCAATCACAAAAATGGCGGAGAAAGATCAACCCTTTCTGGGAAATGGAAAAATAAATCAGACTGCAGCTCAAAGATGATGACTTGGTTAATTTCCTAAGCAAAATTATCATCAATTAATCTCAAATTTAAGGCGAAATGATAAAATGACAAAAAGAAAAGAACTTCCGTAATAAATCCAAGCAAACACAAAATCAGAATTCAGATTTTAGAAATTGAAACCGTAAAACTCAAAATCCAAAAGAAAGAGAACCAAAAGTTGCGCAATTGATAAGATTTCTGGTGATACAATAGGTCCGATGGTGAAGAAACTAATGTTTTCGTATAAACTTTCTCGAGAACCAAACAGAAAATAGCAAAGATAAGAGAAAGGGGAGAGATGAAACCTTCGGGGATGGAGCGAGGAACGCCGACGCAGAGAGGATTGTAAGCCTTGGATTTGAGGGCGGATGAATAATAGAGTGTTCCTTTGCATGATCTGCCTTTTTGGGAGGCTTTTGATTGGTCCCGGAGCTCGTCTTTGCTGTTGTTGTTCGTATCCATGGCAGCCGTCGCCGTTGTCGTCGTCGTCGTCACTGTGTCATCTGCGACTGTCTTCTTCTCGTTGTGTCGCGGTCGCTCTCTCGTTCGTGTACCACCATTTTGCTCGGGTGCCCCCACACATGGTTTTTTACTCGCACGGAATGCTCTCTCGCTTACGAATTTACCGGACTATTTTTTATTTAAATTTTTTTTTATGATTAAAGTTGAGCCTTAGATTTAATTTATAAGTGATGAGTCTTAGATTTAATTTTCGTCAAATGAAAATTTGAATCATATCATTATGGAAAACATCTCTTAGGGCATCTCCAACTAAAATTTAGGTTTTAATCCAGATATAGATTTTATCCTCCAACACTTATACTTAACTTTTTAACCCGAGATTATTAAAATATGCTTAACTTTTTAACCCAAGATCATATTAAAATATGAATTAAGTATAATTTGTTTGTTAAAGAATGAATCTAAGATAAATTTTTTTTCTTAAAGTAACTTTTAAAAAAAATTATGTAGACTACCCTAATTTAATTTTATGAACATTTTAACCCAAAAATATTTAGATTCTGATAAATATTGAAAAAATCATTAAATCAACACCATCAAACTCATGGAAACAAATATGAAACACATGAAAGAAATTTTTTTTATATTTATTTTAGCCCTTAGATTTAAATTTAGACCATTAGATTTTTATTTTTTATTTTTTACTGTTGGATTTGATCATATTAGATCTTAGTTATTAGATTCAATAGATTTATAAATATAAAACTTAAAAAAATACACATATATGGTGAGCCAGTCCACTAACCCAAAGGAAATTCTAGCCTAAATTTGCCTCGAAAATGAGTTTTGGGTTAAAACTCATATTTGGCCCAAGAGTTGGAGCAAATTGAGATAGGTTTAGAACCTAAAATTTGAGTTTTACTCTAAAGGTTTGAGTAAGTCTTATTATAGATACTACCGTTTGTTTTAAAAAATAAATAATAAATAAAAAAGTTGAGCTTGAGTAATGAGCATTCCCTTAAAATTATTCCAAAAAAAAAAAAAAAAGTTGAGCTTGAGCATTCCTTCAAAAGAGTACCCAACACAACCGAGGTTAGTTAAATTTGTTAAAATTATGAGATACTCACTTATGCGTATAATCTTTTTTTTCGTAATTGAGATGAATTTAATATAAAATAGTTTATTATTTATCAAAATGAGCTCAAGGAAAAGTTCACCCGGGATTGCATTCAGCTCATTTAGTCACTATTTTACACTTTGTCAGATGATAAATGTACAAATGTGAAAGTTATTCATGTGTATCAACCTTCCGGCCAATTGACTCCATATGTTTCACTCCGGTGGCCAGCAATGTAAGTTGACATTGCTAAATGACCCACATTTTATGTATGATGGAATGGAGTCGACATCTAAGAAAAATTTAGGATTCCTTTGGCGGAGGCTCTTAAATAACTGAAATCACTTTCAAGCGATTGAGGTGTTTTTTGCTAAAAGCACCTGTGATATGCTTCTTGCTGGAAGCACTTAATTTGGATTTTTACCAAAGTTTGGTTCCAAAACACTTTCATTCGTTTAAAAAGGAAGAAAAGAAAACACAAGGGAATTTACTTGTTTGGGTTGGTAAAACGTAAAAGGTCCATTGTGGACGTCAGATATTACATGAAACATGGAATGAATACCACAAATAATATGGTACACTCCAAAATTATGCTAAACCTATCCCCCAAAAATAATAATTATTCACTTAAGCCACTTGGACGGCTTACGTAAGTTACGTTTACAGGTTAAATTACAGCAATTGGCAACAAGGAGCCTCCTAATTACGAGCAATGATTACATAATTAAATGTGTCTAATCTTCTTGTTTGAGAATTGAGACCCAAAAATCAGGGGTGCAGATAAACACAGGATGCTCCCTTCTTGCAGTGCCCGCTATCGTAATATTTACAAACCCGCTGCCCTTTGGGAGGAGGCCTCAACGAACTTCCATTTCCATTGCCATTTCCATGCATCGTCTGCCTGTTCCATCCAAACCTACCCCTACCCATACCTAAATCCCTATTCTGGAAACCACGATCTCTTGGACCCAAGAATCTTTCTCCGCCGCCGCCGTACCTTGGTTGGCTTTCCCACATTCTCCCGGCGGGCAACTGATGACCTGGATGTATGCTCGTGTTTCCGTGCGGTATCCCCTGACCATCTCCCCAACCCAGGTTTACACTTCTTTGGTCTGGTCCTCCCCGTCCCATGTTTGCATTTATCGGAACTGGCTGAACTGCTTCCCAACTCCTTCCTGTGCTTTCTGACCTACTGTTCCAATGATTGTTGATGTCCGATGGTGCAGTGGTTCGCATCTCTGTACCTGCCTCAAATTGGTTAACTGAAAGATCACTGTACTTTCTGTCTCCCTCCATTTCGGGGCTTGTGGACGAATGTACACCAGATCTGTTTTTTAGATCAAGAGCATTTCCCTGACATGCCCCAACTGGTTCGTCCGTCACCATGGAAACCTGTAAATTAGCAGTGGAGCTCAAATCAAGTGCATTTCCCTGACATACCCCAAGTGGTTCATCCATTGCCATGGAAACCCGTAAATCACCAGTGGAGCTCAAAGCATCACCTTTTCCAGGGTCGGGTGCTGGGCTGAATCCATCTACAGAACTGAAACTATCATTTTTTGAACCCTCTGTAAAGTCCCCTTGACAATTCATGATTGAAGTCGGGGTAGCCAAGCTGCTGAGAGTCTCCATTGCTTCAACTTCAGCCAGAAGATCTGAAACTGATTCATCAGGTAAAGTACAAAATTCAGTTGGTTCCGTAAACTGATTCATCTCGCTTGGTTTAAAAGAAGATGCAGAGACAAGACTGGATTCCCATTCCTCAATAGAAGATGGTTTGGCCCAGTCATCATCTACTTCCGGAAGTGGTGCCCCACCACCCACTAAACTAGAAGAGGTGCTCCAGCTATGGCCAGCATCCTGAACAGGAACATTTGAAGGCACAGACTGTCTATTTTCAGCTGCCTGACCTTGTAAGTCTCCATTGCTTGGTTTTGGAGTGGGACCGGGCATATCTGAAAAATTATTTTCCTTCTGATCTTGTTCGGGAATCTCCAGTGATTTAATCAAAGGAACAAGATCCGAGTTGGAATGATGGCCATTTGAAGGACTGCTTACAGGTGGAGGCCTCCAGTTTTGCCCGGAAGATTGACCTGAATGGCCCTCACTATCAGATCGGCTCTCATTATGCTGTCCATTTGTAATTTGAGCCTGAGCAGCCTGTTGGGGATCCAAATTTCCATTCTTCTGATCAGAGTTAATTTCCTCTCCTCTACTCTCCCCTTCTTGATGCGACAAAGTTTCAGATGGTTTCACAGGAAATGCAGGAGAAGGTTGTGAACTACTTTCTTGGGGTTGATTGGGCGAAGAATTATCATCCTTCAATTGATCCAGGCCTTGCAAAATGATTCCAGTTTGTTCATCACTAGAATTGACAACATCAGCAGGTGCAGTGCTCCTTAAAAGTTCACTGTTGCCACTATTTTGCAAACTTTGGCCATCCTGCTTCGTGTTCCAGCTCTCTTCAACCTGTTTACCATCTATTGGAGTTGTGTTCATACTCTTGTTCCTTCCATCATCCTGACCATTGTTTCTATCATCCGAGCCAGCTGTAAATTCCTGAGAAAGTAACGGGCTGTCATGTGGCAATAATGGTTGTTTATACTGTCCATTCAATGCATCGGCCAAAAGGATGGAGTTGTCTGGATTCTCATCTATCTTCCATATTCTATGATCAAGAGGGAAGTGCCCAGCTGTATTCCATTTACGCAACAGCATGAGTGTAAATGGTCCTTGAACTTTTCCAGTTGGGTCCTGGTAATGCCATATAATGTCTGTCTCAAAATCATCAACAGAATGGTTCGCACTCGTCACTATAGAAGAGGGCAACGATGAATTTTCTGATGCAACCTCAGAAGGTGTATTGGATTCAACTGCTGATTGATTATTCCCATCAAAAGCCACCAAACCAGTGAGATTGACCTGGCTCCTTGTCGTATTGCATCCATTTATTCCAAATGTTGCTCTACCCGGATTTTTCGGTGCCTTACTTCTAGAATTGCTTGAAGTATCGCCTTCCCTTGGTTGAGAGAAAGGTGCCCTTCCCTTTCTACCAGATCTCCTTGGTCTGACCTTGGCATCTGCATACACATCAGCGCAATTAACACCAAATTAACATTTCCAAAAGAAGCCTTGAAAAAGATAAATGGATAAGATGTTATTCCATGTCTATTAAATCAATGTAAGGGACCTTGTTTCTTATCGAATGCTCCAGCACTGCCTTCGGACTCACAACTTGGATCCATACCAGGATCAGGGCGTACTTCAGGAATTTCACGCAGTCTGCGCTGACGTTCCTCTAGCGAGTTCAGAAGCTGTAGTTTGTCCACACATTGTCTAAGCGTAAACTATGGTCAAGGAAAACTTGATATTCTTAGACCAAAATACCTCTGCCACAAGACAATATGAAGAATAGAGTACACGGGTACCCATGAAACCGCCTCTCGTACTAAGTAATGTGCTACAAGTAATCAATGAGTAAACAGAGAGTGCAACTGGAATAATCCACAACAATGTGCAAGAAATGTCATTAAAGAAACTAAAAACATAGAATAATCAACAAAAAAGGATATTCCTTTCTGCGTCCTTTTTCACTTGCTCGATCACGAAGCTGACTAATCAGTAATACCTCTGCTTCCAGACACTAGTTTAAAAAACAAGACCACGGTCAACCAAAAAGCAATATCAGACATAGCATTTGACGATTTATTTAGGAGAAACAATAAAAGCCAACGAATATACTTAAATGGGGCAGTAATAACTATTAACTAAAACGGGAAAAGAAAGATCATCTAAAGTCCTTCCATAAAAACACAAATGTATCCTCTTCTTGCCTCAGAATTACAAGTAACGGAACTTACATCATTTACTCTAATTGCATGAAGGGCCATTGCTTTCTCCTGAATCTCACCCTGCAACACCAAGCATAAATATTCCTTTGTTAAAGGAGTTGCAAATATCTTGAACATCACATATTGTACATAACATGCAAACCTACCAGAGTCAACTGTTTGCTGAGCCCACACCTTATACTTTGACGTAATCGTTTGCATTCATCCTGTAAAATAAGTAAAATGTCACAATTGAGTAAGAGGGGGATGAAGGGGAATAAATATCTGAACACGAGCAACACACTTCAACAGACAGTCTTGTGACCGATAAAAACTGTATATGAAAAGCTAGCATGCCTTAGTCAATGTGTATTTTTGGTTATATCATTATTTCCATGTCTAGAAAGGACTGAAAATAGTGTGGATATAGGTTTCAAGTCAGTCATTAATGGTGAGGGCAAACGCTCCCCCAGCACCCTTTCGTATTAAAGTCCACATAACTGAAGACAGGCAGGTACAAATAAACAATTAGGCTCCAAGAGCTTTCATTATTGATATCTATACTAATGCACACTTATTTTTTAACCGTCAGTTCCAAAAGAATTCTTACCGAAAAAAAAATTATAGCATGTGTAGATAAGTTATATCAAGGAACCCCGGGAGGAGGAGAGTAGGCGATAAGTTCACTGACCTGGGAGAACTCCTGATTAGAGATCTCGTCAATTGATATAACCTCTTTCTTTTTTAAGTTCAAGATCTCAAGCTTAACATCAGTTGTTTTTGTGCCAACTTTATAAGGTTGAGCAACCTTGCTGGTACCTGCAGAAAAAGATGTCATCAATACAAATTTTGCACGACCTATTGTGAAAATATAAGAAATAACTTAGAACATTGGTTGTGTAAACTAGTACCTGTGACTTGGACAAGCCTATAAATATCTTCCTTTTGGTCACCAGTAGGAATTCTTATTCGCACAATTGAACCAACCACCTTTTCATGCAATTTGTCAACATCTTCAATAAGCTTCTCCACCCAGTTACGCCGCAAGTAAATCAGATTAATGTTGTGAAGATCAATAGCGGCGAATCCATCAGGATTGGTCGGTGGTCCTTTCTCATCTACCCTTTTGCGTGTTTTACGCCTCTTATCATTACCCATCATCATTTGATTATCATAGTTCCCATCAATCTCCATTTGGCTGCCAACAGTATTATCAACTCCAGGGCTAATAATGTTATCTGCCTTGGAACTTTCCTTAATGAGGAAGTGAAATTCAAGAAGCTTTAACATTTCAAAGTGACCCACACATTCTTTCCCAAAAAGATTTATGAGTCTTGAATCGCAAATAATTTGGCATTTCTGGCGAGGATCGTGAAGATTGTTTTTCTTTATGTACTCGAACAAAAGTGCCTGGACATCAAACTGCGATAGCACAGATGTATCACCATTTCTCAAATAAGCAACAAACTCCAAGAGCTCCTTTGACGCCCAAACTGTGTCTTCAACACTCAAATCCTTGTCCAAAGTTCTGGGCTTTTTATTACTTCTTTTTGAATGTGTAGCTTCCGGATCTGCACAACAGTTGACTGCACCTGAATTTGTTTTATTACCATCATATAGTTCAGTTGAAGAATCCCCCTTACCAACCATAACGGCAGCTTCATTCCATGGATTTTTAGCTTTAAAAAGATCGTCCGAAGTTAAGGATAGTTTCCTTTTCAAAAGAATCCAGTAAACCTTGAAGAGATACTCCCAGCTGCTCTTGTCATCAAAATCAACTTGAGCCTGCAGAAAATTTAAATGAGAAAGGGAAATGGTAAAAATTGCAAAACCCAGATGGAAGTTTGTAAAAATAAATAAAAAACTAAACAGATAATTCGTTTCCTAACAAACTCTATCAGAGTGAAACGTAATGGAATACCACTTTTATTACAGCGTCGGGCTTTAAAGAAGGACATAAAACAAAAACATAAAGCATTCTTGATATAAAAGAGTTATATGCTGTTCTTAATCAATCTAATCCCTCTCCAAATTCAACAAAGCTGAGAATCCTTAATTCGTAGGTAAAAACTACATGACTGTAAGTAAATAAATACACCAAAGTGTGTTCAAGCATACCCCTTCCTTATTTTCTTGCACATTCTCAATTAGCATGATAGTTCTCATACATGTTCCGCAAAATCCTTTATTTCCTCGTACACATTGATAATCCGCGCCTTTAGTGCATCTTTTGCACAGAGAATATGTACAAGTATAGCACCAATAATGGGCAGCCTTCTGACAACTGCTACATATATGCCAACCTGACATGCATAATATCCAAAACACCGAAACGTGAACAAAGCACACAACTATCATAACTCAACTTGCGATGGATATAAGTTATAACAAATTAGTAGGTTAACATAGTGCAACATACCACAATTCCATTTGGCTTTCGATTTAAAGAAGGCCTCGTCCCGCTTGATGCATGATGGATGGTATGCCTTAGGGCACCCCCTAACAAGTAACAATCCACAAACAAGGCTTAATTAAGCAATGCAAATAAGCAACAACAACATTCACTAAATTTCGCAAAACAAAACATAAAATCGACTCGAACTGTCCGTTGGATTGCCAATAAGGAAATGAAATAACCCAAATCAGCTAAATTAAGTAAAAACTCTCAGCTTTTCTAGCATGGACTAATCAAAATTGGACTGAATTTGACCAAGCTGCGACCGCGAAGAACCGGATTCTCACCTGCGATCACAAAGCACGAGGCTTCCACCGTCGAAGCAAATGAAGCAAACGTCTTCTTCTTCGTCCTGCATCTTGCTCACCGCCGTCGCCTTGGCATGCCCGCTGGGCGGCCGGCCCCGCCTCCGCTTCCCCAAGTTCTTACCCGCCTCCTCTTTGACCACCACCATCTGCCCCGCCTTCCCAACAACCATCCCCCCGCCGATCGTTTCGCATTGATCGGCCGCCATGCAGTCCTTCACCGCCGGCATCGACCGGTCAAACACCTCCTGCGATTGCGGCGGTTCTCCTCCTCCGCCTCCGTCTTCTTGCATACTGGGTCCATAAAAGGCCGAGGCGAGCTGAGCTTGCTCAAGCTCCATACAAACTACAATTGAAGCAAAAGAATTGAACGGATTTGTAGAGAGAGAGAGATTGAAAACCCTAGGAGTTGGAACTACAATTATGAGAAGCTAAAGCTAAAGCGGCAGCGGCAGCAGCGCACATGGAACACCGGGTGCGGATGGGACAGGGCATTATCTGGTCGGTTTTTGGTCCGTGTGAGTGAATGGGCGGCCACACACGGCGCTGTCGACAGGCGGACACCTGGGAGGAGATTGGGTGGAAGAAAGAGAGAGGGAGAAAAAAACGGAGGAGAGAGAGAGAGAGGGGGGTCGTTGTTGGGGTAGGCAGGGAAGGAAGTGGGCTTTCACACCAAGGACGGTTGGCTGGGTGGAAGGGAAAGGGAGGGGGCGGGCGGGGGAAATTACCTTTTTGCCTCTTGAGGGGGTCAAAACGCGGCTCTTGTGAGTCCGTTTATCATATTCCTTCTCTGATCTCGAGCACCACGTGGTGAGTGGGCACCCAGAAAAGGTAATCGCATGTGGGGCCGCCTTGAATTTTTGTTCAACCCTTTAAACATTACGATACTCACTTTGTCACTTCTACCGCTTTCGTTCGCTTCCTGACCCCTTTGATTTTCATCTTCTTATTGTCCACCAAGTATTTTCGTGTCGTAGTTAACTGTATTTGAAGACGCAATATCGCTTGTATTTCGACAATATATCCGCATTTAAAGAAAATGTGAGTATCTAGAACCTGATATTTTTCTTTACCCTTAACTTATTTGTTGTAAGTCTGTGCAACAGAATCGCAATGAAAATATGTCGATTAGGTAACAAAGTGATCGTAAATGTATGTTGTGTCGTCATGATGTAAATTGAACTTGAAATCACCTTCAACTCAGTATAGAAAACTACCACAAAATTTAAAGTTAGTAGAAAAACTTTTATTACATTCGAAAGTGTCCAAAGTGCCAATTTTAAAGAGGCAAACGTCGTATTTGAAATACGTGATTTACACATGACAGTCACACGGGTTTACTTCTGCTACATTGACACCAATTATGTTAGTCATTGTCTTTTTCTTGATTTGAGAGTGGTTAGGTAATACTTTTGTTTGTTTTACTTGATTTATATAGTTGAAGATTATTTGTTAGATATATCTTCATGTAATTCAATACATAACAAGAGATGTGTGTTGGTGCCAACTGATCAGCCTTATCAGAAACTTACTGCTTATAGTGCCCATTACTTTTATCAGTGGAACTTTTTTTCTTTCAATTTTTTAAATATTTTTTGTATTACTACTCATAACAATCCGTGTTTAATAAATAGGGTATATGTTTCAAGATTTTGTATTAATTTCTAATTACTTACTTAGGGTATGGTCCCCCTATCCATTCTCTTTAAATATTGTAACAAAAAATGGTAACACAGTATTTGTCATTTAGTATTATTGTCCAGTAGTATTCCTTTTTACTTGTAAGGAAGAGGTTCTAGATTTGATTCTCGTCAAAGGTAAATTTCAACCACATTATTGTTAGCTCATTGTAAGATTAAGCACATCATCTCTCATTTAATATAGATAATATCGTTTATTCCAAACAAAAAAAAAACACAGTACTTATCACATCACAGACATGCTCCGTCGTAACACGATATTGTCCACTTTGGGCCACACCCTCACAGTTTTATTTCTGGGAACTCATGAGCAACTTCTCAGTAGGTCACCCATCCTGGGATTGCTCTTGCCCAAACTCGCTTAACTTCGGAGTTCTGATGGAATCTAAAACCAGTGAGTTCTCAAAAGGCCTTGTGTTATATAGACGTGAGCATGTACATATAAGGCACATCATCACATCTCCGTTGGTCGATGTGGAATGTTACAATCCACCTCCTTGGGGGCTCGACGTCCTCATCAGCACATTCGCACCACATGGTATAGTGGCTCTGATACCATTTTGTCACATCCCAGTCTTGCTCCGCCGGAGCACGATATTGTCCACTTTAGGCCCCGACCACGCCCTCACGGTTTTGTCATGATGTAAATTAAACTTGAAATCACCTTCACCCAAGTGTAGAAAACTACCACAAAATTTAAAGTTAGTAGAAAAACTTTTATTACATTCGAAAGTGTACGAAGTGCCAATTTTAAAGAGGCAAACGTTGGATTTGAAATACGTAATTTGCACGTAACGGTCACACACGTTTACTTCTGCTACGTTGACACCAATTATGTTAGTCATTGTCTTTTTCTTGATTTGAGAGTGGTTAGGTAATACTTTTGTTTGTTTTACTTGATTTATATAGTTGAAGATTATTTGTTAGAGATATCTTCATGTAATTCAATACATAACAAGAGATGTGTGTTGTGTTAGTGCCAACTGATCAGCCTTATCAGAAACTTACTGCTTATAGTGCCCATTACTTTTATCAGTGGAACTTTTTTTTTTTCAATTTTTTAAATATTTTTTGTATTACTACTCATAACAATCCGTGTTTAATAAATAGCGTATATGTTTCAAGATTTTGTATTAATTTCTAATTACTTACTTAGGGTATGGTCCCCCGATCCATTCTCTTTAAATATTGTAACCAAACATGGTAACACAATATTTGTCATTTAGTATTATTGTCCAGTAGTATTCCTTTTTACTTGTAAGTGAGAAGTCTTAGATTTGATTCTCGTCAAAGGCAAAATTCAACCACATTATTGTTAGTTCATTGTGAGATCAAACACATCATTTCTCATTTAATGTAGATAATATCGTTTATTCCAAAAAAAAAAAAAAGTTTGTTCAAAAAAAAAAACATAGTACTTGTCACATCCCAGACCGGCTCCACCGTAATACGATATTGTCCGTTTTGGGCCACACCCTCACGGTTTTATTTTTGGGAACTCATGAACAACTTCCTAGTGGGTCACCCATTCTGGGATTGCTCTCGCCCAAACTCACATAACTTCGGAGTTCAGATGGAATCCGAAGCCAGTGAGTTCCCCAAAGGTCTTGTGCTATATGGAGGTGGGCATGTACATATAAGGCACATCACCCATTTTCGTTGGTCAATGTGGGATGTTACAATTCACCCCCTTAGGGGCCCAACGTCCTCGTCGACACACTTACACCACATGGCATAATGGCTTTGATATCATTTTGTCCCATTCCAGTCGACTTCGCCAGAGCACGATATTGTCCTCTTTGGGCCTTGGCCACGCCCTCACGGTTTTGTTTATGGGAACTCACACAATAACTTCCCAGTGAGTCACCCATCATAGGATTGCTCTCGCCAAAACTCGTTTAACTTCGGAGTTCCGATGGAATCCGAAGCCAATGAGTTCTCAAAAAGGCCTCGTGTTATATGGAGGTGGGTATGTACATATAAGGCACATCACACCCTCTCCGTTGGTCGATGTGGGATGTTACAGTACTTGACTCTTTGCCACCTTTTTACTTGTCCCTTTTAGAAGGATGCCCTTGTTTTTGTTGGTCCACATAATTATCTGCTTTTAAATACACAACTAATTGGTCACTTAGTATTACAGTCTAATGATATTTCTTACTGTATAAGTAGACGGTAAAGTTGTAAACACATGAGAAATAAAAAAATGAATAATTTTCGAATTCACTTTTTTTTTTTTTTTTTTTTTTTTATCAAGAAGTAAACTTCATTCAAAGCTTAAAATCTATTGCACAACTTCTCATGCAATCAAATATAAAAGCATTATGAGCTAAAGTCGGTAAACAATACTCCCAAAAGTTAGGGCAAGATAAGTGTCAGATCATTGTGTGCCAAGACGTCAGTTACAAAGTTTGCTTTTCTGTATACATGGTTCTACTAAATACAGTTAAACTCAAAGCCCAACCATCTTATGTCCTTAATAATAGATTTCAGGTTTCATGGAGCATCCCAGATTTCCTGCACCGATTGGATAATCAATCTTGAATCTCCCTCCACCATAATGTTCTTGATTCCTCTATGTCTGGCATACCTTAGACATTCTCTTAGAGTCATGGCCTCATCCACCGAGATGGTTACACCATCTAAGTTTAAAACTCCAACTCCAATAAGTTGCGCTTCAACATTTCTTAACACAAATGCAGCAGCTGCTTCCTTTATGTGTGAGTCAAATATAATAAGTTCACCAATCAAACGAAGACGAAGTATTACTAGACCAAACAAATACCCTTTATCTTTTGATGGTGTAAAATTTGACTTTCTCAAATTTCCTTCCAAAGTTGTAAATAGAATGCGTTCACTCAAGCACCTTTTTTGTTTTTTTGCCATCTTCACTTCAGCACGTTAGTGAATAATTTAACACATTTTGGTAGATGTGGATGATGATAATGTAAACACTTGAGCTGAGGACCACTTGCTATTTTTTTTCAGGACCAGTAAACTTTAAATTCGAAGGCAACCTCCCTAAAAATAGAAATATCACACATAAGTTTGACAATTTCTTGCACTACTTGTCAATCCGACACGAAAAATAAAATGACACAACATGTTAACGAATCAAGTCATTATGGGATCACCTATTAAAAGGTCGTACCCAGTGCACAAGGCTCCCGCTTTACGCAGGGTCTGGGAGAGGTGAATGTCGGCTAGCCTTACCCCCATTTTATGGAGAGGCTGCTTCCAAGTCTCGAACCCGAGACCTACCGCTCATGGGCGAAGGCACATGAGATAGCATGTGTGATAAAAAATCCATTAAAATAACCGATTTGACATCATACAGCTCAATAAGATAGCATGTGTGATAAAAAAAAATGACACGAACATGACAAAAGCGATCCCGTTTACCAGGCCTAATAACACATTACATGATGGACTAGGATTCTCTTCCCTTCTCTTTTTATCCCTTTTTATCCCATCCTCTCACATTATCTGTTTTGTTTTTCTCTTTCTATAAAAAAATTAATATAAGATATTGACGCGACTTAACCGTAATCATTCAAATAGAAGATGAGGAAAGAGAAGAAAAAAAAAAGGGGAGAAAATTTTACTCCTTACATGATTCTCTTTGCATTGGCTAAACATGACATTTATTGTCCTGAAACGTGACTTTTTTTTTGACAAATCTAACGTGACATTTGATAGCACTTGTTGAAATAAAACAATTCATTGGGTTGTTTGAAAGTCAAACAAATATAACTTTTTGTGGTCAATCAACAAATATATATTATAAATTTAGGACATAGCTTCTCTGTCCTTTCAGTTTCCATACACTTTCATCCCTTTTTATTTTTGCGATTACAGTTAAGTTACTTCAACATTTTATATCACTATTATATTTTGTCTTATTATCTCTATTAAAAATTAATATAAAATATTAGTATGACTTAACTGTGACCGCACAAATTAAAAATTGATAAGATTGTATGGAAACTGAAGGGCAGAAGCCAGGTCCATATATTAATGCATTTTTGATCTGGACCAGACAAACTTATAAGTTCAACAGTCAAATAATTACGTGATATTATTCTACGTGTCATAAATATTTTGAACAACAAAATAATTATTTTATGCACATTGACTTCTTGGGGTAAGATATTGAAGTGCCTCTAAATTTAAATTTAAACGGAAATTAAGAAAGAGAGAGAGAGAGAGAGAGAGAGAGAGAGAGAGAGAGCAAATGATGGGTCGGGTCCAAGGGACTCGGGTGTGCAGGTAATCGAGAGAGCAAATGGTGAGTCGGGTCCAAGGGACTCGGGTGTACAGGTAATCGACCCATTTCCAAGAAAGAATCACCGTTTTCTTGTTGTACATTGTATTTGTATCGTTGTAATTTAATCAATCAATATAGAAGAATACATAGCTTTTAAGGAAAGGAATACAATATCGAATTTCAAAGATTCGATATTTTTCAAGTTACACTTAATAGATCATTTTTGTAAAATATTAGCTAAATCAAAAATGATAGAGGCATTTAATTGACTTCATAAAATTTGACGTACAATATTTGAGTCATCTAATTAAGGTCTTAGGTTCGATTCTCGTCAAAAGTAAATTTGAACTGTATTATTGCTAGCACACTCCCTCACCACTTTAATGTAGATAATATCGTTTGTTAAAAAAAAAGTAAAACATTAAAATTTCATAGTGATAATTAAATAAGCAAATGATTTTGGATTGAGTTGAAATTCTATAAAGATGATTAATAAATCGAGACTTATACAATAAACAGTTCGAATCATTAAAGTTCGATATAGAGAGACTCCTACAATTAATTCTATTTTTTGAAAAAAATAATAGAAATCTCTTCTTTAAAGGGCCGGAGAAGAATATTCAGACTTCCAAATCTTACGAACACCGTCGTCACCTTCAACTTCCTCAAAACTCATCGACTGCGATATACAAGCCAATCAAAAAATACGACATCCCGTTTATTATATAATGGGCCCATATGGAGTTACTTGTTGGGCCAAACCGTTTGGAATTAACTTAATGGGCCACGTGTTTATTCAACTTATTGGGTTTTTGGGTCTTCAACTTTCATTTTCTTTTTATTCACAAGATGATTGGGCTCTACATGATAATCATTGCATAATTGTAGGAATTTTATTAATTTCTTTCATTTTAAGTTCATTTTACGGGTTGGAGTTTGTTTAAAGTAAAGGAGTGGCATAATGGCTATGTGATACTAAATTGAAACTAAATTTTAAAAGCATCTCCAATGGTCACTCAGTACTACGGTCAGGTGATATTCCTCTTCACTTGGAAGTGAGAAGTCTTAGGTTCAAATCTTATTGATGGTGAATTTGATAACAAATTAGGCTATTTATTGTGTGACTTAGCCGAACTTCCCCTCCCCTTATCAAATATTACTTTTGAAGGCTTATGTGGCAATGACAAATTTTTTTGCTCCAACCAATATATTTTATCTTATTTAATTATAATTGTAGGACCCACTCTTCAAAACAAATAAATAAAAACTAATTTTCATAATTTATGATTGGTGCATTACTAGAAACCACACAACAAAATATTTAAAAAAATAGTTTGACAGATTTTCTCATATGTCAAAATTGGCAGCACTATATATATATATATGTCAATCCACACAAAATTAGTATATCGGTTGAAGTTTTTATCTCATATGCTTTCGAATTTTATCACTGGCATTTTACTTAGCCTGCGAGGTTTTTCATTTCGGTTGGTTTGACGAAAAGAAAAAAAAAGAATTAGTCATTTGTTAGTGACATGTTTATTTAATTGGAATGAGAAAGTTTTGAATTAAAGATATGAAAAATAAGATGATTTGAAATACGTGATTTGCATGTGAAGATCACACACTTTTATTTCTGCAACATAACATTGACACCAATTATGTTAGTCATTGTATTTTTCTTGTTTTGTACTTTAGTTTGTTTTACTTGATTTATATAGTTGAAGATTATTTGTTAGAGATATCTTCATGTAATTCAATACATAAGATGTGTGTTGGTGCCAAGGGATCAGCCTTATCAGAAACTTTGCTTCCAAAAGAGATAATAGTGCCCATTACTTTTAGCAGTGGAACTTTTTTTTCAATTTTTTAAAATATTTTTTGTATTACTACTCATAATAATACTTGGTTAATAAACAGGGTATATGTTTCAAGATTTTGTATTAATTTCTAATTACTCACTTAGGGTATGGTCCCCTATCCATTCTCTTTAAATTATGTAAAAAAAAAAAGGGAACACAGTACTTGACACTTAATACTATTGGCCAGTAGTACTAGTATTCCTCTTTACTTGTAAGTGAGAGGTCTTAGGTTTGATTCTCGTCAAATGCGAATTTCAATCACATTATTGCTAGCCCATTGTGAGGTTAAGCATATCCCCTCCATTTTAGTATAGATAATATCGTTTGTTCGAAAAAAAGTTTGTTCAAAAAAAAAAAAAAAAACACACAGCACTTGACTCTTCGCCACCTTTTTACTTGTCCCTTTTAGAAGGATGTCCTTATTTTTGTTGGTCCACATAATTATATGTTTTTAAATTCACAACTAACTTGTCACTTAGTATTACGGTCTAATGATATTTCTTATAACTTATAAGTAAGATGTCACAAGTTCAAATCTCGAAAATAACGAGTTTGCAACTAATGTATTCCATGCAAGTTTTGTTTTAAGTCACTAGGCTTAGATGTAGGTTGAGAGATTAATTTCTTATTTTCGTTAATAGGCATAAGATAAATCTAGAGTTCGAAACCTTCCAATGTGACTAAAAAATAAATACCCAAAGTTTGAATTTTACTTAAGCATTGGTATATAAACACATTGCCAATGAAGATATTTCCCTAATAAATTTTAGATACATTTTTTCTAATATTAGCCAAAATTAAAACCTTATAAACTTTTAACCAAATATTTTATGACATATTAAATTGGACGCAGGGAACTCATAAATTGAAGAAGAGAAAGAATGAATAGATATTTGATCATCAAGGGGAAACTTGATATAAGTCCAATTTTTTTAAGTCAATAGTAGGAATAATCCAATTTATTAAAATAAGTCCAATTCCTTAAATTTAATTATTTAATTATCAATAATTATCTCTTCAATGAAAAAAATTATTGTAAAAATCAAATTTCTCCCTAATTATCTCTTTGATTATTTCTTTTTATTTATTTATTTTGTTATTTCTTGTTCTTCCTCTGCTTTATCCTATTTATAGATTTTATTTTAATTTTTATAATCAACCTTTATTACAGGTTAATTGTATTTATCTACCTATATGACAGATTTTTTTCATAATCAACCTATCATAGATTAATATGTCTTGTTTGTAGGTATATTTTGTTTTTTTCTACCTTTTAGTTAGGTTTCATATCTCGCTTATAAATATAATATACATTCATAAATTTGCTACTTGAGTTAGGGTAGAATGTTTTGCAGATATATTTATGTTAGTATATTAGTTTTTTGGGTAAATTACACTTTCATATATCAGGTTTGGGGTCTATTTCAATTCATTACAACATCTTTAAAACATTTCCCTTTTTTATTTCAAAATAATACTTCCGTTACATTTTCCATCCATTGATCCGTTAAATGCTGACGTGACTGCCACATATATGCCAAATGTCTGCCACGTGGCAACAAAAAAAACCTGAATTTTCTCCACAAAAAAAATCCACAATCCCTTCCCCCCCCCCCAGCGACCCACATCTGCAAGAACATCTGCAGGGAGGAAGAAAGGAAAAAAAAATTGAGAAGAAGAAGAAGATATGCAGGGAGGAAGAAAGGGAAAACAAAATTAAGGGGGGGGCGAGAGGAGGGTCGTCGGGCGGGGGGGGGGAATTGAGAAGAAGAAGAAGCTGCAGAAGGAAGAAAGGAAAATAAAATTGAGAAGAAGAAGAAGATTTGTAGGGAGGAAGAAAAGGAAAAAAAATTGAGGGGGGTGCGGGAGGAGGTTCGCCGGCCGGGGGGGGAATTGAGAAGAAGAAGAAGCTGCAGAAGGAAGAAAGGAAGAAAAAAATTGAGAAGAAGAAGAAAAAGATCTGCAAGGAGGAAGAAAGGGAAAAAAAATTGAGGGGGGACGGGAGGAGGGTCGCGGGGCGGGGGGGGGGAGGGTTCTTTTTCTTCTTCTTGGAGGAAGAAGGAAAAAAAATTGAGGGGGGGACGGGATGAGGGTCGCCGCCCGGGGGGGGGGGGGGACTGGAAGAGGGTCGGGGGGGGGGGAGGGAAGGGATTATGGGTTTTTTTGAGAAAATTCAGGTTTAAAAAAAAAAAAAATTGCCACGTGGCAGACATTTGGCAGCCACGTGACATATATGTGGCAGCCACGTCAGCATTTAACGGATCAATGGATGGAAAATGTAACGGATGTATTATTTTGAAATTAAATAGTACTTAAGGTATGAAAGTGAAATGTTTTGAAGATGTTGTAAGGAATTGATATAAACTCCAAACCTGAGGTATGAAAGTGTAATTTACCCTAGTTTTTTTGTTATAAGATATTAATTAGATATTTTGGAGTTTGAAAATGCATAATATTAAAAGATTTTAATTGATTTTTAATATTTTTAGAAAACATTAAATGAGTATAAAAGAAATAAATACATATAATTAGATAACTGGATTCACTCCTAAAAACACTCTGTGATTTTGGACCTAGATCTAAAAGCCCCTTTGATCAATTAGCCTTCTCAGTTGTTCTAATTTCTAATTTTTGATATATTGATTTACAAATCGTAAATTTAGAAACTAGTTTTATTTTTTAATTTTATATAGTAATAAACACATGAGAAGTTTTTTTATACGATAATATGTTTACACTAAGAGTTGAGAAAATAAAATTGGTATAGTAACCATCACAATATTGGAATTTAATACCCATCATTCACAAGTGAAGAAAAGTAATACTAAATCGTATAACTAACTAGGTGGTAAAGTTGTAAACGCATGAGAAATTAAAAAAATGAATAATTTTCGAATTCACTTTTTTTTATTTTTTATCAAGAAGTAAAATTCATTCAAAGCTTAAAATCTAGGGAACTTTAATTAAAAGCTTCTGGTACTGTTCATTTTAACGAAAAATCACATTTTTACACTAAGTAAGATAAGGCGAGACCATTGTGTGCCAAGACGTCAGCTACAAAGTTTTTTTTTTTTTTTTTTTGTATATATGGTTCCACTAAATACAGTTAAACTCAAAGCCCAACCATCTTATATCTTTAATAATATATTTCAGGTTCCATAAAGCATCCCAGATTTCCTGCACCGATTAGATGATCAATCTTGAATCTCCCTCCACCATAATGTTCTTTATTCCTCTATGTCCGGCATACCTTAACATTCCTTAGAGTCATGGCCTCATCCACCGAGATAATTACACCATCTAAGTTCAAGGCTCCAACTCCAATAAGTTGCCCTCCAACATTTCTTAACACAAATGCAGCAGCTGCTTCCTTTATGCGTCAGTCAAATATAATAACCAATCAAACGAAGATAGAGTACTACTAGATCAACGAATCACGAAAAAATACCCTTTATCTTTTGATAGTTGTTGATCCTAAAAACTATTAAGCTTACGTGGCGCGGCGACCGAGTAACTAATGAGCTAACTACGTCATTCGGTTGTTTGCAGGTGTGCCAACTCGTCTGCTGAGCTCGGTCGAGGAGTAAAATTTGTTGATGTTGCGTTGGGTGCTGCTGACTTCTGGTTCTAGAGCCTGAAGACAATGCTGCTAGTTCTGCGAAGTTCAATATCAAATTCGGCTTTCAATGTGCCAAATGTAATAACTTGTAACACCTCACTTTGCCGAAAAGGCTAAGGAGATGACCTTTGCCAATAAGGATTCGAAAATCCTTCTTGACCGAGACTTGAATAGATAACCAGTCGGCCTCGACGCAGTGCTGTTTATCCAAATTGAAAGTGCTCTGCGGTCGGCTGATTCTACGACAACAATGTTGTTTATCCAAACTGAAGATGTTCGCCGGTTACCTTCACAGTGTTGTTTATCCAAACTGAAGATGTGTTGGCAAAAAAGAAAAAAAAAATCTCAAGATGTTTGAGAGGTTTAGTATAGAGCGAGGGTTTGCACATGGCAGTTTGTGTGTTGAATTTATGCATCTCGTATTTATAGGACTATCATCTCGATGGCCGTCGTGTTGTAAAACTGCCGTCAATACCAACGCTTCCTCCTGCATAACAATTTCATGCAAAACAAAAGATTGTTATGCCTTATCACTTACCAGCACAACACCACCACGTGCTAATTAATAGCATGTACCAATTATTAGCACATATCTTTATGTTGATAAGCATCTTAATTTGAAATATGCCACATCTTGCATGCACGGCTAACCAACTCCAAAAGCACACGTGGAGTTGATTCTCTGTTGATTACGCATCTTGGCATCCCATTTAAATGCATGCATTAATCTTCTCTGCCAATCAATATCCGTTTGCCAACCAACGCTGCAATATATTAAGACTCTTGATAAAATGCTCTGATGCTTCAATCCACCACGCGTCCAAACTCCAAGAGTCCCAAATCAAATTGAACTGCATTACTTGCTTTGGAAATATAATTTGCATCTCATCTATCTTTAAACAATCAGCGGGATATATTAGGTTTAGATAATCTAACATATATTAAGAGATAATATTATGATTAAAACCACAATATTATTCCTTAATAATAGTTGAAAATCATCTCAACCACTTTATCATCCAACGGTCTAAAACTCTATTCATCTAACGGTCTCGATTACTCAAACCGATAGTGTAATTTTGGGCCCAAACAATAGTATAAAATTTGACCTTCTCAAATTTCATTCCAAAGTTGTAAATAAAATGTGTTCACTCAAACACGTTTTCTTCTTTTTTTTTTTTTTTTTTTTTGTCATCTTCACTTCATCACGTTAGTGAATAATTGAACACATTTTGGTACGTGTGGATGATGCTAATGTAAACACTTAAGAGCTGAGGACCACTTGCTATTTATTTAGTTTCAGGACCCGTAAGTTTTAAATTCGAAAGCAACCTCCCTAAAAATCAAAATATCACACATAGGCTTGACAATTTTTTGCACTACTTGTCAATCCAACACGAAAAATAAAATGATATGGCACGCTAACGAATCAAGTCGTTATGAAATCACCTGTTAAAAATCCATTAAAATAACGGATTCGATATGACAAAACTCTTTAAGATGATATATATAATACAGAAAACGACACAAACATAACAAATATAACCCCGTTTATCAGGCCTAGTAACCCATTACATGATTCTCTTTGCATTTGGTTAAACATGACATTTAATGTCCTGAAACGTGACTTTTTTTGGCCAAATCCAATGTGACATTTGATAGCACTTGTTGAAATAAAACAATTCATTGGGCTGTTAGAAAGTCAAATAAATATAACTTTTTGTGGTCAATCAACAAATATATTATATATTTATACATTTTTGATCCGGACTAGACAAACTTATGAGTTCAACAGTCAAATAATTATGTGATATTATTCTACGTGTCATAAATATTTTGAAGGAAGTTTTATCGAAAAGTCTGCGGTACTATTTATTTTAACAAAAAATTACATTTTTACACTAAAAAGTCAAATCTAGTACTATTCACTTTACCCTTTTATTTTGTCATTATCGTTAAAACTCAAAGTTTTCAAACATTTTTCATTAGTTTTCTTTATTTTGAACAATAAAATAATTATTTTATGTATATTGACTTCTTGTGATAAGTAATTGAGTGACTTTAAATTTAAATTTAAACGGAAACTAAGAGAGAGAGAGCGCGAATGGTGAGTCGGATTGAGGGAAGTGGATTTCATCCGGATTCACTTTGTGAGGATCTTAAGGATCTCTACATTTTAGTCATTTATCGTGTGATCATAAATCATTTGATTTTCTTATTTAAAATTAAACACAAATAGTATTTGATAAAAACTGATCGCACGATATACGATAAACGGTTAAAATGTGAGTATCCCTACAATCTCTACAAAGTAAATCCAGAAAGAATCCCCTTTCCGGGGACCCGGGTTGCAGGTATCGACCCATTTCCAAGAAAGAATTATTGTTTTCTTGTTGTACAGGGTATCGGTGTAAATTAATCAATCAGTTGACATGAATATTCAGCCTTCCAAATTTTACCGACGCCGTCGTCACCTTCAACTTCAACTTCAACTATTTGGAAGTTCCCTAATGGGCCAAATGTGTTTATTCAACTTGGTTTTTTGGGTGTTCAACTTTCATTTTTCTTTTTATTTATTTACAATATGATTGGGTACTACGTGATAATCATTGAGTTTGGTTGAAGTAAACTAGTGACATTATTCATTTTATTTTTCATTTTAGTCGGTTCGATGGCCAAGAATAAACACTACATATATTGTTGAATATATATACTTAATACATCTTATATTTGTTTCTCAATTAAAAGTAATCTTAATACATCTCAGACTCTTAGTTGAACAACCAACTTAATAAAACAAATTAAGGGGTTAAGAATTTGTATGTTTTGAGGCCTAAAAATGTCACATGCAAACCCCATCATGTCTCGAGGCCTAGTTGCTATACGAGCCTCATGCAAAGGTGCGTAATCGAGAAAGGAATGCATCCACAACCATGCCACGATACAGTAATTAAGCCAGATACTTGTATAAATCATGACATGATGCCAAGCTCTATCAAGCTAATTACGATTCACGCTAGAATAAGATCAAGTAGGGTGATATGGCCTTGCCAAGTGAATTGTGGTGTGGATGGTTACAGAAGTTTATTGGGCCTATGTGGAGTCAAGATTATGGAAGACTTTGGGCTACTTGGTGGCCCAAATATCCAAGCCTATAACCTTTGAAGCCCATGTGGGTACGCCTGAGAGAGAACCAAACCCAGTTTCCCATTTCCCTAGCAAGCTAACCAACTTAGTTAGGAGCGAATCAAATCCTTCAACCTTAGAATCACATGAAGAGCCAGTAAAGCCTACATTAATAGGTCACGCATAAGATCGACGCACAAAATTCATGAGGCGCCACTAGAAGTAGCGTCCATGGAAAACTAACCCGTAAAAACAACACCTTGGGAAGAAGGCATGATGCAAGTTTCATAAGGTGGCAGCACCTAGCCATCTTGCACCAAAATAGGGGTGGCAGAAAAACTATGGAGAAAGGGGAGAAAAGACCAAGCCACAATTAGAGATTCCTTAGGAAGCAATCGTTCAACCACAAATGTAGGTCAAAATCCTTAGAGAAAAGGGATAACACAAAGATTCGAAGCCCATAAAGCAACACCCCTGCAACCTTAGTGTTCTTCCATAGCTTTTCCTCTGAGTATTCTATCCATCATAAACTTCGTTACTACAATAGGAAACCAAGATTATCCAACCTAACACACTATACAACCATGCAAACTTTCTCTCATGCTAAATTGATGGACTTCTAGCATCCACACCATGTCTCACTCGAGCAAGCCATTATTTCCTGAATCATGCTAATCTTCGAGTCATTGATCTAACTGGGATATTTCCTAAGACAAGCTAACTCTTTCAAGATATTTTGGGACTTGATACGAAACCGAACTAAGGGAGACAAGAGGACGTTCTCAAAACCCAAGTCCACCTTGACCTAAAAGTCTCTCAACAATAAAGAAGATTGATTGGATTGAAGGAATCAAGTTCCATAAAGATGAAAATTTGCCAAAGAGGAATATACAAATGGGGGACAAAAGTTGGGATTAATTGGTTGAATATCAATTATCAACGTGAAGGTTCTCTTAGAATATATATTTTTTTCCAATCTATATGCTTGTAGTTTTATTGATTAGGGTTTTATTTTACAAAGGAGGGCGAGAATGGTTTTTAGAGTTGAAGAAGATAAATAATATTGAAATATACACATTAAAAGTGACTTAGGGTGTGTTTATATATATATTTTTTAAACCTTATGAGGTTAAAATTATCATTGTATATGAAGATATATAAATCATTTAATATTATATTTTTAATGTTGAGGGTGTTTAACACTATATGAAGTGCCAATAAAAAAAAGTCATAAGTGAAAATAGTTGCAACCAGAACCTCGAACAACGACGTTTAGCCAGCACACTAATAAAGTATTATTTTTTATTTTTAGTACCTTTTTTGAGAGAGGAGGGGAAAACTTCAAATTTTATTATTCAGGAAATACTCTATTTCTACCCCTCCCTTTCTTTCTCATCTCTTTTGACTCTCTATGTCTATTTTAATTTGGCTCTTAATTTCTAGTGTTTAGAGAAGCAGAGCTTTAATTCCATCTTTTATTTTCGAATTCCTGTAAGATGAGAATCAAAACTAAATCCTCTCACTTCCAAGCGAAGTGGAATTTGGCATTTGAAGTCGGAATTTTGGTTCAAGTAATGGCACTTAGCAAAGATAATGGCTTGTGTAATCGTATTGGAAAGTTTCAAAAGTCTCTCGTGAAGAGTCTCACTTTGGCACTTCTCAAATAAGATGCACACTACAAAATTTAAACTCAAAAAACAAAAGCTACTAGTATTAAATTCAAACAGTATCCTATTATATCATCCATTACAAACTTGAAAGTCTTAACATCTTTGCTTAGTCCTCAACTACGCTCTCACCGGAGGGAGGGTCATCGTTAATCAGCAAGATGGTCACAACTCTCGACAGCCCTTGGACTACAAGGGGCCAATATGCTTCAGCAATATCGTCATGATTTAGAATGGAATCTGGATAATTTGACAAATTAACCCTGTATTCTGGTCTATAACAACGAGATTCACCAAATGAGCCACATTTAACATCAAATCACCTGCATCCTCGCAACGATGGATGTCAAATGTTCCCATGGGCTCTATATCTCCATTTGGGTTAGCCATGGAAACTGGTATGAATTTGGGGAGAAACAAGTCTCTAGCTTCAACAGAGATTATAAATCCGGCTAGGTTAATCCAGGGAGGATTTTGAACATTCTGCAAGCCTTGGAGATCCACTCTTTGTTGTTCATTGCTGGCTTGGAGAACGTACGTGACACCATATCCTCCATCTGGGAGATCAATGTTGGGAAGCGGGTGGAGGGACAACTCATTAAGCACAAGCTGGTGCAATGTACCAGCATTAGGCTATCCTAGTGGATCAACGTGAGATACAGCAACGTTCAAATTATACGTGATCTTTCAGATTTCTACATGACCACCGCCATCATCGTCATTGTTGTCATCTCCAACGTCACCTTCAACTTCATCGTTTGCTTCCGATCCGTCGTCATCATTGTCTATGACAACGCCTTCATCACCACCAAGGTTTGCATCAGCATCCTTTGCCAAACCAGCATCCATATCCACTGCGGCAGCTGCACCACCAAGGGTTGATGCAAACCTTGGTGGTGCAGCTGCCGCAGTGGATATGGATGCTGGTTTGGCAGAGGATGCTGATGCAAACCTTGGTGGTGATGAAGGCGTTGTCATAGACAATGATGACGACGGATTAAAAGCAGACGATGAAGTTGAAGGTGACGTTGGAAACGACAACAATGACGATGATGGTGGTGCACACGTACAAATCCAAAGGATCACATACGATTTGAAGGTTCCTGTGTCTCGCGTTGATCCACTCGGACAACCTAATGCTGGTGTATTGCACCAGCTTGTGCTTAATGAGTTGTCCCTCCACCCGCTTCCTGACATTGATGTCCTTGATGGAAGATATGGTGTCACGTACGTTCTCCAAGCTGGCAATGAACAACGAAGAGTGGATCTCCAAGGCTTGCAGAATGTTCAAAAGCCGGATTATTGTCTCTGTTGAAGCTAGAGACTTGTTTCTCCCCAAATTCATACCAATTTCCATGGATACCCCAAATGGAGATGCACAACCCATGAGAACATTTGACATCCGTCGTTGCGAGGATACAGCTGATTTGATGTTAGATGTGGCTTATTTGGTGAATCCCGTTGTTATACGCTACAACACAGAATACAGGGTTAATTTGCCAAATTATACAGATTACAATCAATCTTTCTGGAACTTGATTAAATAAAAAAATAGCAATCCTATATCCATAATAGCATACAAATCAAGACAATTAAAGCAAAAGAGAGAATTTGCAAATAGCATACAAATCAAGACAATTAAAGCAAAAGAGAGAATTTGCAACTAACTTCCTCATGTTCTCGCTCATGCTAGGACTGGTAGACAAAGCCTTCTCCCGCAATCACATGCATGGAGGCCCAAATTAGAACAACGTATCCACTGAAAGCTTTGGAAGTAAATATGATAATTATGACGCAAATATAATGAAGCGAGATATTCCTACCATCTTGTATGGTCTCTGATTCCAAGGGTCTAAATGCACAAACGCGTTTCTCGTTATGTCCACAGAGGCCCTTTTCCTTCTTTTCTCTAGCAAACTTCTGAAAATATATTAAAAGCGTATGTGAAAACTGAAGCATCTTGTTCCAATGTAGCAATAAAAATTAAGACAATTGGGGCACAAAGTCATTGGCAACAAACTTCTCTTGAATCTCAGGAATGTCACTCTTTTCAGCAGCTTTCTTAACAATCATCTGCACAAAGGCACAACGGCACGAATCAGACTAGAGCACATGCCAGTGACTAGGAAGAAAACATATCTGATTCGCTGAAACTCTTACCGGTATCGGATCTGGATTGTTCTGTTCTGCTTGCATGCTTTCTGAATATTTTAGACCAAAAACATCAGAAAAAGACAGATGAGAAGATAAACATGGCTGAGCATCATCATTTACAAAATACACCATACGATCACTATGCTATCTGAATCTATAAAATTTGGAATTATTCCTTAGTGAGACCCATCTACCAAGACGAAATACTAAAATAGGCACATGGGTATTGCACAAGCAATACAATTACCCGGAAAGTTAAAAAAACATACCTAGATGGTTTTCTTGCTTATAAGAACTTTCGCCCAAGTCAAAACTCCCACCACGGCTGTCCTCTGCAAAATTTCAAACAATAAACATCACAACTGCACAAACTAACTAACGACTTAAATCGCAAGTATAGAAATAAAATTTCTTCCAAAATAAAGCGTCAAAAACATCAACCCCACATTTGTGAAACTTTTAACTAACAATTAAACTATAGAGGCCATCTTATCTCAAAGAAGAAAATTTAGCAACACACCATTTATGTAACTTTTTTCTCCACTGTAGGTCACATAAAGAAAGCCATCTTCATCCTTGTTTTCCTCATGGATGGCAGACATCAAGGCACCTGTACCATTGGACAAACTATTTACAATTACAACTCCAGGAACAAAAAATTATGCTTGAAGCCAAAATGAGTTGCAACTCACTGTTGGGAGGCTTAGTGTTCTTGAAAAAGACAAATATAGGTTTTTTAGAGCGCATGTGCCCCCGAAGAAAATGAACAAATTCCCTAAGAGGGGTACCATCATAGACATGACATCTGCAGTCAGAAAAAAATAAAATAAAATAAAATAAAACCACATGAGACCACCTCATTTAAGACAATCTAAAAAGAATTAAATGAAAAAGATAAAACCAAGCTACAAGTACAAATGATCTTGAGAGTTTGTGTCTGTACTTTGTAGTAACAAGTAGGTTTTCTTATATACTGATATGCTTATGAAAATTACTGGGTAGGAAGGCTTCCATACTTGGGTAACCAATCCAGGCAAACCATTACAACCAGAACCAGCCCTCGAACTTCCACTAAAGTACCCGACTCAATTATTTTGAAAATGTTAACAATCCATGAACAATACACATGACCAAAACCTCGGGTCCAGATAGATTACTTACACACATTAACAAGCTCATCCTACACAACAAGAACAAAACAAGTGTTGGGCTTTTTCACATATCTCATTTCTTTTTCTTTCCTATTTCCTGACAGATTTCAGATAGTAATCAAAAGCATAAATGAAAAGGGAACAATCCTAATTTATTACAGCAATGCAAATCAACTAACCTCCTCATGTCAACGTCAGGAACGTCACTCCTTGCATCCTTCTTCAAAATCACCTGCAAGGAAACTCAAATTAGAATAGAGTGCATTCACCAAATGGATTGCTAGTAAAATGTTTGATGCTTTGGATTGTTACCGGTATATAATCTGGACGCATCTCCCTTAATTTCACAGCATCTAAGCTAGCAAGGTGCTTGAATCTTTTCATTGGATCCCTGAACATATATCAAAGGCATAAATGAAAATTGCATTGTTGAAATACAATTCAAACCTAATGTTCATGGCAGGATTCACTATTCCTGGAGCCTTCTACATAATCACATGCAAGGAGACACAAATTAGATTACAGTGTACACTGAGTGTGTAAAACACAAACTTATTGATTCAGTGAAACCCTATGATGCACGGATACTTCTGTTTGGTCCCGTATCCCGTATCCGATACTTGATCGGATACGATACTTGCCCGATACTCTTGGATACTCGTCCGACACGTATCCTGGTTGATGGACACGAATTTGACATAATGGATATGCGTATCCTACATTTAGGATACACGTATCCTGCTTTTAAAATACATTTACACTTTCAAAAAAAGGTAATGAGGAGGAGAAAATTAATAAGAGACATCTATAATTGAAAGTTGCTAAATACAAAGAGCTTCCCTCTAATTAAAACCATGAATACAATTCTCACACTTATTCTACTGTATAAAGAGGATTAGATTTTGAACTTTCCTTCTCTAACAACTCAAATGTACTTAAATTTGAATGATGAATTATGTTTTAAAATGTATATTTTTGTTGCTATATAGATTTTTATTTGCCGTATCCATAGCGTATCGTATCTTAATTTTTAGAGATTTTCTGTATCGCCGTGTCGTGTCGTATCGTATCGCCGTATCCGTATCCGTATCCATGCTTCATAGGTGAAACCCTTACCAAATTCCTATCATTCCATGGGTCCAAAAAATAAATGGGCTTTGTAAGGGCTTGCATACTGTTTTCCTCTTTCCATGTGACGAATTTCTGGACATATATAACAAACATAATAAAACATTGAAAATCTTGTCCCATTGTAGCGATACAAATGAAGAAAATTATAACACAAGGGTATTGCAACGAACTTTTTCTCTTCCAAGTCTGGAATGGCACTCCTTGCAGTAGCATTCTCCTTCAACACCTGCATTAGCCACCTCCCAATGTCTAGGGAGTGAATATATGAATATAATTAATTAAGTGATATTCTTACAGCTAACATATTTCTATTGCTCTCTTATACTTGATTAGTTTCTAAAATATTCTAGTCCAAAAACATAAAAAGAAAACAGATATTAGAAAGCAATCAAGACCTAAAGTATTAGCCAAGGGTGCTGTTATTGGCTCTCCACAAAAATTCATCTTGCACTCCTCGTGTAGAAAAAATGACAAATCTTTACTGAAAGAGGAATGCAGGATGACCATTTTGGAGTGCCAATAACAACCCTCATAACCAATTTCCAAAATAAACCATAATTACCGTCAACCTTTCCACCAATGAAATTGTAAAATCAACCATAAGAAACCACATAGGCCTTCGACAAGGACAAAATACCAAAATTGCATAAACTGTTAACCAGAAAAGAGAAGAAAAAAAATCAACAAACCTTGAGGATTTTCAAAACTCCTACTACCGCTGTTCTCTGCAAATTTCAAATGACAAAACATAAAAACTTATCTTAATCAGAGATTAAAAAACAGCTTTAAATACAATCATGGCACAAAACTCTCTTCCCACGATAAAGTATAATCACAGTCAACCCTTCATCGATAAAAGTTATAATAACTTTTTGAATTACAGAAAACCATCTTCTCAAAAAGAAGAGAAATGACTACACACACCGTTTATGTTTTAGCATGAAGAAAAAAAACAGAAATATTTAGACTTGGCCAAATAAAAGGTTGTTATTTTAAAACCTCCATAGTTTGACCATCAAGCGGAAAAATTTGGATACAAAAATTAACACTAATTAGAAGCATAAAAGTCCCACTTTCTGTTTACTATTACTATTTTTTTAAAACAGCCCCAACCCCAAAAGAGCCAAAGCTCAGTAATTCTGGTTGAAAAATCAAACATCCAAAAATCATCACTGAATCTTAGAACAACCCAAAAAGGCACATGGCCATTGCCAAACTATAGTATCGCTCCCCCCCCCCCTCCCAAAAAAAAAAAAAAAAACACACATGGGCCACAACAAAAATAAAACGAACAAACCCACCCAAAAATTAATTAACTAGCGACATCAAACACAAGTATGACAAGAAAACATTAATGTTGAACTATTTCACAGAGAAACAGAACGCCAAAAACTTAAAGGGAATCAATAAAGGTTTGGTAATTGAAGAATTGATTGTTGAGAATTGAAAAACAACAGAGGGTCAAAATTCAATCAAATGGGGAAAGAATTCTTCAGCACAAATCATAAAAGATGATCACGTTCTTAAGGGTTTAATATCGGGGAACAAACCTGTTTTTGGGCTATTCCTGACTAAAAAATTCCAACAAGAAGCCTGCACTGTATTTTAATGTTTCTCAATTTCTCTCTTATTTCTCATATTACCAGTCTCATACTTCTTACCAAACTTATAAATATGCAAAAGAACAGTGTACTAAGTCACCATGGAAGTCAAATCAAGAATCCAAAACCTACAATTAAAGAACAAGAACAACACGGCAAATTTATCATAAATGAGCACCAAAGCATACAACCATTTAGGGTAGCAAGAAAAACAAAGAAAGTTCAATGTATTGAACAACTAAAAATTTTAAGTCACATTAACCTCGTTCAGCCTCACATCCATAAGATCAAAACTGAGGGTCCACTTTCCTTTAAGAAAGAACAAACTGTCCGAAATATCCATTTAAAGAAGGAATTTTGTTACTGTCTATATTTCTGACCCATCAAATTGAAGATTGAAAAAGCAAAATAAAAAGAGATGGATCGGATGAGTCAAAAAACTGGTCACCAAATATATAACAAGTTAGAGATACAATGTGTGCTCCAAATGTACCACATTTTATTACTTTTCAACTATTTTCTGCCATACCATACGCAAAACTGAATAGCAGGACATTCATGTTTAATCCAAAGAGATGGACTTTGTTACTACAGCTAACAAATCACGCGTTGAAATCGTGAAATCAGGCATGTAATTAAAATTGACTCAGGTAACAGCAAATTTCAAGCCTAAACCGAAACTTCAGAATCCGGAAAATTTCAAACCGGAACTTATAAATGTTTATAACATGCATTCCTTTTTCAACTAACACAGACCCCAAGTTTTCTTTTTCAGTGTCACGGTTACCCTCAGAAATTGTGGTTGTATTACAGAACTTTGCTCTCACGGTAAAAAATTAAGGGTTTTCTTTATCAATCTGTTAGGGTTACTAATTAGGGGTGTTTGCCAATTGAAAATGAAAAACCCAATTTTCAGGGTTTTCTATAAATAAATAAATAAAAACTTGGGATTTCTCTGAACTGACGAAGAAAACCCAAAGTTTTTAGGGTTCCTGAAAATTGGAAAAGAAACCCACAATTTTCAAACACTACCCCTAATATTTAAAGAGAAAATTAGGGTTCCTGTCAATAGAAAACAAAAAGGCTACAAGTTTTATGGTTCCTTGAAAATTAAAAGCCCTAAATTTTATCATTAGACTCAGACAGACGACAGATTCATAGAACGAACACCAGCTTCTAACATTACCAACGAATCCATGATATCAAAACACAAAAAGAAAACGGTGAAAATCGTGAATGATGATACCTTTACCGGCAGCCATCGACGAATCCATGACGACCCCAACTTTCACACAACGTTCTCTTTGATTCGGTTTGTTGCAACAAGAACCCCAAACGGTCACGTTATAGCCAACACACTAAAAGAGCAACTCCAGCGGGATGAATTGCTGGAGGGACAGTGGGTGGAACAGGGCCGGATTGCCCGAGGGAGCAAGGCCAGCTTTGGCTGGCGAGGGAGCTGGAGCAAGCCCGAGCGCCAGGCCCGTGCATTGGTGCCGGCCCTTGAGCCCGAGATGGGTCTGACGTCAGCTTACGTCAGACGCCTTTATTAATTTTTTTTCTGTCAAGCGCGCGTTAGGAGACACAAAATCAGAAAACCGGCCCGCGGCTCAGATTTTTTTTTTACCGTTGGGGAGCCACGTGGCTTCCCCACGGTCGTTGGATTTCAATGGATATAAATTGTGAACCGTTTGATTTCCAACGGTAAAAAAAATAAAAAAACTTCATTTAATATCAGCAGTTAGATCTGAGATCAACGGTCCACGTTATTAGACTTTAAAATTAAAAAAAAAAAGTTAAAAAATCAGAAATGTTACCGTTGTGCCACGTGGCACAATCTAGAGTGTTGGAATTCAAATCGGTTTAAATCCAAACAGTATAGATTAATTAGGTGAATTAAAAAAAATTTAAAATGTAAAAAATTATTAAAAATCCGAAAAAAAATTTGAAAAATTAAAAAAAAATTTGATTTTACTTTTCTATAAATACCTTCTCATTATCTTCTACCTTACACCACAATTTCATATCTTCTCAAAGTTTCAATCCAATTTCATATATTGTCAAGTTTGAATCCAATTTCATAGTTTTATATATTTACTTTTCTATAAATTCAAACTCAAGTTTGAATTCAATTTCATAGTTTTATATATTTACTTTTCTATAAATTCAACATATATTGTCAAGTTTGAATTCAATTTCATACTCATGGTTGCAAACAGCGCCCATGTGAACAAATGACGTTCCATTCTAAAACGGCGTCTAAAGTACGTATCAAGGAATGCACTTTTACAGACAAAATAATCGTCCAAGAGATACTCACCTCGTCGTTGCCTGTCTCTATCAATGTTTACAACACAGTTGGGCCTGCAGATCTGAGCCACAACTTGGATGACTCGACGGGGAATGTGAGGCTCTTGCCATTCTTGATTCGTCGTCTCTCCGTCTACGCTCCTCATCCTCTTCCCTTTGATTTTGGGCCGCCTGGCGTTTGAACATTCCTTCTGATTGGTTAAACAATTCTTCCTCTTGCTGATCGATTTCCCACATCATCCTTGAGGAAGAAGAAGATATTGTAAGAAGGAAGCAAAAACTATGAATAATAATAGAGATTTAGGTGAATAAGGAAGCAAAAACTATGAATAATGATATAGATCTTGAGAAAATTGGTGTGAGATTTCTGAGGATGGATGATGGATTATATGGAGGATTCATAAAGGATTAGGTTGTAGATAATGTCACGTGGCATGCTGTCATTCGTTAAAAATAAGGTGGAAATCTATCCTCAAAGATTGTAAACAGATTGTAACACATGGCGCGACATGATTGGTTAAAAATCTTATCAGAAATCCATCACCAATAATTGTCTTTTCGGATAATGACACGTGGTGCAACGAGAACGATTAAAAATCTTATCCGAAATTACGAATAAAATTATTTTATAAATAAAAAAAATACTAATATTTTATTGCTATATTCTTTTCGATTAATGACATGTGGCGCAACAAGAACGATTAAAAATCTTATCCGAAATTACAAATAAAATTATTTTATATTATTTTATAAATAAAAAAAATATTAATATTTTATTGCCAATTATTAGGGCTATTGAGTACAAGGGTGGAGATGCAAAAAGTCATTACTGTTTATTAAGGGTAGTTACTGTTCAATGGATGGATAGCATAATGGATTGTCCTAGGGACAATGGGCCACGCTGGAACTGCTATAATGAAATGTTTATTTGTTTTTTTTTTTTGACTTTTATTTGAGAGAGAGTGAGGGAGAGGCTCCAATTTTATTATTTAGGGAAAACTCTATTTCTACCCGGAAAAGATCCTCTTTGAATTCTCTTTGTGGGAATTCGAAGGATCAATAAATCATGTCCGTTTATCGTACATTATGCGGTCAGTAATTATTTAAAATTTAAAATTTAAAATTGAATATAAATAGTACCTAACAAAAATTGATCGCATGATGAACGGAAATGATCAATTGATCCCCGAATCCCCACAAAGAGGATATGGAGAGGATCCTTTTCCTTTCTATCCCTATCTCTTTCTATAATGGAAAACCAATGCACTTCCATGTATCAAAAACACAACTTGAAAAATAAGGTTATTCGGAAGTGTTTTTAAAATAGTTGAAAGTATTTTTTTGTTAAATTGATTTCATGTTCCAAAAACATAAGTGTTTTTTGAAAGAAGCATTAGATTTGTGTTTCTTATAAGAAGCGCTTAGAGTGTTTTTCTATGATCCACCTGAATTTTACTAAGAATTAATTCAAAAATATTTTTACTAAAAACTTTTTCAGCCATTTTAAAAGTACTATCAAAAGAGCAATAAATTGTTTATTAGTTGGTTGTTTGGTCCAAGTAATTGCCATTATCTGTAAATTGGAAATACTTGAAATTATATTATAATTTTTTTTTATATTGGGATAAACTCAATCCTTGGACAGTGAAACAACAAAAAAAAGAGACCTCACAAAACGTTATTATTCATGAAATTATAAGAGTTTGTTTGATATCCTACTTAAATCTAACTTTTTAAACTCAAAAATAATTTTCAAGTTTTAGGCTTTAAAAATTTGTTTGGTATGAGTGTTTTAAAAAACTGAACTTAAGACTAACTAAAAAGTATAGTTTATTATCTAAAAACATAAAAAATGAGTTTTTAGAGTTTTTAAACTTAAACTCACTCATTTCTTTTCTCTCCCTCCCCCCTCTCACTCCAAATCTATCTCTCTCTCTCTCTCTCTCTTTTTTTATATCTTTTTCGTCTCTTATCCAATTCGCTATTCTTTCTCTCTCCTTTTTTTTTATAATTTTTATAATTTTTTATATCTTTTTCGTCTCTTCTCCAATTCGCTATCTTCATTATTTCGTTATTTCTCTCACTCATTTTCCTCTCTATCTCGTCCAATCCTCCCTCTTCTTTCTCTTTCCTTCATTTATCTCTTACTTTCTTTCCTCCTCTCTTTTCTTTCTCCCTCTCCTACGACTCTATTTTTTTAGATCTATTTGTCTAGTTTGAGTCGTACAATTTAAAATTTTTAAATCGCAAACCAATCAAGTTTTTGAGTTTTAAAGAAAATTGTTTTCAAGAAATGTTTTTAAGAAATGTTTTGAGAAATGATAAAAAATTTCAAATACGATATCAAACAGGCCCTTAATGATAGTTCTAGCCATCGCTCTCCTAGGGTTTACGAGAAAACCTAGAGGGCCTTTTTTTTCTTAGTTAGAATTATTAACTTGGCTAAACTGACCACTTAAAAGCCAAGTGCTCTTTTACCCCTAGGTTGGACATAACCTAATAGGCAAGCTAGGCAGAGTCGTTTATTTAGTCTTACAACGCACTCACTCTTTTTCAAAGATTTAAATATTTAATTTTACTTTAAAATTTCAATTTTCCAACTTTTTATAGATCTTCTCTAATGTTAGAAATGTTCCAAGTTCTAATTTTTTCTCTCTTTATCATAAAAATAAAATTTTTGAAAAAAAATTATAACAACAAAGCTCTTAGCCCAAGTGATTAGGATAATCTGCACCCAAGATCTTAAATATCATCCTACATCTTCAAATTTCAATAATAAAAATTAGAGATAAGACCCACCAACACATGTATCTCTATTAAATAAATGATACAAATAATAGTAAAAATATATGGTAAGAATATCATTCTTGATAAAAATAAATAACCATTCCAATTCTGACAAATTTAGAGCATCGCTGGAAGTCAACCAATTGCAAGGGCAATTGGATTGAACTGCCTTTGGCCCAAAAAAAATCAACTTCACCAAGGAAAAAATGGACGACAATTGCAAGAAAGGCATGTACTTTGGCAGTTGCCCTGTCAAAGTAAAAAATTGGCCAGTTCAACTGTGATGATTAATCTAAGTCTAAAAAATTCATAAATATCATAAAAATTATTAGGGTAAATTACATAGTAGTTCCTTATGTTTGAGGTGTATTACAACCCCATACAACATCTTTAAAACATTTCACTTTCATACCTCAAATACTATTTTATTTCAAAATAATACATCCGTTACATTTTCTATCCATTGATCGGTTAAGTTAAGTGCTGATGTGGCTACTACCTATGTGCGACGAGGCAAAATTTTTTTTTTTATTAAAAAAAAAAAACCTGAATCTTCTTAAAAAAAAAAAAAAAAAACCTGAAAAACGCAGAACCCACTCCACCTTCCCCGCAACCCCTCCCCACCCCTCTTCTCCCTCCTGAGTCTCCCAACCCACATCTTCTACATCAACCCACAACTTCTACAATCCACATACTCTAACCCATGAAAAACGCAGCCGCGACCTTCGAACCTCACAGGGTCGCAGCAATACCCAGCTTCGAACCTCACATGGCCGTAGCAAAACCCAGCTTCAAAACTGCAAAGTCACGAAAAAACCCAGATTTCAAACTCAGAAACTCTGCAATCTACAAGGCCACAGCTTCAAACCAAACGGAAAAATCGAAGCCCTAATTGAGAAATCGCATTGCAGGGGACTTAAAGGGTAAAGTAAGTAAGGAGATTTCAATCCCAAACCCAACAATTTCAAGAAGAAAAAAAAAATCTAGCAGACATAATTGAAATCCCCCGCGCAATACCAAGAGAAAAAACGAAGAAAAATTGAGGATTTTTTAAGCCCTAGAACAAGTAAAGACAGCGGCGATTGGGGAGAGGAACTACTGACATGTGCCGGAGAGCTGGTTTCCCTCTTTCGCTGCGGGTGTGGCTGCGACTGTGACCCTGTGAGTGTTTCCCTGTCTGGTAGGGAGTTGGAAATGGTATTTATACCTAGAAAGCTAAAAGGCTGATTGAGCCTTGGGCTCTGGTGATGAGGTAGAAGACGGGTTGGTTTTGGGTGTTTGGATTGCAGGGAAGGGAAGGGCACGGGGAAGAAGATGTGGGTTTTATTTTTAAATATTATTTTTTTGCCACGTGGCAGTGACGTCAGCACTTAACGGATCAATTGATGGAAAATGTAACGGATGTATTATTTTGAAATAAAATATTATTTAAGGTATGAAAGTGAAATATTTTAAAAATGTTGTATGTGATTGTAATAGACTTCAAACATAAGGGGCTACTATGTAATTTACCCACAAACTTATGAAGTTTACATTCTTAAATTCTTATAAAGTTTAACACACTTGCATTGCAAATTATACATTTATAATTGCCCAAAAATCTACGATGATATTAATATATAAGGATAAGACAAAGAAAACATTAATATATATATATATACACACACACATATTGCTTAAGGGGAGGGATTCCCAATTTTCTAAAAAAATGGGAACACGCTCCCACTGTTAGATTGGTTTTAATGAAATTATGTGGTTGATATTAAAACACAGGCCACATAATCTCAACCATACAATTTTATTAAAGTTAAATCCAACGGTGGTGAGTGTGTCCCTATATTTTTTTTAAAAATGGGATCCCTCCCGTTAAGCAATATATATATATTAGTAAATAGTAATGACCCTTGCCCTTCCTCATTCCAAACTAATGAATCTGCACAAGGACAATTACTACTTTAAGTGAGCGGTAAAAACAATTTCATTGCTATTGTCATCCAATTGCTATTGTCTTTTACCAACCGATGGAAATGCTCTTAAAAAAAAAAAGAAAATGATTCTGGCCAGATCATTTTTCTAGGAATCTTATGATCGTGATCGTTCATCGTATATCGTCAAAAGCGAATTTGAATCATATTATTGCTAATCCATTATGAAACTTAACATACTCTCTCGTCCTTTAGTATAGATACTATCGTATGTAAAAAAAATAAAAAAATAAAAAAACCTTTGTCCAAATATTATCAAGGAAAAAAAGAAAAAAGAAATAAACGAACCCAACAAAGCAAACGTTTCGTGTGCAGCGAGGCAAAGCAAAATTCACAGCGAAGCGTTTTTTTCGTATTTAAGCATGTAACACCTGTGCAGTTACTTTCGCGAAAGTAACGGAGTCCATAGTCAGAGTCGCCAAATCACGTCATCTTCTCGAACCAGCAGTCATGTTGCAGAGACCTCGACGCCGCTGCGAAGGCACTGCCATGGGCGCCATCGTCCTCGATCTCCGGCCCGGCCTCGGAATCGGACCCTTCACCATCGGTAATCGGCAGTTAGTTTCTGAATTTTATTTGTTAATCATCGAATTAATTCGAAATTTGTTCATTTCTTTAACCTAAGAGCAAGAATTACTTGTGGAAATTGAAATTTGAATTGAATTATTTGCGAGCGTTTCATTTGTGTAAATTAATTTTACCATATTTGTGAGTTATCTCAGCTGTTTGATATATGTGTGGTTAAATGTGAGTTGTTTTTTCTTGGGATTTTTAGAGTCAAGTAGTTGATGGTGTAGAGATTGGATATGAAAAATTGATTTGGCATGTGTAGGTTTTTTAAATAAATTCACTGGTGTTAGAACCGCAGCTCGGATTATTTTTGGAATTGAATCATGGATTGAAATGTTTGTTTCAGGAATGCCGATATGCCAAGCATTTGCTCAGATAGAGCAGGAGCCTAACATTTACGACGTTGTCCACGTGAAGTTTTACGACGAGGTTGGATCTGTTTGCTAAGTTGTGTATCATTATGGCCTGTGTAATCTATTGTAGAAGCACATTTTGTTGGGTTTCATTTTTTTTTCCCTAATATTAGGCGTATGCACATGTTTCGTGGGATGAAACAAATAGCTCAGTGATTCATAAAGTGCATGTACTGAAATACCGATAAGTTGTAATGACTGCTTATCACTGTTCTTCTCCCATGCAGGAGCCCCTGAAGTTGGATATTGTTATCAGCTTTCCAGATCATGGTTTTCATCTTCGTTTTGATCCTTGGTCACAGGTTCGTTTTTGCATACGTCTGATTTGTTCTCTTTCGTGCTCGTGCCTTTTTCTTTGCGTATCAAAAATTTGTTTTTACATATGTGGCGATCTTTTGTTTACTTTGATTCCTCATAAATATATGACCCGAGGGTGATGCAGCTATTAACTAATGGCCATGTACTGTGGCATGTGGTATTTACTCATCAATTAAAATTGTTACTATTTAAAGAAAATCCACAAATACTTGACCGGATTCTTTTATTTTAATGGTTGTAGTAGCTAATACCGTGTGTTAAAAGTTACCTTAATTGGTTGTCATACAAAATAAGAAAATGTCTGTGGGATGTTAGAGCGGTACGCCATGGGTAGTCCATGAAACACTGGCAGATAGCCATCCTCTTCAGCTATTTTTCTCTTTAGCGGGTTAATACGGCTATGCTTTTGATTCGTATATGTCTATTTTATTTAAAATGGCAGGTGAATTTGTACATGGATTGCTTTTACTGTTGGGTTGTAATATCTATAAATACCTCCTGATATGATATGGCTTGCTGATTTGAAATTTTGGTGCAGAGGCTACGTCTTGTTGAAATATTTGATATAAAACGGCTTCAAATGCGCTATGCTACTTCTTTGATTGGGTGAGTTACTTTACTTGAGGCTTTCTATTATATACAATGAGGCATACTATTGAATTTCGTCTCTACTTTCAGGGGACCATCTACATTAGCTACTTTTGTAGCTGTATATGCACTATTTGGGCCAACTTTCCCTGGAATTTATGACAAGGATAGAGGTGTCTACACTCTGTTTTACCCAGTATGTAAATTTAACTTGACTTTCATATTTCTTTAATTTTATCTACTTATGAATCATCTTACAAGCTGGAATCTGTTTGTGTGTCTACCAACCATGGCTACTGTAGGGGCTTTCCTTTTCTTTTCCAATTCCTAGCCAGTATACAGACTGCTGCCATAATAGAGAAGGTATTTTACTGACACTGTTTACTCAATTGCTTCTTGCTTCAAAAATTTTGCAAGCTCTAATTACTTGAATTTTTTTTTTCGGTTGTTTATGAAAGTGGAATTGCCATTGGAGTTTCCTGATGGAACCACACCAGTTACGTGCCGTGTCTCTATATATGATAGTTCTACAGATAAAAAAGTTGGTGTGGGGTCCCTAATGGATAAGGCATCTGCTCCTCCATTACCTGTTGGCAGCCTCTATATGGAAGAGGTGCACGTTAAGGTTTGACTTTTTTCTCCATCTTCCTGGCGTAATTTCAGTTAAACCATGGTTTGTTTTCTTCTATGAGCTTGAGGTGAATCATGGAGATTTTAAACCATGATTTGGAGAAGAATCAAATGCTTTGGCTTTGCGGCTTCCTTCATTTGTGGTTTACTATTGCCCCAGTGAGCAGTTTGACACTGGTGATTGTTGTTCTTGGATGTAATCCAATTCAGTTTTTATTTTATCCAGCTAGGGGAAGAATTGTACTTCAATGTTGGTGGCCAGAATATTCCTTTTGGAGCTTCACCTCAGGCAAGTTTTAATTTTGCTTTGTTTAAGCTCTAGTTAGTCTTTCTATTTGGCTGGCTAGTTCTGCCATTCTTTCGTTGTTCATCCTGTGTAATTCATGTTTTTTCTTTTTATTTACAGGATGTTTGGACTGAATTGGGTCGTCCGTGTGGCATACATCAGAAGCAGGTAACTCCCACTGTTATGCCTATGTAGTATGTTTTCTAAATGCATTTGTCTTCTTGTTGGTGATTGTTGATTCTCTGTGCTGTGTAGGTAGACCAAATGGTTATTCATTCTGGCTTGGACCCTCGTCCACGGACAACTCTCTGTGGCGATTACTTCTACAATTACTTTACACGTGGTTTGGATATTTTATTTGATGGCCAGGTATTAACTTATTTTCTGGTTAAATATACGTTCAAAATGTTTTGCATGGTAATATTTGTGCTTGGAAGTTCTCAGATCACTTTTCTTTTTGTTTGCCTCCAGACTCACAAAATCAAGAAGTTTGTTTTGCATACAAACTATCCTGGTCATGCAGATTTCAACTCTTACATAAAGTGCAATTTTGCCATCTTTGCATCTGACTGTAAGTCCCCCACTGATTCTTCTGAAGTTTCAAGTTGGATCTATTGACTTAGAAACCTGATAAACACATTAATCATCCCTTGCAGTAGGGGGGTCTTATCAGGATGTAAATTACTGCAAACATAGGATTACACCTAGCACAAAGTGGGAGCAAGTGAAGGTAAACTTTCTCTTGGCCGTTGTTTTTTAAACTGTTATATTTGTACTTTGTTTCATTGTTTTCCATGAGTAACGACTTTCTCATTGATAGCTTCTGTCGTCAGTGTATTCCTTTCACTGTATCTTGACCATGATTGGGGTCATGGTAGTAACAAAAGATTACTTTTTGTAGGAAATCCTTGGGGACTCTGGCCGAGCTGCTATCCAGACTCAAGGTTCTACAAGCAATCCGTTTGGATCTACTTTTGTATATGGTTATCAAAATGCTGCATTTGAGGTGAGATGATGATTGCTAATTCATCGTTGCTTATGTTTTCTATGGTTGTGCATGGGATTGCTAATAAATATTTTGTTGATTATCAACAGGTGATGAAGAATGGTTACATTGCAACCGTGACCCTTTTCCAGTCATCGTGATTCTGTTGCAAACAGGTACTCCTTTTAGTAGTATCATGTTTCCTTGCTCATTGGCAAACAAATGCATTGTTATATCCCATCTATGAGATGACCAAGGCTTGTTGAATTTTTTTCTGTCCATCGTTGAAATGCATCTCGTGGTTCGGTGTTTTGATTTTTTTTGCCGCAGTTGGATGATGGAACTTAATGGGGAAAGCCGTTTGGATTCATAATTGTACAGTTGTATAGATTAAGTTTGTACAGAATAATTCATACGGTAAAAACACGTAAATACTCTGCATCTTCTCTGTTACTGTTCAAATGGAAGTTTGTTCTGTAAGCCCCTGATGCATTATCCATGCCCAGATTGTATGACGATGTTCAGTCGATCGACGTGACGTTTACAGATTTCTCATAACTGAATCAGCCTTGTATCATTTGGGATGACAATATCAGTTTGTACACAATGAAAAGAGAATATGAAGGATTTCATTTGCAGGTGCCTATGAACTATGTAGTAATTGAGGAGCGTGGCAAATGGCGAATGGCAAGCCCCTTTGCAAATGAACTCTTTTAAGGGTTACAGCTATTTGATGCTCCCCACAAATGTAGATAAAATTGCGATTGTTTTGAATCAACTCAACTTACCCGTGCACAGAGTATACAAAAAAATTTGTGTTCGAAGCTGAAACTGCTATTTTTAAAGTAGTTGGATGGTCGAAAGGCGGATTCTTACTTCTTTCTCTCATTCAACACTATGCATGAGACTTTTACAGCGCATGGTGGTTCCTGAGTGATAAAAGAAAGAAAAACTTTTCTTTTTTGTTTGAGTATCTTCATCGCATATGTATAAGTCGAATCTATTCAAAGTCTGAATGTCGAAAAATGATTACTAATCCTTCACTTTTTGGATAACTGCTATTTTTAAAGTAGTTGGATGGTCGAAAGGCGGATTCTCACTTCTTTCTCTCATTCAACACTATGCATGAGACTTTTACTGCGCATGGTGGTTCATGAGTGATAAAAGAAAGAAAAACTTGTCTTATTTTTTGTTTGAGTATCTTCATCGCAATGTATAAGTCGAATCCATTCAAAGTCTAAATGTCGAATGATTGATTTTTCTCTATCTTTCGCCAATAGCAAGTCACTGAGTTTCTTTTACAATAGGAAAATTACCGTTCATTTCATTTGGTTAAAAAGGTCCCCAAAAAAAACAAAAAAAACAAAAAAGTGGTTAAAAAAATCACATTCCGTTGCCGGGACTTGAACCCGGGTCTTTCGGGTGAGAGCCGAATATCCTGACCAACTAGACTACAACGGATCTCATGTTCTCTTGTACTATTTACTTTTTTATAAATGTATTTACTCGTATACAACGAGCCAAATGACTGTAGGCAACAGGGACTAGCACCTTCCTTTGTTTTCGGCAGCAAGGAAGGATTAGGAGGGTTTTAGCGTTTTTGGCCTTCTCTTCTCTCTGCCTCTCTCCTATCCGCTGTAGACGACGACGCCCCTGTTGCTGCCGCCACAGTCCTCCGCAAAACCCAGTCAACACCGCCGTCTTCAGCCCCTTTATCTTCCACCATCCGCCACCAGGTTTACCAATTTTTTCTCAAAAAATTTTCACCCTTTTTTCTGCTATAAGTTTCTTTGCCGGCTCAGAACTATCGTGGTCTGTGAATTCCAAATACTTGATAAAAACATAAAGGACTGATTAACTCTGCAATTGGTCAAAACCCAGAAGTCAACTTCTCTCGCATTCACTGCAAATTTCAGTTCCAGGTAAATCCATCACAAGTAAAGAAAACTGGAATTTGGGCAGCTAATTGGTATTCAATTGCATTTTCCTGCCATTGCCTTGTTGGGTTTGTGTTCCGGAATATCACGATAAAATTGTCAGTTTAAGTGATTCAGTGGTTATCCAGAAATGAACCATTTTTTTCCTTCATGCAGTGTGTTTGATTCTGTTTGTTTGTTTCGACAGAGAGTGCTGCGAAGATGACTTCTGTTTCGGGATTGACTGGTAGTCCCTCCAGATTCTGCTTCCAAATTCCAGCACGAAGTTCTGGTTCACTACGAGGGCGAGTTTCGAATTTCCCTCATGGTTGGAAGCCTGCAGGAAAGAATGAGCTACTTCGAGTGGAAAGGTACAGCCAGGGCAGTATCAGTTATTAATTTCACGTAGTGTGGTTACCTTCTCGGTTTGCTTATTTGTTTTCTTCTAAAATCAAGCAGAAGTTATTGGACTGGCTTTGCACAAAGGTTGAACGCACGGAAAACACATCTGATCAAGTTTGCCGTGGATGCATCCTACGGCGATATGTCCAATGAACCAACTGGTAATTTTCATCTTATTTTTCTGAGGGCAGTTATATTTTCATTTACTTTGGATGTTGTTGTATATGTATGAGTGCTTGTGTATAACTTCCTTCAAGCTTGAACACACTGGTCCTTGTTGCACAAAACGGTATGAAGAAAATTGGAATGTAGAACCTAACACGAAGGATTCTCAACAGCCCTTCAGCTGGTGTATTTGGTTGCGGCCTCTGACGTGTCTAAACTTCGTAACCAAGTCGAACCAAAACATTTAGGTGCATTTGTAGGAGTCTTGACATCGGTAGCTTGGTTAGGTTAGACGTATTTCGTTCAACCCTGTAACCGTTAATTTCATAAATTACCATTGACCTGATTCGTTTTTATCAGATATTGTAACAAATCAGCATCTTTATCGCTCTGATCTGTTTTCTTCTTCACTGCCTTTGCAAGTAAAGCTATTTTCCCTAGGATTAATGTGAGGGACCCCTACAAACGACTTGGAATAAGCAGGGAGGCTTCGGAAGATGAGATTCAAGGTGCAAGGAACTTCCTTATCCGACAATATGCAGGTCACAAACCAAGTGTTGATGCAATTGAATCAGCCCATGACAAAATAATCATGCAGAAGTTCTATGACAGGAAGAACCCAAAAATTGACTTTAAGAAAAAGTACAGGGAAGTCAATCAGTCCCGTGTTGTTCAGGCTGTGAGAAATAGGTTCCGAACTCCGTCCACAAATTTCATTGTAAAAACGTCCATTGCATTTCTAGTGCTTGCAGCTCTCACTGTTCTATTTCCAACCGAAGAAGGTCCAACCCTTCAGGTTGCCCTTTCCTTGTTGGCCACCATCTACTTTGTACATGACAGGCTGAAGAGCAAATTACGAGCTTTCCTCTACAGGTACGTAAATAGTTTCTGTATAATTACTCTATTTCTCTATTGATTTGTCCATATAGATCAACTGATTTGTTCTCTATTGAAATTTATTCTTTGTTATACTTCATTATCGTCAGTATTTTTGAATAATTGAACCGAAAATTACAACATGCTCTTCCTTCACTCCAAATTTGAACTCCGTATCTTAACTCACCATATTCAAACTTTAAATTTGGCAACGGCGAAAAGGTATGGATAAATTGTTTGCTTTGGTGCAGTGCTGGATCATTTGCTTTCTCATGGCTTTTCGGAACCTTCTTGATGGTGTCTGTGGTTCCACCTCTACTGAAAGGACCAAGGAGTTTCGAGGTGACAACGTCATTGATAACCTATGTGCTACTCTGGGTCTCGTCAACCTATCTCAAGTAGTTTCTGTTCTAACGACACACCTCAATTTTGTTGGAGTTGGAAACCGCAGATTTGCTCGGAGATTTAGCTCATGCGCGGACTTTTCCGCTATAGTGACGGTGCTGATGACGATGCTGATAATTCTGGCAAAATGTAGAAGAGATTTGTTTTCTGTCATTTGGAGAAAGGGTGTAAAATTAGATGAAAGTTAAGATCGGTTTAAGCAATTGACCTTTTGTTCCCTTATTTTTGTTAATTATAATAATCAATCATTTTTTTTCTTCTACATAAGTGGAAAACCAAGTATAGAACCATGTGTGTTTTCTCTTTTTGTTTAGGTGGCATCCTAATTTAATCTAAATTATTTGGAGAAGAGTTCAAATTTGGGTGCAAAAAAAGAGGACGCATACTGTTCTAATTAACTTGGCTATAATTAGATTTGCATTACGTGATAACGTATGTCATACTGTTCTAATTGTTTTCGGTGTTAATTGGTAAAATGAAGGTAAATTGGCATAAGTTTTATGATTCTCGCAGTGGACCCTCTCAGGGCTACTGAACTTCATAGACGGTCTGTGGTCGAGCTGTGGCGACGAGAGGATTATAATTTTCACAACCAACCACAAGGACCGTCTTCACCCGGCATTGTTGCGTCCGGGTTGAATACTGCACTCCAACTGGGTTCAGCATCTTAGCCTCGAACTACCTTGGCGTTCGTGGCAGAAACGACCACCGCCTGTGTGGAGAAGTTGAAGGGTTGATAGAGGACAAAGAGGTCAGCCCTGCTGAGGTTGCTGAGGAGCTCATGAAGAGGGACGATGTTGATGTCGCTCTTCATGGGCTCGTCAATTTCCTCAAACGTAAGAAGGTCGAGAACGATAAAAATAGAGACGGAAGGGGCTGATGACGCTGAAATTCAACAAGCAAAGAGGCCAAAAAATGGACGAAAACAATAAAAAGGAGGACCAAGAGGATAAACAACAACAAAGCCCTTTCCCACTAAGTGGGATCGGCTAACCAAGAGGATAAAAATGGGCAAAAATGTAAACGACGAATCATTGAATGTGTAAAATAAAATGCCGCATATTCGCTCTTTTGTTGGAAAAGAAACCTAACAACATGAAATAATCATCACAATATCATACAACGGATTACCAAAGCGGTTCTAAAATGCGCGCACGCGCTTGTTATTCTTCAATGGATTGTCCTGATATGTACACAAGGAAAGAAGAGGAACAACGATATACCTACAAATACGATCCGTGTACATACGGGGATATCCGTCATAGATTCATAACCAAACATCTCTTGAGAAGGCACAGAGTCAGATTAAGATTAGTTATACAAGTAGTTCCCACGTCAGATAACTATATTACATGTAACTCCTACCGGCTTCTTGGCATTCAGACAGCCACAAGTCGATGTGTTCAACAATTTGTTGCCGTACTTTGTTGACTGCATCAGGGTTGCTGCAGTTCTGGGAATTGCCTGAAACAAAAGTGATAAATCCTAATTAAATACGATAGCAAGCATTAAAAACTTATCAACAAGCACCGCCTTCCATGAAAATCTTGTTCGGATTCAAAGTATCCAGCTAATTTGATTGACACAATTAAAGCCCTTTACAAACATGGAAAACTTCCAATGGCCGCTAAAATTAGGACGCTTTTCCTCGGAAGCTAGTATGTGTCATTGAGGTTGCACAGTTACACTAACAATACATACCTTCAAGGGTTAAAGGAGACTGAGGGCATCCTCTCAAATCCGTTCCATGGCCACAGTTATGGCAAGAGATGATGTACGAAGGCACTGATAGTTTATACAAAAAACGAGAATTCAGAAAGATCTGACATAGTTCGAATATTTTCGCATCAATTCATAGGATAGCATTAATGAAACTTTTCATTGAAGCAATGTAGTACTCACTTTCTGGAGATGAAGTTTGTTTGGATGCATGACGCCAGGGGTCCTGTGAACCATTTGTAAAAACAATTTTTGAACCTGCAGATTCATTTTTCATAAGATCATGTGAACCAATGATTGATACACTGATGTGGTTTGTTGTAGAAAAAACAAGAAAAACGGATAACTGATGCCATAACTGGTAGTAAAACAAATGCTCTCAGTTGGTAGGCGGTCTCCGGGGATAGGTGGGGTAAGGTTAAGAGCCAGTATGGAACAGTAGATAGAAATTATGCTACTTAAATTGTAATATATAATAACCAGGGAAGATATTTACATATAAATAGGGAAAGAGAGATCGATGTTTTTACCTGCAATTTTTGTGCCTCCATAGTATAAGTTTGTTGCAAGAACGTCAGGATAGATGCCGTCTCCAAAAACATTTTTGCAAAGGTCTTCATGGTATCTGTGACAATGAAAAACTACGAATCAGAGACACATACAAGAGCTACAAAGTTGAACTACAGGACTGTAGGAAAAGGGTAAGTAGAAATAATAAACAAAATAGTATAATAAAAAGACATTTTCAGAATCATACTTTGTGTCAACTTTTGAAGACCTGATGCTATCATTTGCAGGAGCCACCTGAAAATATGCAACTTCAGTACAAACTTGGAACCACCACAACCGATCAGAACTGCCCTCAGTAACAGCAGTGTTCTTCAAGTGTTTCTGGTTATATGTATCAACGTCAATGCCAAAAGTTCCAAGGTAATAATCTTTAATGTATTTGGCGTACGCTTCCTGCAAGAAGATTATTTTTCCCATTAGAAACATTAGACACCCAGAGACAATTAACAAAGGCATTTTCATGAAGCATAAAAGCCCAAGGACAGAATTGGTGGCACTCCTTACAAGTTAAAACACATAGAGATATGTGCATAACGGGTAATTTATTTAGACACTGCCAGGTAGACTACAACTACTGTAAACACGTTGACCAAAAAACAATCTAGTAGCTGAGGATAATTATATAATACAACTGTGGACCAGGACTGCTTCATGCTTCAATTAAAGAACGAAAGGGAATGAAAAGAAGAGAAGCATACCACCAAATCCTCTCCATTCGTCTTTGCTTGAACAAGAGGTGAGCATAATTTATCGGGATTTCCATATTGAAACTGCAAAATGTCAAACAAATAATCATCAATAATTTGATAAACCGAAAATGGAGTGACAAAACTCATAAAGAAGTAACACTTACCGCTATAACAGCAGCATCCGCCAGAAAATACATGAAGTCACCATCAATATCAAGCTGCACACAGACTTAAGGTCAATATGCAAGTGAGAAAAGAAAAAAGAAAATCCCACCACTGAGAAACTGGACTCGGGCTATTAAATTACAGCATGATTTACAAATGGTGAGTGCAAAGTGTGAAAATTCCAACCTGGCTTGCACCAAACAACGCCTTTATTGCTTGTCCATTAGTTGTGAGACTTTGTTCAACAAGATGAGTAGTTTCTTGAAGTGCAGCTTTACATTCTGGACCTGCAGACTCACCAATCTGCATTTGGAGAGGATTGTAGTTAAGCGAAAAAGGGCCGAAAGTAGAGACCAAAACTGCAATCTCGTTCTCATCCTAAGGGCGAAGCGAAAAGGCCAAATTAACCGAGTGATCACCTGCTGGTCAAATTCAGTGAAGTCATAAATAGCTTCAACAACTGCAGAACTTGCAAGACTTCCACATGTCAAATGCGGGAACTTAACCCGAAACCACGCACTAAGAGCTCCCGGGTAAGAAACACCAAACACGAACCACGGATTGTCACCCTTGTTTCTATTCAGCTTCACATTTAACCCATTCTAACACAATCACACCAAAAAATCCAGTAAATTGCAAGCTCAATTGGGTAAAATATCTAATTCCAGGCAGCAAATTCAATAATTTCTTGCCTGATAAAACTCACGAAAAGCCGCCAGATCGAAAAGCGCTTGCTTGGATGACAAGTACTTCAAATTCTGCGTTGTATGCGTCTTGAAAGGAGAGCTTTTTCCGTAGTATCGATGCTCGGGCGAAACGATAGCTGCCCCAAACTTCTTAGCCAACACCTGCACATAATGAATTCAATAAAATCTCCAAAATTTCCGATTTTTCTTCTAAAATTACAAATTTTACACCTAAAATTCAGAAAAAAATCAGAACTTACACTCAGGTAATCGTTGGCAATGCCGCCGCATGCGGATTCTCCGCAAATTTTCAGGAAAATTGGTCCGTCGGAAGGTCTGAAGTAGTCGAGAAATTCGTAGTAGCGCTGCGGGAATTTGCGGCGGTCGTACGGCGAGAAGTGGTCAAGAGTCTGATCGAACCACAGCTCCTCCTTCGTCAATAACTTTCCGCCGCCGCTTCCCGACGAGCTCTCCAGCTGAAGAAGTGTTCGCGGATTGACAAAGCCATAAGAGAGCGGCGTCCACATCATCATTGCGAAGAGGAAGGACAAGGAGAACGAAAACGACGTCATCATCGGAAATCGGGTCTCGGAATCCCGGGTGGTTGATTGGCGCCGCAGGTGGCGGTGGATCGCTGTTTCTATAAACGTCAACTGCAGCAAGCAATCCTTTCTGTCCTGGATTTTAATTAGATTTTGATTTGCTTTAATTTAGACCGGGCCGGTCTTTATAGTTACGGAGGGCTGATGGACCGGCCCAAAATTCGGTGGTCTTGTAGTGGGCTGTTGAGTGTTGACTGATTTATTTATCTTGAGTGGAAATGAAGAAAAAAAAATTAGAATAAATAAAGGTGTCTTTGTTAATGTTTTGTAAAAATAAGTGAAAAATACGTTTCATGTTTTGTGAAAATAAACTCAAAAAATGACAATGTGTTGTAATATAATACGTGGATGGCCCACATGAATAGTTTGTTACTATTCATCCCAAGAAAAATCAGATGGATTACTATTCATATGAAGAAAAACGGTTGGGTTACTATTTATACACAGTATTTTCACTATTCATTTGAGGAAAGTTTGTAAAGTGAATAGTGTTACTACAATAATATTTTGCCTATAAAATGAAAACATACAGAGGAAAGAAAGAGGAGTTATGAAAGACTCGGCAGAGAAGAGAAATGGAACGAAGAGAGAAAAAAAAGGAAGAAGAGATGAGAGAATAAAGAGAGTAACCTTTGTACTCCTATTATTTCAGATTATAAATGAAAGCACCCCTGCTGCCCCGAGGACGTACTCCAGTCATATTGACTGCAGAGGAACCTCGTAAATATTGTGTCTTATTTCATTTATTCCACTGCACACACATTGCTGATTTTACAACAAAATGTAGAAAATAATATTTTTTCTAAGTTATGTAGAATATCAAATTGATATTTCCTATGCTTTTCAAAAACATTTTTCAAAATAATAGAAAATAAGAGGTACATTATAAAACAAAGTTAGAGTAAAAAAAAATAAAATCATGCACGCCACCACTGTTGTCTCCATTGTTATCGCCATTGCCACAACCACCACTATCTTACCATCATCATCACCACCGCCACCATCTTTTACACCACCACCTCCCACACCCATCATTGTCACTACTATATTCTCCATAGCCATCACCCTCGCCACAAGCGCCACCATCACAACCACCACCATTAACACAACCACCATATTTTCCACACTATTACCCCTGCCACCATAGCCATCACCACCTTCATTGTCTCATTGATGCGGCCACCACTATTGCGTCCATCACCACCACCTCCCACCACCATCACCATATTCTCCACCTTCATTATCCTCACCATGGCCACCACCACCTTCACCATTTCCTCCACCATCATATCAACCACCATTTTCACAATCATCCATCACAACCATTGTTAACACAACCATCCTTTACCACCTTCACAACCTCCAACCTCCTGTACCATAACCATCACAACCATTCTCTCCATCAGTTCCCACCTCCCCTTTATTGTCATCACCTATATCTCACCACTGCTAACACCTTTATTGTCACCACTACTACCACTATGCCAACCACCATTTCTACCAACACTAATCTTGTTCTTAACCACCATCCCATAGCCACCACCATTAATTATTACCAAACACAAATTTATCTATACATATATTTACATTTGGTAGTATTTTCATTGTTTTCATTCTAAAAAATTGTTATCGGATTAAATTACCAAATGCATTCTCAAATCATAAAATGCACAATCCTATTTGTCATTTTCATTTTACAAAACAATTTTTATAAAATGTTACCAAAAGGTTCTCATATTGGTGATTCTTACAGAAAGCACATCAAGTGCTTTTAAAATCCAAAAATATTTTCTCTAAAAACGGTTTTAATCATTGAAAAGTAATATCTAAACAAATCATTATAAGATGTAGGTTTAGGATAATATCGATCAATGTCACCCAAAGGTTGGCCCCCTACACATGAGTGCCTCCCAAGTCCCCTCTTGTCACCGATTCTCAAGTGACAAATGTCCATTGAATTAATAGATCAATTTTTGAACACAGGACAAACATCTAACTAATAACACCACTAAATTTATATGTTGGTTGCAATCAAAGGCGTTGTGGAAGGCATTCAAAAGATGCACCGGTGCAAGGCCCTTATGTTAGAAAGTCTTTAAAATTTTCATCCTCCAATAAATATAATTTCCAATAAAAAAAAAAAGTTTTAACGAAACACTTCCGATACTATTCACTTTTAACGGAAATGACATTTTTACTCTAAAAAGTCACTCCTGATACTATTCACTTACTACAACTTTCTATCATTTTGATTAAAAATCAAAGTTTTTAAGCATTTTTCGTTAATTTTCCTTAAAAAAAGATCAGTTTACATATAAATATTGATTTTCTCGTTTCAGCCAATGAGGGACCCTAAATATTTTGTAGTTACAGAAACGACGTCGTAAGTAGGATAAGGGTATGGTTGGTTGCATAAGCACTTAAGTAGAATTGGTTGCATAACCTCGAGAGAGCTTGAGTAATTACGTGTCCTTTTCAATGCATGCCGCACGGGAATAGTGGTTGCGTAATTGGGGTGAGGATATCCTTTTTGCGGAGAGATTTTCAATGTGATTGACATACGGAATGATACACGACGTGTCATTATATAAATAATGAGATATATGTGTTAAAAAATTAATAATTTAAAAAATAAAATTTCACATTACTTACAAAAAAAACACGTGGTGTACCATCCGTGTTTATGTCACAATGAAAAATTTATTCTCTTTGTGGGATGCTGGAGATCCTCACATTATGATCGTTTATTATACATCGTGCAATCAGTTATCGTTAGATATTATTTGTGTTTAATTTTAAATAAATTTTTCAAGATGATTTATGACCGTACAATGTACGATAAACGGTTAGGATGTGAAGATCCATAAGATTCCCACAATTTAAATCTGGATGAGATCTAAATCTGCATGATTGGATAACTTAAGACTTTTCTACGACGTGGAGAGGAACGAAATTTACACGAGTGGAGGTATTTAGATAGTAAATGGGGTTACATCAATGGGCGAAGGTACACAATTCATACCATACATTTGCAAAAAGTACTTCCGGTATTGTTCGATCTAAATATCTGCGGAGATATTTCGTCTTGAAAGAAATTTTGCTCCAACAAGCAAATATAATATTACAATTGATTAAGTGGAATCTATAGTTATTATATTAGTTTTTCACTTTTCTCTAACATTAAGAGAAAAAAGAACAGGTGTACTTCTACCCACAAACACAAGCGTCTTTTTGTAATTCTCTCATAAATGGTTATTAAATCATAAATTAAATGGGCTGTTAAAGAAAAATAAAATCTAAAATTAGTGAGATTATTCAATTAGTTAGATTGAGATGCTACCTTTGATGAAGTCGAAACTTTTATTGTTGAATTTTGCATGAATCCATTGTTTAAAAGAAAATCTTAAAAATTGTCCCCAAAAAAAAAATATTCCTTGAAAAACTATCTTAAAGAAAACTCCTTTATAAAATTCGTACATGACTTCCAAAATATCAAAATGGCCTTTAGTTGCAACTCTTCAATCCTTCTTGGATCCAATATTTTGTTTTTAAAAATGATAACTGTAACTAAATTACTTGAATACTCATTAATTTCTAAGGCAAAAAAAATTGATCCAAGAAGAAGGCGGTAACCCATTGAAGGCCATAACCTATCGAAAAAATATCTGAATAAAAGTTTTTTATTTTTTGAACAACGATATTATCTCTACTAAAAAGAATGGGATGAAACCTCTTACTTACAGGTGAAAAGGAATATCATTAGACCATACTAAATGGCTGAATAAAACTTACGTTGAACATGTTATTCAAACCGTTTTCTCAGAATTGAACAAGTACTTTTAAAATTCTCAAATTTCAGTGCAACTACAAAAACAAGAAGGTCCTCAGTTTTTGCATATACAAGCACTTGCAAAAATATGTTTTTCTTTTGAAGCAAAGTTATGGATACCTTTTTACTATTATTTCCTCTGCACAACTGAACTACATAAAGATCAAATGCCCATTTTACAGTTTTACACGAAGCAGCAGTACAACAAAGGTACACTGGAAGCACCCTTCTTGCGACTCGCTAGCGACGTAATCTGCTAGAGCCGATGATTCCAGATATGCCGATGCTAGTCCTGATTAACACGAAAAGCCGACAGGTTATGCACTGATCTAGTTAAAGTGATTCGAGTATATCAATAGAGAGAATGTGTTCTGTGGAGTTATGCACAAGGTCGTAGAACAATGCTAACTTGAAGTGTGAGCATTCCGAATCTGATAATCGACACAAAAACACAGAAGTATCGTTTCTCTAATAACGTCAGCTTGCTTTCATGATGTCCGAAAGACGGACTTGAGTACAAGATGTGTCTATTATATACTTGTGAAATGCAACAAACAAATAGATGTATAGAAAATGCAAACTCTCTTCTTAGACACAAGTAACGATGGCAATTCTCAACTTACGAGTTCCAAATTTAGCTGCCTTTCCGGCTTCAATTTTTTAGCTTATGAAGGAAACCGGCTTGTGTTCTTAGTTTAGCTGCACATACATTACAAACTTTTGCAATTTATCCCTAGTAAGCAACTATTGTGAAATACAGATGGGAACCGTTCTATATGACTGTGAGAATGTTCCGTTTGCAGCGTTGAGATACATGCTAAAACAAAAACAGAGCTAGGATCAAGCCGATCGTACTAAAAAATGAAAGCACTCGTACCTCTTTGTTTGAAGCTTGTCCATGCATCCGATGAGGCTTCATGTTCAAATCAATCAACTTATTATCCATCTTTACATGCCCATCAGCATTGGCATCTGAAGCACGAATAGGAGACACCCGGTGATTTTGCGGGTTCTCTCCTATTGTCATTCTAGGTGGATGGTGTTGTTGTACTCTTCTGATCTCAGCTGGATCAATGGGTTGGGAAGCTGGGTCATCACTATTACCAGGTTTATCTCCTGGAAACTACGGAACAACCAAATAGTGTAAAACATTTAAGTCATCCCCAACACTTACGCAAAGATAAAATAATCCGATTCTTAGTAAGTAGGATCAACAAACCCACCTCAACTCTTTGTCTCAGAACAAGATATCTTCCATGCATTCTTTTGCCTCCAACATGAACAATCATATCACATTGCAAACAGAGGGAACTTCCATCTATCTCGCAATAAAAGAAAGCTACACGTAGTTTCCAAGAAGATAGAATGAGCGTCGTTATGTTTCTTTTCTTTCTTTCCAACAACATTAAGACATTTATCAGCAGGGAATAGATAGAATCGAAAAATAGGCCTGCATACCAGGTGCGTTTTCACAAATGTCACAGCGGGGAACCTCACTTGGAGTTGCAAGACCAACGCGAACATGCCGGCTAGCAAGCTTATTGCACATATGAACCTGCCATCCGATCAACAGTCTAAAGCATCTCGAATACAAGCCGAACAGAGATTACACAAACATGAAAAACAAAAGTAAATTCCAAAATTTGTGACCAATTAGCAATGCCAGCATTTACCATAACCAATATCCAACGATTTTCGACAAGCATTCTCACTCAGTCACTAATATATTTCTAGCTCCAATTCTTCCTCTAGTTTTTCACTCTAGGAACCTTTTTACCCTTTCATTAAAGGACATATATTCTAAACTATTCTAATTTGCGGAAAAGATTTGCGCTTAAGCATGATTTGATCTTGAGGGCACGAGGCGGGCAGACTGCCTCGGCCAACTGACTTAACCCACGTCTGCTTACCTCACATTAGTTAAACATGGAGCAACTAACAATTCAACCAGATAATATGCGGTCCAATTTGCACCCAGCAAACTAAAAACATCATTACTTGGTACTTTTTTACCTAGATTTCCTGCTGTAACTTATGAAACTGCTAACTGGGCACTGTAAAAACTTTGAAAAATATTAACAGTCAAACGGTAAAAAAATCATACCTTCTCGTCGCAGGCGCTGCAAAGAGCAGCCTCGTCGGCAGCGCAAAACACGATTGCGGCTGCGCTTTCACAGGAATCACAAAGTGTTCTCATAATTACTAATCCCTTCCACCACTCTCATATTTCTTCAATCCAGTCCGCAAAGATAACACAGCACAAAAGCTCACAATCCAATCCAATCCAGTCCAATTCAATCCAATCCAGTCCAATCCGAAATCCAGAAAGCATAAAAAGTATGAAACTTTAAGCGAACCCAATTCAGCAAGATCGATTTGGGTGTGTTTGGTGAAGTCAATAACGATGGGGAGGACTAAGAACAGGAAAAGGATTCGAATTTTAGACAGAGATAAAAGTGGGTTGTGTTTGGTTTTTGTAGGGGAGATTCCGGAAGCCAAAACAATAATAGTAGTATAAATTATAAACAAACGAATATATAAATACACAAATGTATATAATATATATAACACTATCTGAAATTTGACAAGCAATGGCAACAGATAATATGATAAAATAAATACGTTGGACTTGTCAACTTTGTTAGCTCAAAACACAAACCCTCTCTCTCTCCTCTCTTTCTCTCTCCTCTCTATCTCTCTGTGGAACTTTGAGAAAGCTTGAAAGATTGGAGCTCGGCCACAAGTTTTGAAAACGCAGGAGGTGGGGCTGAGATTCGATGGTGGCTGGCTGATGGGGGATTCTCAGCCACCTGTTGGATATCTGACATGGGGCCCATTGAGTTTCTAGTAAATGTTGTTGCTTTGCTGTGATGGATTTGCTTACAGCTTCGATCCTGCATTGCCGTCCACAAAGCATCTTTGGAGTGCACAAATATATGAGTGGATGGGAAGGACGTGACATCATGAACATTACCAACCTATTATTTTCTTCAAGATCTGGTAATCAAATTAAAAACAAAATTTGTTTTACGAAGGAAAATGATTTTAGCAGTCTTTGTGTCCTCTCCATTTATCTGTTTTATTATTTTTTTAAATGATGATTGATTATTCAAGGATGTGTACAAAATTTTATTTAAAATTTTTCGTGTTTGAATTACAGAACTTTGTACTTATGATCTGAACCGTTCATATTATAAATGACATACCCTGACCGAGATCAAGGCATGCTGGCCGACACGTGAGAGTGACGTAACCATATGCATAGTACGGAAGCAATAGAGATAAGAAATATACGAATAATTAAAAATCGAATTACTAGAGTGCACTACTAAACAAGAAGTGATAGGAGTTAGTTACAAAGTAAACACTCCTACTTAAAGCATAATAAGTCTAGGTGCAGTGCAGTAGGACAAGTACTAGTTATACAGTACCAGGAATGTCCTACTATTATTTAGGTAGATCAGAACTACCGACGTCCTCAAGTCACCAACAACAAGCTTACTTAAAACTTGGAGGAGCGCAAAACAGAAAACGTGAGTGGGCAAAAACAAATGTTTTACAAAACCATTTCATTTATCAACATATCTAACCTCTCGCTGTAAAACATGTATAATTTTTTCCAGAATCAAGATATAAGCATATACATAAATATATATATATATATATGAAATCATATCAATTCAATTCATGTATCACGTAATCATAATCATATATATATATGCCATGCCAAGATATAATAGAATAAACAATTTAGGTAAGAACAATTTCATAGAAACATAGCATGTTAGCCGGAACCCTTGTGATAGTCTGTACGGCTAAATTAATAGCTCAAAAGTCACTCTAGCCGGAGTCACTAATATGACCTATACGGAAATATATTGCACAAGAGTCGGAACCAAACAAAAAGGTCTATACGACAATAATGGGTGTAATACAATCATGCTCAATACTACTCTCACATAATAACTGGGCGATAATTCGCCAGTCACCTACAAGTCGGAACCATAAGTAAGGTTTGTACAACAAGATTGTGCACCTAAATTGGATCCAATATGAGCATATAGTGTGAGATGTGACATAATAAACAGGCATGTGCCATATCTATGGCTAAATCACAATCACCCTAAGTGCAGTTTTATGAGCTCAACATTATTCAATCACATATCGCATCATTGATGATTCACATAACCAAACGCAACTTACCTGAGCTTACCTGAGCGTCCACATCACCACATTTATATATATAAAGCATCACATACCAATTCATGTATGAATTATAAACTTATATGCATGGCATTTATGGCATATTATCATTCAAACACATTTTTATGGGAAAGTATAAAGTATATAAATATATATTGAAAACCAAAAGCCCACTCACTGATATGTCGACGGGTCGTAACCCCTAAGTCATCCTTGGATACGCTCGTCCTTGGGATAAGTCTCACCTATATGCGAATTAACTATAAAAACGTTATTTTAAAGCACATATGCAAAACTAACTAATAACTTCTCATACATAGCTCAAAATGGGTATATGAATATACCACAGGAACCTACACAACTTCAGGAACATCCCCATATTTTAGATTAATTTTTGGACACCTCACGCGCCGACAAGTGCACGGCAAAACGCGCCGCCACGCGCAGGGAATCCGTCAGGAATATTCCGTTAAGTCCAACGGTAACCGTTCAAACTAACTGACGGAATATTCCCCTTTCTTCTCCGGTGAGTCGCCGGTCGTCGACGACTTCGCCAGTTTCTGGGTAAAACTTTAAAATCACTATTCTCCTTCGATTTTTCACCATTTTTCATGAAATTGGTACCAAAATGAAGCTAATAGCATGTAGAATCACATTATACAAGTTTCAAGGCTTAATTCTACTAGATTTTTCCTGAGAAAGGTCGATAGCTTGGCTTACCTAGAAACACATCGATCTCAGTCATCCGACGTCCAAATCCTTCCAACGAAGTACCCCTAGGCTCGTGAGGACCTCCTTAAGCTTCCTATGTCCTTAGAATTCCCTAAAACACAAGGTTTTACGTGTGCATGAACAATGCACAAAATCAGGGTTAGGGTTTCTCGAGTTTTCGAAGCATTCACGTCCAAACAAGGGTACCAATATACTCAGGAGGTTACAATGAGCAAGAACCTTACCTTTAAAGCTTCGATCCGTGCCTGAAAGGGGAAGTTCGAAGCTTGTTCGTACGAAAGAGGGAAGAGAGAGAGAGAGTCTGAGAGATGAGAGAGAGAACACGGGAATGAGAGAGAAGGTAGGTGGGTATGTGTGGTCCAAAAGCCATCAATCATAACTAAGAGAACACTTAGTTCTAATTGGTTCCAATAATAGAGGAATATAACTAATTGGTCCACACTCTTAAGTCTAACCCACAACATCCATAATAATTCTCAACGTCCAAGGGTAATTCCATCATTCCACATCGTCGAAAATTATATATTTGGGACGGGCTGTGACAATAAATCACTTTGTGAAAATCATGTCTGTAAAAAATGAATTAAAACTAAGACCGTTTAGTCAATTTATTGTCAAAACACCATGTGTGCTTATTTACCTTTCAATTTTTACAAATTATAAATATATAAAATTTGGCTAAATAATCAAGAAGTTTAATTAGAATCAATGGTTTTTGTTGTTTAAAATTAACGAGAGGTCCTAAGTTTGAAATGCTAAGTGCATGTTTATTCTTTTCAATTTTTATGAATTTTTATTTGGTTGTTAATTTATTTTTAATTAGTAGCTAGTAGCTATGTGGGTTGTTATTTTTAAACATTTGTTCCCATTCAAGTTTAATCTTCAACAAAGAGTAATGTGTTGACCAAATTTTTAGATAAAATTTGTAAATCATATGACGTGTCATAAAAAAGTTTAATTTAGTACCCATTTATTACTTATACATATCAATTAAAGACTCAAAAACATCATTATTTTTTTAATCCCATATTGACAATGTTAGTAAATAAGAAAAAACACATCACGATTTATACAAAAACACTTTAAAAGCTTAGATGAAAAACTAAACTCATTTTTATCTACTTGTAAACTTGGAGTTTTTTTATTTCCTTCTTACGATACAAAATAAATTAGTTTTTATGTGTTTCTAAATTATTAAGTTTGAAGTGATTTTCTAAGTATAATTTTATTAATGTTAAACAAATAATTAAAATTATGCGTTATATATATATATATATATGCGTGCGTGTTCATGTATCAAATTTGAATGGTAACACTCATAGCTTTGTTTTCTTGTTTAAATGACAAAAACTCATTACAATATCAAATTTGATTGAGGTCTCTTTAATAATTTTCGTCGTTCCCCATTCCTCAACCAATTTTGTTTAAGATATTGACAAAAGAACAAAAAGACAAAAGCATAAAAACAAAAAAAATTGGGTAAATTACATTTTATCCTTTCAGGTTTGTGGTCGATTGCAACTTTTTACAACATCTTTAAAACATTTTAATTTCATATATTTACTTATCATTTTATTTCAATTTCATACATCCGTTAAGTGATAACGTGACAAATATGAGATCCACATTTATGCTGACGTGGCTGCCAAATTTGTGTCATGTGACAAGTTTTTTTTATGCATTTAAAATATAATAATTTATCCTATTAAAAAAAAAAAAAACCTGAAACCCATCTTCCCTGACCCTCCTTCTCCATCTCCTCCACTCTCTTCACCCCCCCTCCCATCCAAAAAACCCACCCACAACCCAAACCCCACCATCCCACCCCTCCCTTGCAACACCCCCAACCCAAAAAACCCAGATTATTTGTAATCAACCAAAAAACCCAGGAAGAACAGCACTCCTTCAATTGTCAAATACCAAAATCCCCTTTCGATGTTGTTGTTGGCCGCATCTCATGGGTCCGATCGATGCCTATTCGAGGTTAGAATGAGAGAAGGAGGAAGAGAAAAAGATGGAGGAGGTCACCGAAAATATGTGGTTTTTTGGGTAATCTGTTTTAGAACATACACACACACACATATTTTTTGGTTGATTACAAATCTGGGTTTTTTGGGGTTTGGGTTGGGGTGGGATGGGGGGGGGGGGTTTGGGTTGCGGAGAAGGGGTCGGTTGCGGGTGGGTTTTTTGTATGGTAGGGGAGGCAAAGAGAGTGGAGGAGAGTGAGAAGGTGGTGGGTTCTAGAGTTTTTTTTTATTTTAATTTTAATTTTAAATAAGGTAAATTATTATATTTTAAATGCATAAAAAATTATTTTTTTACTACGTGGCACAATTTTGGCAGCCATGTCAGCACAAATTTGGCAGTCACGTCAGCACAAATGTGGATCTCATATTTGCCACATCATAACTTAACAGTTTACTTAACGAATTTTCTAACGAAGGTAAGAAATTAAAATAAAATGATAAGTAAATGTATGAAATTGAAATACTTTAAAGATATTGTAAGAAGTTGCAATCGATCTTAAACCTGAAGAGATAAAATGTAATTTATCCAAAAAAATTATGATGAACTTTTCAAACACTAAAAACAAGTGAAATGGGCTTTCATTCCTAGGCCCAGACCGGCCAGTTTAAGCCCGGCAGGCCGGCACTCATTAAACATAAAAACGCGGCAGCCGTTGAACTAATCCTCCAGAAACTCCACAGAAATGGCCGTTGGAGCTTACACCGAGAAGAACCGCCATGGCTACGAACAAACTCAAACCCTAATTTAATTTCCCCTTTTTTTTCCCTCCAATTTTAATTTTCCCGCCACAAAGAAATGCTGAAGCTCCTCTCCTCCTCCTCCGCATGCCTCCATGCCGGCCGAACCTGCACCAGACTCTGCTCCTCAACTTCCACCTCCACAACTCCAACATCACCGCCATTCAACCTCCCATTAATTTCAGAGCTCATAGAAAAGCAACACTGGTCGGAGTTCAAAACCCATCTCAAAGACTCGAGCTTTGTGACAGTTGCCCGCCAACTGTTCGACGCGGGAGCTGACTCAAAGATAATACTGAGGTACTTCACTTGGTCCCAGAAGGATCACAAATTTACTCACCCTCTTGAACTTACTTGTAGGCTCTTGCACTCCCTAGCAAATGTGAAAGAGTACTCGGATATCAGAGCTTTCTTGGATAGATTTGTTAGAAGCCATGAAAATCATTCAGTTTCTTCGATTTTTCACTTGCTTGCAATGGGTGGGAGTCAGTTTTGTGCAAATTGTGTTATAGTTGATATGTTGGTGTTGGCATATGTGAAAAATATGAGGACCCGGTTGGGTTTCGAGGCGTTTCAGAGAGCCGGTGATTACGGGTTTAAGTTGTCGAAATTGGCTTGTAACCCTTTGTTGAGTGGTTTGGTGAAGGAAAATGAAATTGGGTGTGTTGAGTATGTGTACAAAGAGATTATTAGGAGGAGGATAGAGGCTGATTTGTTCACTTTCAATATTGTGATTAATGGGTTGTGTAAAGTTGGGAAATTGAACAAGGCAAGGGATATTACTAACGACATGAAGGCTCGTGGGATCCCACCGAATGTGGTTACTTATAATTCTCTTATTGACGGGTATTGCAAAATGGGTGGTTTGGGGAAGATGCACAAAGCCGATGCCATTTTGAAGGAGATGGTGGCGTATAATATTCGCCCGAATGAGATTACTTTTAATATTTTGATTGATGGGTTCTGTAAAGATGAAAATGTAGCATCTGCACTCAAGGTTTTCGAGGAAATGAAGCAGGGTTTGAAACCCAATGTGGTTACATATAATTCACTTATTAATGGGTTATGTTGTAATGGGAAGCTGGACGAGGCTTGTGGTTTGCGGGATGAAATGCTTCGACTTGGTTTGAAGCCAAATATAGTTACCTACAATGCACTCATAAATGGGTTCTGCAAGAAGAAGAGGATGAAGGAAGCTAGAGAGTTGTTTGATGACATTAGGAACCAAGGTATGGCGCCTAATGTTATAACCTATAATATGCTAATTGATGCTTACTGTAAGGATGAGAGGATGGAGGAAGCATATGCATTGTTTCATTCAATGTCAGAGAGAGGGGTTTCCCCCAACACTTCGACATTTAACTGCCAAATTTCTGGTTTCTGTAGGCAAGGAAACGTGGGAACAGCCAGGAAGTTCTTAGATGAAATGGAGAGTAGGGGCTTGAAAGCTGATCCCATAACGTATAATATATTAATAGATGGATTGTGCAAAGGAGGGGAGTCCAGAAAGGCAGAAAGGTTATTGAATGAGATGTTCAAAAAGGGTTTGAGTCCTAGCCATGTGACATACAATACCTTGATGGATGGGTATTGCAGGGAAGGAAACATGAAGGCAGCTTTGAATGTGAGGGTACAGATGGAGAAAGAAGGGAAGCGGGCAAATATTGTAACATTCAACGTGTTGATCAAGGGATGTTGCATGAAGGGCAAACTTGAAGTTGCAAATAAACTTCTTAATGAGATGTTGGAGAAAGGTTTGATCCCAAATCGAACTACTTATGAAGTAGTAAAAGAAGAAATGATGGACAAAGGTTTCCTTCCTGATATTGATGGACATCTGTATAATATCTCTCGTTCTTAGCTGCTGAAATGAGAAACTTGGTTTCAGCCTCACCGTAACCATAATGTTTCTTCGATATAAAGCGGCCATGTATGCATCCACATCCGAAGGTGAATATTTGACGAATGAGAATAGGAGTAAAAGCATCAATCACAATCATCTCAACTCCACCGATCAAACCAAGACAGTTCACTCTCGTCTCTTCTCCCACCTCTTCAAGGTCTGTGATTCTTGCTGAATGTTGATCATACTTTAAAAAAAAAAAGCATTCAATTTATGTGCCTCATTTGTGGAGACATTTTTGGTCAAACTTAAAGAAATATATGAATCTTCGAAACCTATTTTTATCTGCCCATAACCTTCCCGTATGCATTCAATTTATGTGCCTCATTTAACCTCAAATTATAATTAGTGAAGAAAGATAAACTTCCGTAAGATATGTATCCAGCTCTATGTGGCCAAAATAACTAGAACTGTATTGGGGAGCTTCTTTTTTCATTAATATGAGCTTAATCACATGCCATATATTGGCTTCAAGGGATAAAGTATATTCATACACACAGTACAAGTTACAACCCAATCTTCCTCACAATTCTTTATTAAACATAGCAGAAAACCAATACAACTTATCTTCAGATCAAGACAGGATACATATATAGACACTGTAGTACACTTGTAACATTTTTCTTTAGACAAAAAGTAGTGAAACTTTTCACTCTTTTCGAAACTCAAAAGGAGAAGTTCATCATGTCCAGGCTCAAGCTTTCCATCATCAGAGTCTCCATGAATCCACAACTAGTCGGTGCCTTCTTGAAACTGCTGCCTCTGGGCTTGAAGGAACAAGCAGAGATTGGAATGATTGGGATGTTCTCACAGTTGCAGAGCTCGATCATATACCCATCTGGGTCATGGAAGAACACCTGGTCTACCTTGACCCCGTCATCCTCCACCACGGCTGTCACGTACCTCATCCCCATATCTTGCAGCCTCCTCTTAACAAGTCCAACATCAGTGCACTGCATGTTCATCACCGAAGAATGTTATATTTGACCACAATTTATATTACAGGTTCTATAAGTAGCAGTACAGCTCTTACCTGGAAGGAGATGTGGTTGTCCTTGGGATTGATCGGTCGCAATTCATAGTCTTCCATTGCTGGACTTTCAATCAAGTGTATCCCAATGCCATAACTATACAACCTACACAAGGTCAGACATATTAACTTGTTATTTTCTTTTACACAAAGCCGTGGATACACGTGTATTTGTTTACAGAATACAACCATGATATTCAACTTTGCTGCATATGAAAAACCAGTATATCCTATAGGCATTATGTTTATCGAATTCTTTTTTGGCACTCTAAAAAGCATGATAACAGAGAGAAAGCTAACCAGGCTCCATTGAAGTTGAAAGAAGAGGGGCGTTTGATGAGAACAAACCCCAACACTTCTTCATAGAACCTCATGGAAGTCCACACTGATCTGCACAACAAGGACACATGATTTAAAGAGAGCAAAGGCAGTGCCTCGCAGTTGCTTACTTCCTCAATCTCCATTTCACACTCTTACGATAACTCTCACTTGCAATTAGTTAGTCTCTCTTTGATTTTTCGTGTGCCCTGCATCACAAGACTAGAAGGGACTGCCTTTTATAAAGCCACACTTTGGAGCGTCTTTCAAGTTCAATTCGAAATTTTTGCACATCATCCTCACTCTTGCGAGGAACTTTCCTGGCAGATTCTCACAAGTTGAATCAGACATGTTAAATCTAGTCTTCCTCTTAGCTACCGTACACCTTCATATATTAGTAGGGGTGTAATATCTTTGAATGCCACATCGACCATGTCTAGGGCTGGAAATTTTTCCCAAAAATCCCAAACCAAAAAATCCCAATCCCGATCCCATACCGAAAATTCCCCAAACCGATAATACCGAAATTTTTGGGATTCATACCGAACTAATCCCGAACATTTTGGTACAGAAATGGGAATTACATATTCAATTATTCAGGAATCCCGAACCGAACCGAAAATATATAGGATATTTATTGTGTGGTATGCATGTTGAATGTTGAATTTAAGTAGTTTGATAGTAGACTACATTAGAAATAGAAGAAATAGAAATATGAAATTAAGTAGTTTGAAACCTTGGAACGTCAATTTGACTTTGTATGAATGAATTGGTATTTCAAATGGTACGAAATTTCAAATTGGTAAGAGGTAAAGAGCCTAAATTTCAATTGATATGAAAAATTTTAGGCCAAAAACTCAAATTTTAGCCCCAACCAAAAAAATCTCAAATTTCAACCCAAAACTCAAAATCCAATCCCTTCCCGAAATAACGAAATCATTTCGAGAATTCTAAAAATTAGGAATACCGAAATCTTAGTCCAGGATTGGTCTTCAAATTCCTGTCTCGAAATTTTTTGGTTTGGGATTCGATATCCCATACCGAACCATCCCTAATCACAGTAGAGGGCCCCTCTATTTTTCTCTCAGAATTAAGAAGGAAATTCGAATTTCGGATCTCTTCCACTATTGGGAAGAGAAATAACTTTATATCAAAAGCTAGTTGGTACAGGAAAAGATAAGTACTAAAATTATACACCATGCAAATATTTTTTAACCCGTTTCAAGTTCAAAGGGTTACACACAGTTTGCTTGCTAGCCTAAAGCAAAGACAAAATGATTGTGGTGATTAAAACTTCGACTCAACCTTAATTGAATAGAGGCCTTTTCATTACTTCTTTGAAGCTTGTAAGAAAGGGAAACTGCAAGGTGCCAAATATTGAGAAATTTCTTTGATGTTTCCTCTCCCACCTGACATCCTTTATGTTCTGATCTTATAAACTCAACAGATCCAAATCGAAAGATGGGGCGAGATATCATCACCGAGAGATTGATACGTCCTTTTGAGCAAATTTCGAACGGTGATGATCAAAATGTTTTGAATGTGTTTCTAATTTCTAGCACATGTAGCCTGTTTACTGTTTAATATATGAGAGTGACAGAAAGTGCTGTCATGACCATTTTAATCCTTCATATGTATTGTAGCTTTTTCTATACTTTTGGGTGAGTCTAGATCTTGTGTTTTGGCGTTTGTCCGGGATAATTTTTTTGCTTCTGGGCGCGTTTCTTTTCTGCCTTGTAGAGCTCGGCGCTTTTTCTGTCTTGTAGATGTCTTTGTTGTACTTTCGGAGTTTATCTATTGAAATTGTTACTTTGATCAAAGGAACAAAATGAGGAGGAAGGTCCTATAATCCTAGAAACCATGGCAAAGTATTCAATTCACGCAGTTGATTGATTCAAATTCAGTTCAAAACTCGTCTGATCAGTGGAAATAGGAGAGTATTGGATCTTTGGTTTTATGAGTTTATATCCATTGTATTTGGGTCGGGCTAGTTACTTAACCTACCATGTTCGTGTAATGAATCCAAACTCAACGTAACTCCGGTAACACTCTTGCACTCGTGGTCTTAGTGCTTGTCGCTTATGCTTAATTATCACAACTGCGAGGTGTGTTAAATTATGAGTAATGCTAAGTAGATTAAATTATGTGTAATGCTAAGTAGATTAATTTCCAAATTAAAATTTTAAAATATGTGATGTGTCATCAATAGGAAATAAACACGTTAATAAATACTTAAGTAATAATTTAATCATCAACAATCACGTCATATGATTTACAAAATATGATCTACATAATTGATCTCACTAACATAACCTTTAAATTATATAATTCTATGATGGATCACGGTAGAAGTAAGGTGTGCAAATAAAGGTTATTCAAGACTAATGTGGGACAATTGGGATAATGACAATCCATCCTATACTTAAAGGTTTCTTTAGCCCACTTTGTTGACAATTGCTCCATCATTAATTAGATTTACAAAAGAAAAGTTCTTTGTCCTCACATAAGAACACGAACTTTTTATACTTGCCCGCTGTCGAGCTAAAAATATACATTAGGCGCCACGTGGTTTTTTGAACAAAAGAGAACAAAAATACTCTTGAGGCATACCGGGATTCCTACGCGCGAGCAGTGGGCAATCATCTTTCAACCAAGTCAAAAGTGCCCAAAATAGGTAACAATTTAAAGCCTATTTCATCAAATCCTTTCTATAAGGTAATTCCCAAAACCTAATTTATTTAATATGTTTTATATTCCATTATTTAGCTAATCAATTAGCTAAATAATATATTCCTTTCAATTTTCCTAAAAATTGACTAATTAAGGGATTAATTACCTAATCAATCCCTTAATTACCAAATTGAAACACCCATTCAAACCTAAAAGTCACTAGAGGGCCGACTATCCCCATTTCAAAACCTAATCCATCACTTTTTCTACCTTTTTCACAATTTCTTCCTTTTTATTAGCCAATAAATTCCATAACCACCAAAACATTTCCTTTTATGTTTAATTAGCCAATTAATTGCCTAATTAAACAAAAACAAAACCTAAAAACCCTACTAAGTGGCCGGCCACATTCCTTTCTAAAGTGAACCAACCTAGCCCTATAAATAGGCTTCTATTTTCACCAAATAGTCAGTCCAACACTTTGGCAAAAATCCCAAAATTCTCTAAACACTCTTTCTCTCTAAATTCTAACTTTGGCATTTGAGGTTCTTCGGCCAAAGCCCCCCCCATTCATCGTGGGCGCGTGAGGCTCTTGGCCTTAACCTAAGATGTTAATTGTTTTGTAGGTGCAAAATTGTCGAAGATCAAGGAGGAAGAAATTTGCATCCACAAATTGGTGCTTTCATTGAGAGTTGAAATCCATACTCGTAGAAGACTCTCGCACAAAAAGGTTTTTTCTTTATTTTCTAGTCCATTTGAATATTTTTCATACGTTCTTATTATTAGAATTTTTTACTTGCAAAGGTTTTTACTTGCAAATGTTCTTTGATAAAACGTGTAAGCAAAATATAATGGCTAGAAATTTAGAAAATTCCACAAGTGAAAATTCTAATGTTCAAGAAATGGGATTGTGGAGATACATGAGGCTAAATGCGACAATAAGTGGAGCATCACCACCACCACGAGTTTCCACCACGGGAACCATCGCGGTGGCTACCTCGGTAGCCACCCGTGGCGAGGTCCATGGTGCCTTCACCATGGCCCGAGCCGTGCCATCCAAGCTTGCACGCGTCCGAGCCCAAGCCTCGCATTCGCATGCATTACGCGCTGAGCAGACTGCTCCCGACGAGCAGCCCACTCCCGTGGTCCAACCTGCTCCTGACGAGCAGCCCACTCTTGCGGCCTAGCCTGCTCTCATGGCCCAACCTGCTCTCACAGCCCAGCCTGCTCCCGCCAAGCAGCTTACTCTCGTGGCCCAGCCTGCTCCCGACGAGCAGCCTACTCCCGTGGTTCAGCCTGCTCATTTCGAGCAGCCTGCTCTTGTGGCCCAACCTGTTCCCGATGAGCAGCCCACTCCCGTGGTCCAGCCTGCTCCCGTCGAGCAGCCCACTCTCACTGCCCAACCTACTCTCGTGGCCCAGCTTGCTCCCGTGGCTTTCTAAGCAGCCCAAGTCGGCCCAAGACTATCTCAACCATCTGGACCTACCATCGAGCCGTGGGCATTCTCACCACATTTTTTCGCGGATTTGACATTTCCCAACTCAAATCTCGCGCCCAGAGTCTACCACCCTTCCACTGCCCAATGAGGCGCATTCATTCCAAGCTCTTCCAATCCAAATGGCGAACAACACTTGTCTCGACAAGTCATATAGTTGACGAGCGCCCTTGCACAACAGACAACCTTGGTGAATCAACTTTTGCAACGCATCGAGATCCAACGTGCCCCGGACGAAGTATCCTGAAGTAGGACAAGGGCAGATGAACCTTTCTAGCAGCGTCCCGGTAAACAACCATTAGACCAGCCACGAGCCGAACGTTCGGGCAGTGTACATTCCCGATTGGGCCCCTGAGATAGCGTAAACACTCGTCTTAGTGCGCGGAGGAGCGTGCACTCTAGACTAGGCCCACGGATGAGCATACATTCAAGGTTGGGGTCACACTCCGATAGTCAACATGAGCAACCTTCCAGGAAAAGTGTTCATTCGCGGCTAAGCCTGCAAGGAGCATCATCCACCTCACATTAGAGTAGGCAGCACGACGGAAGGAGAGAAGCAGTTACTCAATCCAGCTCAAGTTTAACCAGCAGCCTGCGAAGAACTCGCTCGCCTGTTAGGAACGCACCACATGCACTGCATCTGCGGCATAAACGAGCTAAACACATGGAAGAACAACCTAGACCAGCAAGTCATGGCTGGGGGCAGCCGAGAGCTCCGTTACCCCAACAAAGGTAAATTCAGGAAGAAGTAGAGAGACTCTTGACTAAGTGATTGCATGATTCCAACGCAACGAGGTCACCGACGAGGCACTACGACGGAACATGACCAACATAAGCAAGTCACCCTTCATGGACGAGATCAAGCAGGCAGAGTCTCCACATGAGTTCAGTATGCCACATTTCACATCTTTCAAAGGGGATGAAGACCCAGAGAGACACTTAAAGTGCTATCGAAACGCAATGATCCTTTATCAAAACAACGATGATCTCATGTGCAAGATATTCGCCACCACTCTACAAGGCGAGGCATAAGATTGGTTCTACACCCTGATGCCACAATCCATCCGGAATTTCTACGAACTTTCTTTGGTTTTCACCAAAGAATATTCATCCTATCGCTCGATCAAAAAGAAGTTTGACCATTTGTTCAACGTCAAAAAGAACCCAAAGGAGTCGCTTCGTGACTATGTGAGAAGGTTCAAAGTAGAGAAGGCAAAAATAGTCGGATGCAACGACTCGATAGCTAGAGCAGCCTTCCAAAAAGGACTTCCAGCAGACCACCCACTGTTCGAAAAACTGATAATGAAAGAAGATCTAACTCTAGCAGACTCTTTCGCTCTGGCAAAGAAGCATGCACTTTAGGACAAAGTTCGTCGATGCCCATTTAAGGCAAATCCAAACGATCTTGAATATGAAGTTCCCTACTACTCTGAAGGAGATTCAAAGTCTGACTGGACGAGTAGTCACATCTAAAGCAGAAATAAGCTCTACCATCATACGAGAAGAGCTGGGGGCCCGACTACCTGTATTCCACAGTTTAAAAGCTCTATTCGATGCTATCAGTTGTATTCCACAATTTAAAAGCTCTCATTGATGTTATCAGAAATTCAAAAGCTAACTTCGGTGATAGTTGTTGTAACCTAAAAGCTCAAGTTTTACCTTCAAACGTACGCGGTCATCATGATGATGCACTATTCCACCAAATCTTGACGAACGCAACAACTAGGCCCAAAAGACATGCCAAGGGTAGACGAACACTGGAAGGAACACTCAAAAGCAAGTTTTGTCCTCGTCGCCCCATAAGATTTTACATAAAAGCAACATGTACCGACAGTTGAACACTATCTCCTGCTGTGCGTCACACGGCCCTAGCCAACCTTTGCTCCATTATTCAGCTCTAGAGTGGCCCAATACCGGAAATTGAGCATTTTCTGCTACATGTAACATGGCCCCAGCCCCATGGCTCCCTACCGCGCCTTCACACCTAGCCTTGACAACGCAACAGAGCGGCCCAATGGCGCTCTGAAGGCAGCCAAGCACACTTTAGCTGCACCTGCTCCCTCAATGGAGATTTTTGGCATTTGCATATCGATGATGTAATACCTAGAGAAAGTACGCAAGCAGCTTGGGGCATTTCAGACTTAAACTCTCACTCAAGTTCTCCAGGCAGACAACGCCCATGCAGACGTACTAGCCGGCCTAGGCTCTGCACTTGATCACCAACTCAAAACACTCTATTCCGATAGAATATCTTGACAAGCCAAGCATAGAGATGGAGCCAGCAGCCTAAGTGTCATAGCATTTTCATCCAAAGATCCCATATCAGACCACATATCCGCTGCCTAGCGCCTCCTGACGATTTGAAAGTTCTAAGATCAATCCACGAAGGTGTATGTGGAAACCACTCCGGAGGCCAATCCTAAATATAGAAGGCTCTTAACGCAGGCTAATATTGGCCTACCATGCACCAATATGCTAAGGAGTTAGTACAAAAGTGCCTTAAGAATATGGCATCTAGCAGCACATGTCCACGCCGAGATATCCTCAAAGCAATGGGCAGGCTGAAGTATCCAACAAGACGATCATCGACTGCCTCAAGAAATCCCTCACCAACAAGAAGGGAAAATGGCTAAACGAACTCCTCGGATGTCTATGGGCATATCGCACCACCAAAAGATGAACAACCGAACATAAAGGAGATGGCCACAAGTTTAGATCTGGCAGAGGAGAAGCGTGAGCAGTCCATCATTTGAATCGTAGCCTACTAGCAGCAACTCCTCCTTAGCTACAACAAAAAGGCCAAGATCCGGCAGTTTTAACCCAAAGATCTAGTCCTAAGAAAAACCTTCATCACTGCCCACAGAGAAGGCTTCAAAAAGATGGATCCCATCTGGGAAGGTCCGTATAAGATCAGCAGAGTAGGTGGTAAGAGTAATTACACCCTCGCCACCATGAAACGGCAAAAAGATTGAAAATCAGTGCATGGCCTACAATATGAAGAAGTACCATGTGTGACCTCATGCTATAGCAAAACCCGAAGATTCAAGAAGCTCGACGGGCACCACCTCACAAGCTGATGACTATCCAGTTATTATGTAGTTCCTACCTTACAGCTAAGTTCTTGTTCGTTTCACTCATTTTTTTAATGAGGAATTTAGAAGTAATCACAACTTGGCTCGGCTGCATGCTTATAACAACTGATCACTCTTGCACTTCAAAAGAAGACTGCGCCCTACTTAGGGATTCATCGCAGGAATTGCGCCCTTCGAGGGACCAACCATGCTCTCCAGTGCGAGATGGTAAACTAATTGATTTCCAGTGCGAGAGGGTAAACCAATTCCCCATACCTATATGGGTCAGCTCTCCAAGGCTGGAGGATAAACTTTACACTCCGAATATCCAGATGTGGATGAGCCTGGCTGCCCTAGTATAACTAGATGCACGATGGCTTGTGCCGGGATTCCTAGAAGTAGCCACAATGGTCTTTTTCAAGGCTTAGCTAATTGAAGGATTTTAGGTCTCTTGGCCTAATCCGTAGGGAACCGGACCCCAGAGACGGAGGGGGCACATTATGCAGTACGCCCTACAGACGGCTGCCCTGGAACCCTAAAGCTGCTATCGAGTGCACTAAGGTAGCTTACGAATTCTGGAAGACTGCCTACGGCTTGCCATTTGAGCAGTAAAACCACGCTAGACTTATACAACCGCACATTCTTGTGAAAGGTTAAACAAGCTAGCACACATATATGAAGTTTTATCCACTGCCGACATGCTACGTAGTCAATAAGCTTCACCTCTGCCAAGCGCGGAACAACCTACACCAAGTCCTAAAATGTCGTGATACTTGCTACGCAACCTACGGAATTGGAGAAAGTTAAGTTAACAGCCTAGTGGTTACGCGAACTTGTCTGTTTCTGTAAGTAAGGCATCCGGCTGCCAACTCTATGGCTAACAACTTTGCAAAGTTCTACACCAACACCTACTGCTGCATAGGCTACGCGGGCTTGTCTGCTTATAAAAAAGTAGCATGCCTGCCACTGGTCTATTAAGTCTAAAGGTTAGGGTATAAACAAAAGAAGCGAAGATGAAGAAAAGCCAAGGAAAACATGTTTATAAACAACTAGCAAAGGCCGAAGGAGTTCAAGCAAAACAAGAGCTATAAGAAAAAATAAATAAAATCCTAAAGGCTACCTAGAAGACTATAGCAGCTTGGACATCCCACAACTACTCGGTTGCCACACCTTCAGCAGTCGTGACGCTCTTAGCAGCGGTATCATCCGGCGCTTAACCCTCAGCTGCCCCTACTTCGCCAATGGAAGCCTCAAAAGTAAAATCAAGCAAGTCTTCCGGAGAAATAGAGAAGGTCTCGAAACCCCGATCCTAGCTTTTTCACATTTCAGCTGCTCATCTTCCTCGAGCAGACCAACATGGATGCCCTGCAGGTCATCCACTTCCTTCTTCAGACTTTCGTTGATCTTTAGTACACCTTGAAGTTCCAACACTTGGGGTTCAAGCTTATCGACGATTCTCTTGAAGTGGATCACTTGATTATAAGCAGCAATCAACTTTTCATCCTTTGCATAAGCAGCGAAACAAAGCTCAGAAACTGCAAACTCAAGATCTTGAATCTAAGGTATGTAACATGCAATCTCCTTCTCTGCACTTTCATGTTTAACTTGGATCACGTCAAGCCTAGTCTTCAAGTCAACGATTTTTTGGCGAGCGGTCTCAAGCTGCAAAAAAGTGAGGGTAGACATATGAGACCCCTTCAAAGCAACGAGCTCAAAATCTGCCATAGTATTTGTCGTCTCCTTAACAGCCTTGCTATATCTGCATCATAGCAAGCAGAGCAGTCATTCAATATTGGGTCGTATGTTTCGCAAACAAGCTTGGGCAAACACGTTTTTGACGCCATCAACAAACTTGGCACAAACGTCCATGTTTTCAAGAGATATGGTTTCAAAGGCACATAGATCTCAGCAGCCTCCCCAGAAGCAGGCTTAGTGGATTTCTTACAGCTGCCTACGCGAGCAGTCTCCTCATTCCCAGCAGGCGAATCAGTCTCAGCAGCATAAGGAATGGGCCTTGGCGCCACTTTAGTAGCAGAGTCCACCTTATCGCTCTTCATAATAGCAAGCCTCTCCAAAGGTGAACCGGACTTAGCTCCCAACAGACATCTTGGTACAAAATTCGGCATTAGGGGCATGACAAGACCTTTATGCTGAACAATCTTATCAGCAATCATACGAGCCATTCTTGACATGGCAGGCGCCACATGCTCAGATTTAGCAGCCTTATTTTTCGTCCCCTTGGAACAATCATAAGCCTGAAGGCAGTCGGCGATCCTGCGCGAGCGAAATAAGTCTTTGGTTTTTTCTTAACCAGTATCTCTTGAGCAGGCAGGGAAGATCATTTTTCCCACTTTCACTTACAGCAGGATCCACAACAGTGATTGGACGAGCTAATTCATTCGCCTTGATTTTATTCATCTCCTTTTTTGGGAGCAGCCCACGTTTCTTCTGACGAATAGAGTTAAAGTAACCAACGCCATTCGTGGTACCTAGTAGGGGAGTTCAACCCAACATTCCAGCAGCTCATGAGGCCCACAATCTCTTCATTTCTCTCAATCACCGGCCTAGCTCGCGTCATGTCCAAAAGCCTAAAAGGACATGAGCCATGTGACTCACCTAGTACTGCGCCCCAGCGCCACAATCCGCGGCCCCAGCCACACAAGCTGCCCTTGGTTCTAGCCAAGTCGAGCAGCTTAAAGTAGTGGTCCCTGCCACAATACCTCATCGGCCTATGCCGAGCTGACTCCTAGCCCATGCCAGCCGACGTGCCGCACCACCCCGACGGTTGCCCAGCGGTAGCACCATCTAAGAAGAAGACAAGGAAAATTAATTTTTTCTTACCTCAGTGCGGCACGAAGAAGACGAAGAAAGCAACGAAAAACGGTGATTTGCACGGGCAAGATGTAAAAGATTGCTAGAGGAGGGGGAACAAATATTCTCTAAGCTATCTCTCTCTTGTAGGGTAGAATAAATCGCTCTCCAAAGTTGATTTAATAACCCACTTAAGGTGGACTTAAATAGGCTTTGAGAGAAATTTATTTCCCTTTCCTATAACGATCTAATTTCCTATTAAAGAGAGAATCTACATCAAAATAGGAAGCAGTCCTAAGTTTCCTAAAGCAAGAAGATATCTACACTTGCTGCCTTTTTTTGCGAACAGCCCAACAGGTGTGGGGGCATTTGTGGAGCCAAAAATATTCACTAGGCGCCATGTGGTTTTTTGGACAAAAGAGGACAAAAATACCCTTGAGGCATACCGGGATTCCTACGCGCGAGCAGTGGGCAATCATCTTTCAACCAAGTCAAAAGTGCCCAAAATAGGTAACAATTTAAAGCCTATTTCATCAAATCCTTTCTATAAGGTAATTCCCAAAACCTAATTTATTTAATATGTTTTATATTCCATTATTTAGCTAATCAATTAGCTAAATAATATATTCCTTTCAAATGTCCTAAAAATTGATTAATTAAGGGATTAATTACCTAATTAATCCCTTAATTACCAAATTGAAACACCCATTCAAACCTAAAAGTCACTAGAGGGCCGGCTATCCCCATTTCAAAACCTAATCCATCACTTTTTCTACCTTTTTCACCATTTCTTCCTTTTTATTAGCCAATAAATTCCATAACCACCAAAACATTTCCTTTTATGTTTAATTAGCCAATTAATTGCCTAATTAAACAAAAACAAAACCAAAAAACCCTACTAAGTGGCTGGCCACATTCCTCTTTAAAGTGAACCAACCTAGCCCTATAAATAGGCTCCTATTTTCACCAAATAGTCAGTCCAACACTTTGGCAAAAATCCCAAAATTCTCTAAACACTCTTTCTCTCTAAATTCTAACTTTGGCATAAGAGGTTCTTCGGCCAAAGCCCCTCATTCATGGTGGGCGTGTGAGGCTCTTGGCCTTAACCTAAGGTGTTAATTGTTTTGTAGGTGCAAAATTGTCGAAGATCAAGGAGGAAGAAATTTGCATCCATACCCGCAACAAGATATATCAAATGTCTATTATCATAAGTAGACAAATCCTAAAAATAAACTGAAAATATGAGTACACCCCCTTGAAATTCAATTTTAACAAAAACCCATCATGATAAGTTTATCTAACAAAAATTCAATGACTAGACTCCAACTAAGCAATATCCATAATTAAGTTTGGCTTGGCAAAATTTGTATTTTTAGATGTCTAAATTACCCTTAATAAAACTTACTTTGGGTATCTCCCTTATTATCTACATTTATTTTACATTATTTCATTCAATTAAATGTCTTCAAATACCTTATGGGGATTTGGAAAAAAATTTAAATGTCATGATTCCTATGCATTTAATAATAAAAATTTACATGATATCAATGTTCCTTATTATATAGTTGTTTTCACATTATGCTAACAGATAAATTAGTATATCCTAAAAATATAAAAATATTCAAAATTATCAATATTTTAAATATAACATAGGTAAATTATTTTGCACAACATATATATAATAACAATACAAGTTCCTAGTAAATTATGTAATGATACATGCAAAATAATTTACCTACAAAATAAATAAATATTTTTTTATTCAAAATTAATTAAATACCAATATTTTGTAAAAAAATATAAAACAATTTACCTACATGCAAAATAATTTACCTACAGAATAAAAGAATGTCGATTGATTACACACTTTATATAATAATAACAAAATGTGGCTAGTATATATGTAATATCACATGAAAAAAAATTTACCTACAAAATAAATAAATTTTTTTAGCCAATTGATTCAAAATTAATTAATTACATATTATTTTACATAAAAATATAGATAAATTATTTGTACACATATATATAATTTTAACAAAATGTGCCTAATACATACATGCAAAATAATTTACCTACAATGATTGTCAAACAAATAAAAGAAATGAAACATATGATGGTAAGAGAAGTATAATGTAGATAATTTTATAATAATAAGGCACTTATTTCCCACAATTATGGGGATAATTAAATTCATTAACATAATTAGAGTGTTTTGGCACAATTGTAAATTGTTTGAAAATAATAGGTATTTATTTGTTTACATGGTAGTCTACTTCAAATTTGGGTTTTATTTGGATGTTTAAAATGAGATGGATTTTTTGTCAAATAAATAAGTGTTGCATGAGCTTATATCTAAAGAACCCAAAAATAAATTCTACCTCACTTGTATCATTGATATGTGGTACACTAACTCGTGTCCTTAGCATATTGAAAAATCTCTTTAAGAAGACAAACAGACGTAAAGACAGATGTATAGGTTGTGCCATGTAAAAGAAATACAATCTATTAGAAGGTCCTGGCTATGTTCAAGTATTCAAGTACTTGTATTTTCTAATTTAGTAGGAGAAAAGTGTGTTAAGGCCTATGGGCCACTTTTAGCTCGAATTTGTGCAAAATTCATCTCCCAGCAAGGGCCAAAATGAATTTGCTTAAAAGAATAATTAGGTCTAAATTTAGCCAAGGACATGTTACATATATCAAGCCCTTAAGCCCCTTAGTGTGCCCTAACATGTGCATCTCAAGACAAGATAGAAAGAGTTAGCCTTGCATATCTGGAGATGAAAAAAATTTAGCACTAAAATATATTTTTTTTAAATATGAATTTTTAAGAGCTAAAACATAGTCAAGAGCGACATTTAACCCTCCATGACTATATGTTGATGTACTATTTTCTAATTTAGCAAGGGGAAAAAAATGTTAAAATGATGAGGTCTAGAAAAAAGGAAGGGGAATATTTTGATGTAGCCAAAGAGACATTTTGAAAATAATTTCTTAATTTCATCAGTTTTAACTTTTATATAACCTACTCCATATGTGTAGTTTGTTCATTAAGGATGTGAACCTAATTTTCCCTTTATATAATTTTAGCCGAATCATAGCTAGGTTCGAATTTATGATAATATTGGTCTCTTAGAACATGCTCATTGAGAGCATAAACATCTCTCTTCGAATCACTACTTCTTTAATTATCTAGAAGTGTTTCGAACTCTTAACCTAACCTACTCCTATTTGGGTTAAAACTTGAACTTTGGGCTCAAGAAGGAGTTGGCCCAAAAGAAAGAGGTCTAGAAGGAGAAAAGCCCGAAGCCCAGCCAAAGCCCAGAAAGCAGGATAGGCCATTTTCTGACTAGGTGCAGACCATTTGAACCACTTGCTCACCTACTTAGAGGTCAAGTGGTGTAGACCAGCCAGCTAATCAGCCCAAAAGCACTTTACAGTGGCAGTACAAGTAAAAAGCTGATGAGTCATTGCCCTTCAAGTTGCATTCGGGCAAGATTACTGGTACATGAGGCCAAGCCGAAGTGTCTATAAAAGAAGAAAGAGAAATCAAAGATAAGGACACTCAATCAAACAAACAAATACAAGCACAAAATTTGCTCAAACCAGATTTGCCTTCAACGAAGCTGTAGTCAGCCCAAGCCTTCATCCCTTTCGGGATCAACCCTCACCTAAAGCCTTTGTAATAGCTCTGCTACCTTGTCTAAAACTTGCTATAGTATTGATTTCCTTTTGTAAACCCATCTCCCTACCCCTCTTTCTAAGCTCTCAAACCCATTAATAAACCACAAAGATAGAAAGTTGCAAGACGATCAGCCTTGCCCGACATTCTTTGTTTTTTGTCTTTTCATTCAGTAGTCTAGCAATATGTTGTATACTTCCAGTTGTATCCAAGTTATTTCTGGCAAGTTGATGATTAAAAAGGCTCCTCAGTTCTTGAATCCGATTTAAATATGTCTTCACAGATTAAATCAGATCTAAGTTCTAAGCCCTCGGGCATGTAAGATTGATCATTTAAAAGTCCTTGATCTCAAGGCATAAAAAAGAACCTTATGTGGACTTAACCCATCCACGACAGTCTTTGATAAACAAGAAGTCCGAAGTTACTTGGGGCACAAGTAATCGACCTATCCCTTAGTATTATTTCTATTATATTATGATTATCGTAGAACGTTTGAGCATAGAAGGAATTTTGATGGGAAGCCTCAAGGCCTACACCTAAGGCCCTACAAAGGCACCTATTTGGATTCTTTCTGCTTTTCTGGCTCGGGTAATCAGAAGTATAATAGTCATAATACTTCTATAATCAATGAAACAAACATTATATATTCAAGTACTGGGTTAGTTCCTGATTGGAAGCCTCAAGGCCTACACCTAAGGCCCCACAAAGACACATTTCATAACTAAAACAGTCTCTCGGGTATATATAAAACTAAAACTCAACATCCGTTTTACATCTGCCATGCTGAAGATGGCAGTGACACGCCTGAGCACTTAAAAGTTAATCTTGATTGTGAGCCTCAAGGCCTATACCTAAGGCCCCACAAAGACACATTTCAAAGGTAACTCTGTCCTTCTCTTTTAGCCTTGCCCGACAAGCCCGCTAGTAAAGCAGAAGCCCGACAGAAAGCATCGACCGGCGCCAACTTCTCGGGAAGCTGTGTGCTCGTCGGCTAGGAAACATCCCCAACGGAAATTCTAGCCACGAACAACTCCTATCTACCACACAATTCATCCTCATCATTGAGCAAACGATAACCTCTATTTAATTCAATATTAATTCAAGATGCACGATTCATGACAAGGGGAATATAACATAAACAAGACAAATAAAGCTCCATTTTCTTGTTGTCAATTGCTAGTTACAAATATAATTGGAATCTCATGACCTCGTGATATCCTTATGTAATTTTTTTTTCTGAAAGGTTGGTGCCCCATTGTCACCAAAAATAAAAAAATAAAAAAAATAAAAAAAGAAATATCACTGTCGGCAACAATGAATATAAAGCTAAAAAAAAATGGAAAAATGGTTGGTGCCAGCACATGCAATTCCAGTCGAATGAATCTGCATGCTCATTACATATATCTAGTACTCTCTGATATACGATTAAATATTATTTTTGGATTCCATTAATAGTTATTTTGGTGCTACATTAACTTTCCTTTTCATATGTTTTTTTCTGTGGAGTTTTTCGACAGATGCATGGGGTCCTGCTAATCAAGGACGAATGTTTAACCTGCACTTTCTTCTTCTTCTTCTCTCCAATTCACATGGTGTGTCTCAACCTCGTGCATGCATAATACATTATTATTTACTCTTTTTCGGGTCAAAGAGAAGCGGTCCCCATACTCATCGTTTCGCAGCTTTTTGTTTGCCTCTCCCATCGGGAGAAAACTATAAAAAGCTCCCCATCTGATTTTTTATTTTGTAACTAAAGCCTGCATGGCTGCATGCCACAATTTCTTTTCATCTATTAAACTCTTTTTTCTGTGGATATTTTATATATGGACATAATATACATATGGGATCCATCCATCAAACCTTGCCCATGTGATGTGTAGCATTAATATTGAATAATGACTACTGTTGTATTAGAAGGGATGGGAAAAATTGTCTGAACTCTGAATGTATTGGAGAGGAAAATTCTATTAGTCATTAACACTACTTGTCATTAACACTACTTGTGGGTGAATAAATTTAAAATTATTAAGAAATTTTAAAATGACATAAGTTGAAATGATGAAATTTTATTTTCTAGAATTTGTAAATTTTATTGTTTGACTAGCCTAAAAAATATGATAAAATTCAAAATTGAAATTTTATTTTCTGGAATATGTACAATTTTATGGTTTGGCTAACCTATCAATTTGTAAATTCTGTCTTTGTCCAAATTTAAGTTTATTTGCCTCATTCAAACATAGTATAAGACAATTCGCCACTTATTAACTTTAAACATTGAAAATGAATTTATTGTAAGGATTTTTTTTAAACCCTAGATGTTCATTACTTGACTTCTACTTTGTGAAGAATGAACTAGTACTACTCATATTTTGGTGAAGTTCAACCTGTTTTTTTTTAATTATTAATTAAGAATTTTAATTGGTATATTATGGTTGAAGAAATTTTATAGTGAAGGAACCTTTTTAATATATTAGTTCTACGATTAGGATTTTTTCAATTAAAAAAAAGGATTATGATTTTTAAAATATTAATAATATAGTGGAAAAAACATGTGAGTGGGCATAATAGGATGATAAGAAAATACAAAAAAAATTTCGTCAACCATGAATGTCGTTCAAGTCAATGGTTATCATTTGCTAATGAATTTACCGTCCAGTTGCACATGTTTAGTGACGGATTTAGAATTTATGAGAACTACTTTAAAATATTTCAAGAACAATTAATTAAGATCATTATTCTTTACACGCAAAGTCTCGGATTTGATTTCAACTCTCGGAATCTTATTTTATGTAATGTTATTCGTATTAGATTCGGATCCTCTGCTCGATATTTTTCCCGCTAGGATATTGTAAATTTTCTCTCTCTATTTATTTTATGAGACTTTTAACATGGGCGGTGGAAAGCATTTCGGGAGTTTACTTTCGAAAGTTAGAGCAAAAGAAGCACAACTTCTCATGTGCTCCACCGAATTTACAGGCTTACAGCGACCATAATTCAATGCCCTTCTCTTTTTAGCCCTGGTTGCCACGCAAATTAGGTGCAATGTCGTGGGCAAATCAGTCATTTCAACACCCTCCTCCCTCCCGGTCCCGGGTAGCCACTCGTTTCTGCGTTAGCGCGGTAGTTTTATTCAAAGGCCAGCAATGATTTGTCGCAGCAGCTCCGAAAGCAACAGTCAATTATCACAGAAGTCGACGCCATAACCACTCACACATTTTTCTTCACAAAATATTATAGAAAAATTGTTCGCTTTGGAGCTTCAAGCTTTCAACAATGGCGGTCTTAGGTTGCAGGAGGTAAGAGAATTTTAACGTGTTTTGCTTCTGGATTTTCGAAATGCAGATCGATTTCTATGTTTCGTAATGCTGAGTGTGTTTTCACTGTATTTTAATTGCTTTTATTTTTTTGTTGGGAATTTTTTTTCCAATTTCTAGTGACTCTGATTGCTGATCGATTTCTATGTTTGGTAATGCTGAATATATTTATACTGTAACTGAATTGATTTTTTTTTTTCGATTTATTTTCCGATTTCTAGTGAATATGTGTAGTGACAGCGTTCTGAGTTACATTTTTGGGGAAATTTCTAAATTTGGGGTTTTGGATAATCCAGAAATTGGATGATTTTTGGGTCGAATTGGTTGGCATCGTGTGGCAATTACTGAGAAGATTAGTGATTTTTTTGGATTCGAGTTTTTGAATTTTGAGTGTTCTATTTTTGGGAAATGTGGGTTTGGAAGTGCTGTTTGGATTTCTCTGTACAGAGCCAAATTTAGAAAGATGGAAGCATCCAAAAACCATGAGTTTCCCCAGAAAAAAAATCTGACAATTCACACCACCGCCATTAACTCTCTCTCTCTCTCTCTCTCTCTCTCTCTAAACTTGGAAAACATTCCTTGAAAGTGACTCTGAATTCTGAACCTAAGGATTAAAACATAAATATTAAAAGTTTGTGTTTTTCTTTCTCTGGTCTTTCTTTGATTCTTGGAAAAGCACTTTTTTTAATCAGAAACGGGTTTTGATTACAATAAGCACTTTTGACAGCCTGGGTTCGGCTACCCTGTCGGAAAAATCCAAACTTTCGATTATAATAGAGAGCCACTGTTTGTTTGTGTGTTGGGTATGTGTTTGTCTGTCACATTTCTGAATATAAATTAAATTTTGGAAGAGATTTTGTATTATGGTCGAGACACAACGCGGAACGAAATGCCGGTGAATCAGCACTGACAAATGATTGGTCTGTTAATTGCAGATGACGATTGTCCGTGTATAACTAGGTTGGCCATTGTGTTCTTTGGAAACCCAGCAGCACATTTGATTTATTGAGCATTTGGGAACATAAAGCATTTTGTTGAATTGAAAGGAACGTTGTTGGGAGCTGAATAGAAGAGTCAATGATTCATGGTTTTTAGAGAAATGTGTTGGATACTTGGTATTTAGTTTTGTTATCAATCTTGCTTGGAGGTGGATTTTGGAAGAAAATAGGGTAAGAGTGAAAGATGGTGGCCGTTGATGGCGAGGAGCCAATGCAAGAGCCAGCTGGCCACGGGGAGAGAATATTGGTTTCAGTCCGGCTGCGGCCTCTGGTTGAGAAGGAGACTGCTAGAAATGATGTGTCGGATTGGGAATGCATTAATGACACAACTATCATATACAGGAACAATCTTTCAGTTTCCGAACGCTCCATGTACCCAACTGCCTACACATTTGGTGAGTGCCTACATTGCAGGTTTATAAAATTAGATATCCTTTGGTGATGCATTCTGATTTTTTGCCTAAATTCATCAAGTATTGTGGACTTTGAATTTTAGATTGCATGGCCATTTAGCTGTTTGTGAAGAATTAGTTTCCATCAGTAGGAGTTTCAGAAATGTTTTGATTTCAATCATCTTTTTTTCTCTTGCGCTAGCATATGCTGAGATCATTTCCTGTAAATTTTGTCATATTAATACTAATGAATCTGTCCAGACTTTTGTTTCATCCATATATCTTCGTTAATTTGTTGGTAAATCATTTTGCATACCCTTTGTTGTTACAATTGTGTCACATGGATTTAGATTTAAAATGTTATTACTCTTCTAATCTGTATTTTTTCCCTGTCATGGTACCAGACAGAGTATTTGGGACTGACTGCTCCACAAGGCGGGTGTATGAAGAGGGAGCCAAGAGAGTTGCTCTTTCAGTTGTCAGCGGTATAAACTGTAAGTCGAAGACATTTTACTTTCCTTTCTTTGTCATTATTCTTATTTAATTAACAGTTTTTTTAGCTGAACATTTGGAGTAATACCTAAACATGTTTATGTGGTAATCTCCTTTCAGCAAGTATCTTTGCATATGGACAAACAAGCAGTGGAAAGACGTATACCATGAGTGCAATTACGGACTACACTGTTGCGGATATATATGACTACATAGAGAAGGTAATTAATAGACATATTAAGAATCTTTCTTTCTTCTGTTTCTGCATTTCATTAATGTCTTTGGTTTTCCATATTTGATGAATTATCTGTATTATATGTAGCACACGGAGAGAGAATTCAATTTGAAGTTCTCTGCCCTGGAGATCTACAACGAATCTGTTAGGGACCTCCTTAGTGCAGATACCACTCCGCTTAGACTTCTAGATGATCCAGAGGTAAATATCACTTTTGATATGCTTTAAAACTCCTATATGTAAGTTTCATGTACTAATTGTTGGCCTTTTAAATAGAGAGGTACAATTGTTGAGAAACTCACCGAGGAAACTCTAACGGACTGGAACCATTTCAAAGAACTTCTATCTGTCTGTGAAGGTAAGGATGCCTTAAGTAGTATGTCTTTCAAAGTTCCCACATGACTATGATAGAAAATTCAAACAATGTCTTGATAAATTCCACAGCTCAAAGACAGATAGGGGAAACAGCCCTAAATGAAGCAAGCTCCAGATCTCATCAGATTCTCAGATTGGTACGATTAATATCACTTTGTTTTTTCGTTGGCTAAGAAATAGTTGGTTGCTTAATAATTATGTTAAATTACCTCAAGAGTCTAATATGCTGTGGAATCAGGTCATTGAAAGTTCAGCGCGTGAGTTTCTTGGCTATGACAAATCAAGCTCCCTTACTGCTGTTGTGGTAAGTACTAAAAGTTTTTAAAGAAAAAAATGAATAAATAATCACGACTAAAGGAATAAAGGATAACAACAGAATGATATAATTCTTTACTGTACAGAACTTTGTCGATCTTGCTGGAAGTGAACGTGCATCCCAGACGTTATCAGCTGGAGCAAGGTTGAAAGAGGGTTGCCACATAAATCGCAGTTTACTAACTCTAGGCACTGTTATCCGTAAGCTCAGGTCAGCTTGAGTAGCTTGTCTTTCATTTTCTCAGTTATGGTCTTTGCAAAAATTTATTCTACTTTGTGCAATTGAATGTCGAGTCTTATTATTCCTATTGATTCTTTGTATTAGTTCATGTAAAATGAAGTTCTAGCATAATAAGAATTTTTATGAAATTGTTCAATACTGTGGTTTCACGCAGCAAGGGAAGAAGTGGGCATGTTCCTTACAGAGATTCAAAGCTAACCCGCATACTGCAGTCCTCGTTGGGAGGAAATGCTAGAACTGCCATCATCTGTACCATGAGTCCTGCACATAGCCATGTTGAGCAATCAAGAAATACCCTCTTATTTGCGAGCTGTGCTAAAGAAGTGACAACAAGCGCACAAGTTAACGTGGTCATGTCGGATAAAGCATTGGTGAAGCATTTGCAAAAAGAATTGACTAGACTAGAGAATGAGTTGAGAGGTTCAGGACACAAAATTGTTTCAGCTGATTCTTCAACATTACTGAGAGAAAAGGACCTTCAAATTGAAAAGGTAACGAATAGGCTCCTATTATTATCTGTCAGATCCTCAAAAATGCATTTGGTACCTATCCCGAACATATCTAAAACCGGGCAAAGAAACACATAACAAAGGCCAGTATCTATGCTGACCTCTTAAAAGATCACGGATTCACGAAAAAATTTAAAAGCCAGGTTATTCCAACTATGGAAAGCCGAGGTGAATTATACTCTTTGATATGCAGTTACCTACAAATATTTTCTTTCTGGTCTTTGCACAATTTGATGAAGCATGTTTCTCGATGCTAGTTACTTGTAGTCATGGGTCATGATTCTCGAGTCCTCTCATGCAGAAATCTCTGAACATCTTCACTTGTGCTCACCTTGTTAGAAACCATGGCAATTTGATTGTCCTTTGATCCGTGGTTCTCATATGTATGAGGCATAGTACAGTTTTTCCTATTCATGATTCAGGCTCCTTCTTCTTGTCTAAAACTTTTGGTTTTGTTTATTCATTATGCAGCTCAAAAAAGAGGTATCGGAGCTAACTCAGCAACGAGACCTTGCTCAATCTCAGGTTAAGGATCTGGTGCGAGTGCTTGGAGATGATAAACCATCAGAAGTATGTGTACTAAAATAAACTGAAGAATTTTATTTCACTACAATTTTCTCCGTCTGTGCTAAGTTGAATTTCTTTTCATATAATTGTAGGAGGATCTGGAACGTTATTACCCCAAATTGCGTGGGCAAGTTTCATGGGACTTTGAAATGAAAATGGCAGGTGCGCCTGTTCGGGCCGTCTCTCGTGGCCGAGCCAACAGTGTGAGATCTTTTGGCACCTCTCAGTATTCTGATGGAGACAGTAGGACTAGTTCAGAGGAGACTCTGTTCCAACTTCCTGACTTGGAAGAGAATTTCATGCACACTGATTCCTCCCGGCAGTTATCCGATGGCATTCCTAATTTTGTTGACGGTAATCTGCATCAAGAGGAAAGCAAAGAACAGTTTGATGGAAATTCAGAGGATTTCTGCAAGGAAGTTCGCTGCATTGAAATGGAAGAGTCTGGCACAAACAGATATATAGTGTCAAATATATCAGATTCAAGTGCTAGTAGATACCAAAACTCAAATATGTCGTCTCCTTTCGCAAACACAGCTACCTCAGGACTGACCACAGTCGAAAATGGAGATGGCACAAATCAGGAATTGGAGTCACCCCTACCTAAACAAAAAGGTTTTGTAGTTCCTTCTTCTGAAAGGACACCTCAATGGCTGCCCGAGAAAGAAATGTTTTGCCCCTCTGTTGTGATGTTGAGGAGGAGTAGAAGCTGCAAAGCAAGGCTTATGAATAATTCGTCTCCATGGTGGCTTGAGTTGGTAGAGAAGAATGAGAGCACACCTACTATTGAGTTTGAGAAAAAATTTATAGGAAGGCCCGAGGGTTTCCAAAAGAAACTTCCTTCTCTGAACTATGGTGCTGAGACTGAAAGGCTATCAAGAAATGCTTCTCAGGCTTCTGCAAGAAGTGCTGCTATTGATGAGCGTAAAGCACAGGGTACAAAATGCACAACTGATGACAAGGTAACTGAAAGCAGTACTTTAGTTGAAGGAGCAGAGGAAACGACCGATACACAATGCAATACTCAACTTGCTGATTCTGTGGTGAGTGATTTTGATTATATTGCATCACAAAAAAAAGAGAAGTTGTAGACAATCTGATTAATTATAGTTCTAACATGGATTGTCTCGTGTTGCAGGTACCGGAGACGGATTCAATGCCCATACCGTCTCCAAAGGATGTAAAAGATGTTGGCTTGGACCCAATGCCCATTGATGACGAAAGCCCTTCAAGGTGGCCTTCAGAATTCAACAAGCTGCAAAGAGAGATCATTGAACTTTGGGATGCCTGCAATGTGTCATTGGTTCACAGGACTTACTTCTTCCTCCTATTTAAAGGTGACCCAAGTGATTCGATTTACATGGAGGTTGAGGTCAGGAGATTGTCCTTCCTCAAAGACACATTTTCGCGTGGAAATCAGACTCTGGAAGATGGCCAAACTCTAACACCCGCTTCAAGGTAAGTTCGTTATCACCGATCTAGAATAGAAGGTTGCAGACACTCACGATATGTTTTAACTTTGTTACATATTGCCTGCATTGGTCGGCTTAAAACATGTTTTATTCTGTATATAGCATGAAGGCTTTGACTAGTGAGAGACACATGCTGAGCAAGCAAATGCGAAGGCGACTGTCTGAGGATGAAAGAAATAACCTCTACCTAAAGTGGGGTATCAGTCTACACTCGAAGCATAGGCGGTTGCAATTGGCAAACCTCCTGTGGAGTAACACACAAAACCTGGACCATATCATGGACAGTGCCACAATTGTTGCAAAGTTGGTAGGTTCAGTAGAGCCCGAGCAAGCATTCAAGGAGATGTTTGGTCTCAGGTTTGCACCGCGAGACACTCTCACCAAGCGGAAATCTCACTTTTGGTCAGAAAGTTTCAGGTCTCTTGTGTAAGCTTTTGCAAGATTGATCACCCAGTACAGAAATTTCATCGAGTCCAATTCCATTCGCGTATAGATTATGATTCCGTGTCAAATATCCCATTTGATATTCTCTCTTCAGATTGTATATTTTTATTTTTTGGATCTGCTTTCTGATTGTAATATTTTTGTTTTTGAGTTAAAAAGTTGTGATTGTAAATTTGGTCAGGCTAGAAATGGTGCGTAAGGCTTCCCTAGTTTCTTGTAAAGTAAAGCTCCTTACCGACGCTCAAAAGAAAAGAACACCAAGCTACAATTTTTACCATTCTCAATCACTACTAATTCTTAATTCTGCCCATCTTATCTCTCTTTTCTCTGTCTATCTAATTTCCTATGACAAAAGAAAAGAAACAACCTGCCTTTATGTAGGTGTTTTCTCCAATATTAGGTTCAATATTGTGGGATGCGAGTAGTTGGTCGATCGGCATGGTATAGCTGATCAAACCAACACTCGCATCCTACAACATCCCGGAAGATTTGTCACGCATTGAAGTATTTCTGGTCTTATGTCTGACTCAAAGTCTTATTAGAAGATAATGAAAATTTAGCTCAACATTTTATGAAAATAGACTACTTGAGATCCTAGAATGTAGCCTAGATGATCTAACCAAAGCCTAATTAGTCATAAGAGATTATATGACATTTGTTTTTAGGTTTAAGAAATGCCGCCCGACTAGCGCCTAGCGTCTTTTAGAACCTTAAGAATGATAAAGATCCAACATACTCGTATCATTGTGTAAGAGTGTGTAGAGTGTTTCAGTTGGGGTCATATAAGATCGTTGCAACTCCCAACCATACCTGGCGTGCACGCGAGCTTCAGCCTCAGCAACTTCATTTTCTGGTACATCCGGTGCAGCGTAGAATAATTTGTTCAATTTTTCATGGTCGGTAAAATAATGATGCTTGGGCGCCCATTTAAGCGCGGCGAGCACCTTAGCCTGGGCAAGCTCTTCACTCCCAGGCACATGAATCGCAATGTAACATATAAGAACCAAGGCATGAAGCTGAACATTCCAATACCCAAAATAAAAAAGTCGGATCAGTTGCGTAGCTGCTCCAGCAATTATTATTGGCTTGGAAACCTCAACGTGAAAATAGTTGCTTGTTGTACATGCAAATTTTGTGAGGGCAATGCAAGCATTTTTCGTAACGAAATTGTTTGTTTCATGTAAAAGTCGCAGAAGAGGGTCGACAATCATCCTTGTGTCTGTTGCTTCAAATGTTGTTGCTAAATTCCCAACAGCTTTAATGCACGGGATCAGGAGCTCCGGATCTTCCTTCTCATCGGTGAACTTTATTACTAATTGATCAACGATAGATTTCCGAGCTGGAGAATTACGATACAAGGCAGATGTTCTCAGTTCAGCATCCTCCTCAGCAACCGCAGTGATCTCCATTAATGCTTCGGCAGATTGCAATTGAACATCTTTGGTACCCTTTTCTAGGTTCACAGCTAAAATTAAGAGGACACTTGATTCTGCGATGCTAGGAACAATGGCTGAGTTCCCTTTGGCTAGTTTGGCAAGGGCTCTGGTCGCCATAGCTTTCATTTCAGCCTTGGTGGCAGGGTCTTCATTGCCATTGACATTACTATTGGTTTTGCTCGTGGCATGGTTACTATCTACTTCAACAGTTTCGAATGCTAGATGGCTCAAGAGCCAGTAGACTACATCACGCTGTACGAAAACATCGCGGCATTTGGGGTGTCTAGCTGCGATCTCTGCGTCCACACTATTCACAGAACTAAGCAGGATGGTCAGCCACGACACGTCGCCAATTACATTTTCGAGTTGCATCAACATATCCCTGAGCCTTAAAGGGTTGATGCCGTGGGGCACGAAACACGTGATGTTGAAATGGTTGATGATCTTGATGATGATGTGAGCATAAGAGTTCTTCATCAGCCTGGATTGAAATCGTTGGGGATTAGTTCGACCAGCTCGAGGATGTACCGTATGGGGCGGTCGAAGATATCAGGGCCGGAGAGGCGGGAACTGCGGAGTTGGCGGAGAAGCCCCGCCAACTTTTGAGACTTGGATTTGATCTCGAGGATCCACTTCTTCTCTGCCTCACCACTACAAAACCATTTTTTAGTGTCAGCTATGCAAAATCCGACAGAAAATGGATGCAATGATGGATATAATAAGTGACAAAATTGTAGCATCAGGAAATGAATTTTTTGACAGAAAATACTCTAAAACCGACAGAAATTGTGTCGATATAACTGACAGAAAATATATTAATAATGAATAAATAAGAGCACTCTCTGTCGGATAAAACCAACAGAAAATACTAAAACCGACAGAACTTGTGTCAGATATAACCGACAGGAAATTTATTAATAATGAATAAATAAAAGCATTCTTGTCGAATAAAACCGACAGAAAATATATTAATAATAAAAAAAATATAAACCACTTTCAATCATTTCTTTCCCCTCCCCTCCATTCACTGCATTTTCCATATTCAACCTATGTTTCCATACTCAACCTATGTTCACCTGAAAGGCTTTCAAAATGACATCGTCATGAAGGGCAACATGGTTTCGGCAATTGCGGCAGCTGTACAACCTTGGCCCAACCAATTCCGTCATCGAAATCGAGATTACTACGAACGAGAATAGACCCCTTAAAGCCAAAATATACAAATCAAGACCCTCTCCTTACAGAGCATCTCGCAATCAGCATAACTTCTTAGCATCTTCATGTGTCGTTGGTGTGTTCATCAGGAGCAAAGGAACACTGCATCTGTTCTTAGAACGGAGAGACTGAAAGAAATTGGAGCGGTGATGTTATGGTATCTGAAGTGCAGATCACATAATATATTATGCAATTTCTGTTGACAGAACAAAACAGGACAGTGATTACGTGAAGAATCAAACAACTTAAGCCAATGATTAAGAGCAGTAATGGTGATCAGTTAAGCCAATAATTGCACAAAAACCCAACTTAAAAAATCACCACAAGATCAGAAACAAGGTAAAACTAAAACACAATAATTGGAAATGAATCGTGGCTTAAAAATAAAACCCAGAATTTAAAAAGTGAATGAATTATTTCACCTTGTCCTTTCCCAGAGGCTCTTAGTTGCAAGTGTTGGACTGGAAGTAAATGAGGAGAGAAGAGAAGGAGAAGGAAATGAGGAGAGGAGAAAAGGGGGAAGGAAGAAGGCACCGGTGCAAGTAAGAGACAAATGGGTATTATGTTGGAAAATTTGATTGAGGGGCTGAGGAAATCAGGAGCGAGGAGTCGAGGGCCTGGGACCTGGAGGCGAAAGTGGGTTTTGGGGTTTGGAGGGAAAGAGATTTGATTGAGGGGGTTTTGGGGGAAGAAGTGTAAAAATATATTCGGCTGAAATTCAATTAATATTCAACAAAGATACAAAGGCCATTTATACAGACTCATTCTCTTGGAAGAGAATTAACCTAGCCTACAATCAAGCTATACAAAAAAGGAAGATTTTGTACAAATCAATTACAGACTTTGTTTTTGAGTTAAAAAGTTGTGATTGTAAATTTGGTCAGGCTAGAAATGGTGCGTAAGGCTTCCCTAGTTTCTTGTAAAGTAAAGCTCCTTACCGACGCTCAAAAGAAAAGAACACCAAGCTACAATTTTTACCATTCTCAATCACTACTAATTCTTAATTCTGCCCATCTTATCTCTCTTTTCTCTGTCTATCTAATTTCCTATGACAAAAGAAAAGAAACAACCTGCCTTTATGTAGGTGTTTTCTCCAATATTAGGTTCAATATTGTGGGATGCGAGTAGTTGGTCGATCGGCATGGTATAGCTGATCAAACCAACACTCGCATCCTACAACATCCCGGAAGATTTGTCACGCATTGAAGTATTTCTGGTCTTATGTCTGACTCAAAGTCTTATTAGAAGATAATGAAAATTTAGCTCAACATTTTATGAAAATAGACTACTTGAGATCCTAGAATGTAGCCTAGATGATCTAACCAAAGCCTAATTAGTCATAAGAGATTATATGACATTTGTTTTTAGGTTTAAGAAATGCCGCCCGACTAGCGCCTAGCGTCTTTTAGAACCTTAAGAATGATAAAGATCCAACATACTCGTATCATTGTGTAAGAGTGTGTAGAGTGTTTCAGTTGGGGTCATATAAGATCGTTGCAACTCCCAACCATACCTGGCGTGCACGCGAGCTTCAGCCTCAGCAACTTCATTTTCTGGTACATCCGGTGCAGCGTAGAATAATTTGTTCAATTTTTCATGGTCGGTAAAATAATGATGCTTGGGCGCCCATTTAAGCGCGGCGAGCACCTTAGCCTGGGCAAGCTCTTCACTCCCAGGCACATGAATCGCAATGTAACATATAAGAACCAAGGCATGAAGCTGAACATTCCAATACCCAAAATAAAAAAGTCGGATCAGTTGCGTAGCTGCTCCGGCAATTATTATTGCCTTGGAAACCTCAACGTGAAAATAGTTGCTTGTACATGAAAATTTTGTGAGGGCAATGCAAGCATTTTTCGTAACGAAATTGTTTTTTTCATGTAAAAGTCGCAGAAGAGGGTCGACAATCATCCTTGTGTCTGTTGCTTCAAACGTTGAGAAGAGAATGCTTTGAATAATAATATATTCTTCTCAATAAGAGGAACTTATAGGTGTACAACCCTAATATAAAAGGAAAGAAAACTAATTACAAGTGATTACATGGGATTACATATCAATTAGGGATCCTACCTAAAATACAAAAGTCAACACTCCCTCTCAAGTTGGTGCATATATGTCGCTCATGCCCAACTTGTGTAAGAACCTTGAAAACTTGTGACTCGAAACAGCTTTTGTGAGGATATCTGCCAACTGATCTTCTGTTCTTATCGCCGGTACTTCAATTATTTTCCCTTCCAATTTTTCTTTGATGAAGAACCGATCAACTTCAACATGCTTTGTTCTATCATGTTGTACCGGATTATGTGCAATGTCACGAGCAGCTTTATTATCACAAAATAATTTCATGGGCTGATCATGTTGTATACCCAAATCGCTTAACAGAAGCTTAAGCCACAAAATTTCACAAATCCCCAAAGCCATACCTCTGTATTCTGCTTCTGCACTGGAACGGGCAACCACATTCTGTTTCTTACTTCTCCATGTAACTAAGTTACCCCCAACAAACGTAAAGTAACCTGATGTTGAGCGTCTATCATCAATGGAACCTGCCCAGTCTGCATCAGTATAACCTTCAACACTAAAGTGATTATTCCTCTTAAACAAAATTCCTTTGCCCGGACTTCCCTTCAAATATCGCAATATTCTCATCACGGCATTCATATGTTGTTCTCCAGGATCATGCATGTATTGACTCACTACACTCAAGGCATAAGCAAGGTCCGGTCTTGTGTGTGCCAAATACATCAAACGGCCTACTAACCTTTGGTATCTTCCTTTGTCAACTGGTACTTGATTAGGATAAACACTAAGCTTCAATCCTTCTTCTAATGGTGTAGCTACTGGCTGACAAGCTGACATGCCAGTTTCGTGCAACAAATCAATAATATACTTCCTCTGAGACAAGAAAATTCCAGAACTGTTTCTCGACACCTCAATCCCTAAAAAATATTTCAGGGATCCAAGGTCCTTCATTTCAAATTCTGTAGACAGGTATCTTTGCAAGGCCCCACGTTCTTCCGGATCATTACCTATTACCACCATATCGTCTACATACACAATAAGTGCAGTAAGCTTCCCATTCTGTCTTTTCAGGAACAAAGTATGATCAGAGTTACTTTGTATGTAACCGAATGCTCTCATAGATTTTGTGAATCTTCCGAACCATGCTCGAGGAGACTGCTTCAAGCCATACAAGGATTTCTTCAACCTGCACACTTTTCTTTTGTATTTATCTGGAGCATTACATCCCGATGGAAGATCCATATAAATCTCTTCTGTCAAGTCTCCATGCAAGAAGGCGTTCTTCACATCGAACTGTTGTAAGGGCCAATTAAGATTTGCAGCCAATGACAACAAAACACGAACTGTGTTGATCTTGGCTACAGGTGCAAATGTATCTGTGTAGTCGATTCCATATTTTTGAGTGTATCCTTTTGCTACCAGTCTTGCCTTGAAACGATCCACCGTCCCATCTGCTTTGTATTTCACAGTATAGACCCATTTGCATCCCACAGGTTTCTTACCAGCTGGCAAATCTGTGATTTCCCAGGTAGCATTCTTCTTCAAAGACTTCAACTCTTCATTCATTGCTACTTGCCAACGTGGATCAGTTAAAGCCTCCTGCACACTGTTAGGAATAGATACAGTAGATAATTGATGCACAAACGACTTATTTGATTCTGACAGGTGACTGGTAGACACATAATTACTTAACGGGTATAACACATTAGACTCAAGGTTGGGCTTACTCACTGGATACCTAGTTTTGCATTTAGGGTCGGCTTCATAAGTAAGTTTAGGAATACCTCGGTTGACGCGATCAGGTAGACGACGTGGTGGTGGTGCATCCGGGATCGAAGACGATTGATTATGGTTATTGGGACTCAAGATCGACTGTGAGGTAGCTGGCGATACAGGGCTGTCCGGTGGTGAGGAAACTGGCAGTGAGCTATCTGGCAGTGAGTTATCTGGCGATGTCGACTCGTCCCTTTCAAGGTTTTCAACATTGTTTCCATGTGAATGATCACCACTGGTCTCCAAGACATTACCACTTAATTCCAATTCATTCACATCATTATTTTCGTGTGAATGATCACCACTTATTTCCAAGACATCACCACTTAAATCCAAATCATTCACTCTATCTATATCTGGAATAGTATAATCAAGAGTTTGAACTTCTTTCTGATTCTCCCCCTGAAGTGAAAACTCGGGATTGGCAAAGTACATATCATTCTCATGAAACGCAACATCCATAGTGACAAACAACTTATTCGTCGGTGGGTGATAACAACGGTATCCTTTCTGCCTTGATGCATACCCCACAAACACACATCGTAAGGCTCGAGGTTCAAGCTTACTTCGTTGTTGTTTCTGAAGATGAACGAATGCCACACAACCAAACACATGAGGTGGAAGATTAGGGACTGCAGGAGCATCAACATGTGAAGAAAGTGCCTGAAGGGGTGTCTGAAAATCAACCGATCGGGATGGAACACGATTAATGAGATACGCAGCTGAGGTGAGAGCTTCTCCCCAATAGGATAACGGGAGACGAGCCTCGAGTAAAGAAGCACGAATAACCTCCAGAAGCTGACAGTTCTTGCGTTCGGCAACCCCATTTTGTTGTGGAGTATATGGACATGTAGTTTGATGAACAATCCCATGATGATCAAGAAAGGCACGAAGTTCAGAGTTAACATATTCGCCACCATTATCACTCATGAGAACCTGTATTTGTGACTTATATTATACTTGTACCATTTTGTAAAACTGTTGAAACAAAGAAGTAACTTCACCTTTGGATTTCATCAAACAAACCCAAGTCATACGTGTGCAGTCATCAATAAAAGTAACGAACCAATGAGCACCACTAAATGTAGCAGTTTTAGATGGACCCCAAACATCAGAATGAATTATCATAAATGGAACAGAACTTTTATTCAAACTGGATGGAAACGAAGCACGATGACTTTTAGCTAGTTCACAAACACCACATTTAAAGCTAGAAACATCATGCTTACCAAAGAGGCTAAGAAACAACCTCCGTAGATAGCCGAAAGAAGCATGTCCAAGTCGACGATGCCACAACCAAACCTCCGAAGCTTTATTCCTATCCCCCGGATTTCCTTCCACTGCAAGAGCTTGAGTCAACATTCGAGAACTGTTTGATGTCAGCTCCAAGTAGTAGAGCTTCCCTTTCCTAATACCATAACCAATCGTCTTGCGAGTCCGAATATCCTTAAAAACACAAAAAGAAGGCCAAAAAATCACAAGGCAATGCAGGACAACAGTTATTTGAGCAACAGATAATAAATTATAGTCAAGAGAAGGCACAACAAGTACGGTATCAAGACTAAGGGTATCTGAAAGAGAGACGGTTCCTTCCCCGATAACAGGGGCAGGATTACCATTGGCGACACCGACGACAGTTTTGGTGGATGGTTTTAGGGTTTCTACCTGTCTAGAATCACAAGTCATATGTTCAGTAGCACCAGAATCAATTATCCATGTATTATTCGTAACAGAGGTAGAAACCTTTAAAGCCTTACCATTGTTACCTGTATTAGCAGAATCACAAGTCCAGACTGCCATACCCAAGCAACTTCAATCAATACGTTACTCGGTGATTGATAAAGCCCAAATTTCCAAGCAAACCAAGCCCAAGAAGCTTCAATTTTTCACGGCTTCAGATCAAATCAGAAGCAAATAGGCCAATTGGTCTGTCGTGTCACACAACAGAGAGTCAAACGATTCGATGAATTCGAATCAGCAACGACGGCGTCGCTCGCTGTTCGTTTCGAATTCAGAGAGGGTAGCAACGACAACAGTCGCTCGCTGATCGAGGTCGACGCACCACACACGGCTGAGCCGCAACAGTGCTATTGCAGCTATGGGGTAATTTTTTTCTTTTTTTTTCGACCTGGCTCTGATGCCAAGAAGAGAATGCTTTGAATAATAATATATTCTTCTCAATAAGAGGAACTTATAGGTGTACAACCCTAACATAAAAGGAAAGAAAACTAATTACAAGTGATTACATGGGATTACATATCAATTAGGGATCCTACCTAAAATACAAAAGTCAACATGTTGTTGCTAAATTCCCAACAGCTTTAATGCACGGGATCAGGAGCTCCGGATCTTCCTTCTCATCGGTGAACTTTATTACTAATTGATCAACGATAGATTTCCGAGCTGGAGAATTACGATACAAGGCAGATGTTCTCAGTTCAGCATCCTCCTCAGCAACCGCAGTGATCTCCATTAATGCTTCGGCAGATTGCAATTGAACATATTTGGTACCCTTTTCTAGGTTCACAGCTAAAATTAAGAGGACACTTGATTCTGCGATGCTAGGAACAATGGCTGAGTTCCCTTTGGCTAGTTTGGCAAGGGCTCTGGTCGCCATAGCTTTCATTTCAGCTTTGGTGGCAGGGTCTTCATTGCCATTGACATTACTATTGGTTTTGCTCGTGGCATGGTTACTATCTACTTCAACAGTTTCAAATGCTAGATGGCTCAAGAGCCAGTAGACTACATCACGCTGTACGAAAACATCGCGGCATTTGGGGTGTCTAGCTGCGATCTCTGCGTCCACACTATTCACAGAACTAAGCAGGATGGTCAGCCACGACACGTCGCCAATTACATTTTCGAGTTGCATCAACATATCCCTGAGCCTTAAAGGGTTGATGCCGTGGGGCACGAAACACGTGATGTTGAAATGGTTGATGATCTTGATGATGATGTGAGCATAAGAGTTCTTCATCAGCCTGGATTGAAATCGTTGAGGATTAGTTCGACCAGCTCGAGGATGTACCGTATGGGGCGGTCGAAGATATCAGGGCCAAAGAGGCGGGAACTGCGGAGTTGGCGGAGAAGCCCCGCCAACTTTTGAGACTTGGATTTGATCTTGAGGATCCACTTCTTCTCTCCCTCACCACTACAAAACCATTTTTTAGTGTCACTATGCAAAATCCGACAGAAAATGGATGCAATGACGGATATAATAAGTGACAGAATTGTAGCATCAGGAAATGAATTTTTCGACAGAAAATACTCTAAAACCGACAGAAATTGTGTCGATATAACTGACAGAAAATATATTAATAATGAATAAATAAGAGCACTCTCTGTCGGATAAAACCAACAGAAAATACTAAAACCGACATAACTTGTGTCAGATATAACCGATATGAAATTTATTAATAATGAATAAATAAAAGCATTCTTGTCGAATAAAACCGACAGAAAATATATTAATAATAAAAAAAATATAAACCACTTTCAATCATTTCTTTCCCCTCCCATCCATTCACTGCATTTTCCATATTCAACCTATGTTTCCATACTCAACCTATGTTCACCTGAAAGGCTTTCAAAATGACATCGTCGTGAAGGGCAACATGGTTTCGGCAATTGCGGCAGCTGTACAACCTTGGCCCAACCAATTTCGTCATCGAAATCGAGATTACTACGAACGAGAACAGACCCCTTAAAGCCAAAATATACAAATCAAGACCCTCTCCTTAAGAGCATCTCGCAATCAGCATAACTTCTTAGCATCTTCATGTATTGTTGGTGTGTTCATCAGGAGCAAAGGAACACTGCATCTGTTCTTAGAACGGAGAGACTGAAAGAAATTGGAGCGGTGATGTTATGGTATCTGAAGTGCAGATCACAGAATATATTATGCAATTTCTGTTGACAGAACAAAATAGGACAGTGATTACGTGAAGAATCAAACAACTTAAGCCAATGATTAAGAGCAGTAATGGTGATCAGTTAAGCCAATAATTGCACAAAAACCCAACTTCAAAAATCACCACAAGATCAGAAACAAGGTAAAACTAAAACACAATAATTGGAAATGAATCGTGGCTTAAAAATAAAACCCAGAATTTAAAAAGTGAATGAATTATTTCACCTTGTCCTTTCCTAAAGGCTCTTAGTTGCAAGTGTTGGACTGGAAGTAAATGAGGAGAGAAGAGAAGGAGAAGGAAATGAGGAGAGGAGAAAAGGGGGAAGGAAGGGGGAAGGAAGAAGGCACCTGCGCAAGTAAGAGACAGATGGGTATTATGTTGGAAAATTTGATTGAGGGGCTGAGGAAATCAGGAGCGAGGAGTTGAGGGCCTGGGACCTAGAGGCGAAAGTGGGTTTTGGGGTTTGGAGGGAAAGAGATTTGATTGAGGGGGTTTTGGGGGAAGAAGTGTAAAAATATATTCGGCTGAAATTCAATTAATATTCAACAAAAATACAAAAGGCCATTTATACAGACTCATTCTCTTGGAAGAGAATTAACCTAGCTTACAATCAAGCTATACAAAAAAGGAAGATTTTGTACAAATCAATTACACACTTTGTTTCCTATTCTAAACCAAGATATCAGGCATCTTGATATCATTGACTTTTCAACACTCCCCCTTAAGTTGGAGAGTGTACATCGAGAACTCCCAACTTGCGTATGATGGATGAGAAAGCCTCATTTCCTAATGCCTTTGTGAACACATTTGCAAGCTGGTTTGAAGAAGGAATGTACCTTGTGACGACTGAACCATCTTGTATCTTGTCTCGAATAAAATGAAAATCAATCTCTATATGTCTAGTTCGCTCATGAAAAACTGGATTAGCAGCTATATGGAGCGCCGCTTTGTTGTCACAATGTAGCAAGACCGGTTTTGGGTGAAGCAAACCTAAATCCCTCAGAAGATATCGAAGCCATAACAGTTCACAACAAGTTCCAGTCATGGCTCTATATTCGGCCTCTGCTGATGATAAAGAAATGGTCTTTTGTCTTTTTGACCTCCAAGAGATCAACGAAGAGCCCAAAAAAACGCAGTAACCTGTAGTTGACCTTCGTGTCGTAGGACATCCCGCCCAATCTGAATCACAATATGCACTTAAGTTCAAGTTGTTTTGAGAAGAGAAAAACAAACCTTGTCCAGGCGTACTCTTCAAGTATTTCAGAATTCGGAGGGCTGCTTCCATGTGCGGTTGTCGTGGTTCATGCATGAATCGACTTAACACATGCACGGGATAAGTGATGTCCGGCCTTGTAATAGTTAAATAGATCAATCGACCAACCAACCTTCTATACTTTGCCGGATCTTTAAGCAACTCACTAGTGTTAGAAAGTTTAACATTCTGCTCCATAGGAAACTCTACTGGGCGAGCTCCCAAAAGGCCACTATCTTTCAAAATTTCTAAAGCATATTTTCGCTGAGAAATAAAGATCCCTTTCTTTGACTGTGAAACCTCTATTCCCAGAAAGTACTTCAAGTTACCGAGATCCTTGATTTTGAAGTGACCATGAAGAAACTTTTTAAGAGCATTAATTCCTTCAGGATCATTGCCGGTGATCAAGATATCGTCAACATAGATCAGGAGGGCTATAAAGGATTGCCCTTGCTGCCTCGTAAATAGAGAATAATCTGCCTTTGATTGAATATAACCAGCGGATTTAATTGCTTCTGAAAACTTTGCAAACCATTGCCGGGAAGCTTGCTTCAAGCCATAGAGGGATTTATTAAGGCGACACATGAGATTCTCCCCCTGTCGCCGAAGACCAGGAGGAAGGGTCATGTAGAGTTCTTCATGAAGATCACCATGAAGAAAAGCGTTGTGGACATCAAGTTGGTGAAGAGATCAATCGCGGGCAGCAGCGAGGGCTAATAAACAACGAACAGTGACCATCTTAGCAGTAGGGGAGAAGGTATCGTGATAATCAACACCTTCAAGTTGAGTGTAACCCTTGGCGATGAGGCGAGCTTTATAACGTTCAATAGAACCATCAGAACGATGTTTGATCTTATACACCCAACGACAACCAATGAGAGTTTTGCCGACAGGGAGAGTAGTGAGTGTCCAAGTATTAGTGGCCTCCAAAGCATGCAATTCAGAGTCCATGGCAGCTTGCCAATGGGGATGAAGGGCAGCCTGAGCATAAGTGTGAGGTTCGACCTGCTGACTGATAGAAGCAAGGAAAGATTGTTGTTGGGGTGAGAAGCGATGATAAGTGAGAAAATTAGCAAGAGGATACCTTGTACCAGTGGTAGGACCTGTCGACGAAGAGGACGAATCAATTGGTTGGGTAGAAGGCAAAGTAGGGCAAACATAATCACTGAAGCGAGCTGGAGGAGCTGAGCGACGGTCAGAGCGGCGAAGCACGGGCATGGAAGATTCTGGGGGCATGGGCGCTGGGAGCGCTGTTATGGCAGTAGCAGGGACAGAGAGATGTGGAGCATCGGACGCGGGAGGTGGACAAGGAGAAGACTCAACAGGTGACACGGGAGGAAATGTGGGTGCGGAAGGGAACGCAGAGAGAACAGTGTAGTCAGGAGTGCCATGTTGCAGAAACGTCTCGAAGTGCCATCTTGGACAGGAGCCAACGCCACCAAATAGTAAAGTCCTCCTCGTTGCTTACCCAAACCAATCGTTCTCTTCGTGGTCAGGTCCTGCAAAATACACCAAGTGGGAAAAAAGGTGACGGAACAATTTAATCCTCCAGTAATTCGACTCACTGACATCAAATCTACATTAAAAGTAGGCACACATAACACATCTCGTAGTAAAAAGGTAGAATTCAAAGGTAAATCTCCAGTTAATGCAATAGGTGCTTGTTCTCCACTTGGCAATAAAACTAGCAGCATATGATCATTTTTCACACTATTAGTGAGCAGTTTCGGTGAGGAGGTGATATGGTCCGTCGCACCACTATCGATAATCCATCGATGGAGATGTGAAGGATTTTTTGACAAACCTTTGGTAGGGTTGGTAGCATTGGCTTGAGGGGCAGCAGATACATCTTTCCCATTCATGATACTGAGAATTTGTTGAAATTGAGAATCTGATAAACCTGACATCACGGACTGCATTTCTTGCACAGAAGGTCCTTATGAGGAAACTATGTTGGCTAACGAAGAGCCGGTGTCTCGCTTGGGGCGATTCCCACCACGTGGATTGGATTTGTTGGTCTTATAAAGACGATGCCCAGGTGGGTACCCATGCAACTGATAGCAAGTATCAATAGTGTGGTAATCTTGATCGCAATGCGTACAATGCATGGGTTTGCGAGTGGAAGAACCTGACGACTTGGAATGGTGGCCCTGGCGAACTGTCATGGCTGCTGTTGCAATGGTGGTGTGAGAAAGGCTCAAAGAGCGTTGTTTCTCCTCTTGTGAGATTGAGGAGTAAGCTTGACGTACAGTAGGCAAGGGATTCATCAAGAGGATTTGTCCTCGAACAACACTATATGAATCATTGAGTCCCATAAGGAACTGCATCAACCTGTTCCTTTCATTTTGAGCACCGCATGTGCATGAGGATGAATCACTGTAAGAAGACAACTCATCCCACAGACTCTTCAACTTGGTATAATAGGCTACAATAGAGAGTTGATCTTGAGAAAGACACGAAATATCCCGCTGCAATTGAAAAATCCAAGGGGCATTACTTTGGGAGTAGCGCTCTTCCAATTCGTCCCAAATCTCATGAGCGCTAGTCATGTAGAGAATGCTGTCTGAAATATCTGAATCGATTGAGTTGATGATCCAGGCAACAATCATGTCGTTGCATCTCTTCCATGTAGCATGATCGTTCGGCTGGGTTTTTGTTGACGGTTGTGGAACAGTGCCATCAACAAAACCAATCTTGTTTTTAGCACTCAAGGAAATCTTCATGGCTCGGGACCAGGTGGAATAGTTATCCCCATTAAGGGGTTTCGAGACCAGCACCATAGCTGGGTGGTCTAAATGATGAATGAACAGTGGATTGGAAGCATCAGGCTTGCTTTCGCTCGAAGTTCGATCATCGGCCATTGCTAATATCAATGGAAATAAAAAAACACGTTGCTTGTGATGAACAGCGGCAAAAAGAAATAACAGCAGAAGAAAATAGAACTAGGGTTTTGGCCTAGCTCTTGATACCATGTAAAAATATATTCGGCTGAAATTCAATTAATATTCAACAAAGATACAAAAGGCCATTTATACAGACTCATTCTCTTGGAAGAGAATTAACCTAGCCTACAATCAAGCTATACAAAAAAGGAAGATTTTGTACAAATCAATTACAGACTTTGTTTCCTATTCTAAACCAAGATATCAGGCATCTTGATATCATTGACTTTTCAACAAGAAGTGGGAAAATATGAGGTGGGTTTAGGGCGGGAGGAGTGAGAGAGCTTGGAGGTTGGGGTGGGGATGAATGTAGGTGATGAGATTGATGGTGCGTTTGGTACGCAGACGGGACGGGACGGGACGGGACGGAACGGGACGGGACGGGACGGGACGGGACGGAACGAAGGTGTAATTTTTGAAAAAGACATGGGGTATATTTGTCTTAAAATGGTAAAACATTGTGTTCCACATACGTGGAACAAACCCGTTCCAGGGGGGAGGTGGAACGCAAAAACACCCAAAATCTGTCCCGTGGAACAGCCCGTTCCACCCATTTTTGGCGCACCAAACGCGGGACGGAACGCCTCGTCCCGTTCCGTCCCGTCCCGTCCCGCGTACCAAACGCACCCTGAGAGAACGTCCATGGTTGCTTGCTCAGTCGGGAGCTATGATAGCAGGGAAAGAGAATTTGGCGTTTGGATGCTTGTTAGCCAAAATGAGGTCACGTGTTAGAAGACGATCCCATTTGGATCCCTTGGATTTCATTATTGTCGGTGAAAACCGACAGAACATTTTTTAAAGTATAAACCGACAGAAAAAAATGGTGGCAAAAATCCCCCCCAAATTTTGTTACGATTTTAAAAAATAAAAAAATAATTGTTTAATTTAATAAATAAATAAATAAACTGTATTTATATAGAATACGTTTTTAAAAATTAAATAAATAATTATTTGGTTTAATAGATAATAATCCATGTAAAATATGCAACAAAGAAAAAATCCCCCCAAAATTTTAAATTCCCCCCCCCCCCAAAATTTGTTACGATTTAAAAAAGTAAAATAATAGTTGTTTAATTTAATAAATAAATAAATAAACTGTATTTATATAGAATACGTTTTTAAAAATTAAATAAATAATTGTTTGGTTTAATAGATAATAATCCATGTAAAATATGCAACAAAGAAACAAAAAGATAATTGTACAATGAAAATGTCATCACACAAACTAAATATTGTCTAATCAATACTTGAAAAACATAAATAAAAATTTAGCACAAACTGCTTTTCTCACTTCAAAATTTAGGCAAATTTAACGGAGATATGCATTCTACGAAACTAGTTTCAATGATCTAACTATCAAACTTGTTTGTAGATACTACAAGATTGCATACGTAAAAAATTGAAGAAAAAAAAAACATTCAGAGATTAGGCAACGGAACAAAAGTTTTTTACGGTTATAAATGAAAAATCACAATTTAACGGTTATTTTAGCTCCGGTTTTGATGATTTTTTTATAGCTACACTCCGCTACCCTATAAGAACGCAATGAACGAATTTGATATTCAATTTAAAATATTTACACTAGTGGATACCAGAAACTCTTATTTTATACTTAATGGAAGTATAATATTAACTCTAAGTGTTTGTTTAATCTACCATTTTAACGCGATATGCATTCTACGAAACTTTTTTCAACGATCAAACCGTCAAACTTATTTGTACACACTCCAAGATTGCATACGTAAAAACTCGTAATAAATAAACATTCAGAGATTAGGTAACGGAACAAAAGTTTTCGACGGTTATAAACGAAAAATCACAATTTAACGGTTATTTTAGCTTCAATTTTAATGATTTTTTACAGCTATACTCCTCGACCCTATAAGAATGCAATGAATAAATTTGATTTCAATTTAAAATATTTACACTAATGGATACCACAAAATCTTATTTTATACTTAAATGAAGTATAACATTAATTCTTAAGTGTTTATTTAATCTACTGTTTTGATGCCATACACATTCTACTAAACTTTTTTCAATGATCTAACCGTCAAACTTATTTGTACACACTCCGATATCGCATACGTAAAAGATCACAAAAAACAAACATTCAGAGATTAGGTAACAGAACAAAAGTTTTCGACAGTTATAAACAAAAAATCACAATTTAACGGTTACTTTAGCTCCGATTTTGATGATTTTTTACAGCTACACTCCTCGTCCCTATAAGAATGCATTGAATGAATTTGATCTTTAATTTAAAATATTTACACCATTGGATACTACAAAATCTTATTTTATACTTGATAGGGAAGTATAACATTAACTCTAAGTGTTTGTTTAATATACTGTTTTGATACGATACACATTCTACGAAACGTTTTTCAACGATCCACCGTCAAACTTGTTTATACACACTCCGAGATCGCATACGTAAAAAATCACAAAAAACAACATTCAGAGATTAGGTTACGGAACAAAAGTTTTCGATGGTTATAAACGAAAAATCACAATTTAACGGTTATTTTAGCTCCAATTTTGATGATTTTTTACAGCTACACTCTTCGACCATATAAGAGTGCAATGAATGAATTCGATCTTCAATTTAAAATATTTACACTAATTTTATACTTAATGGAAGTATAACATTAACTCTTAAGTGTTTGTTAAATCTATCAATTTGATATGATATGCATTTTACGAAAGTAGTTTCAACGATTCATCCATCAAATATGTTTGTATATACTCGGAGATAGCATGTGTAAAAAATCGCAAAAAAAAAAAAAAAAAAAACATTAAGAGATTATTCTGGTGGCTGTCCAAAATTTTGCTTTGTTTGTGTCGGTTATATCCGACAGGACCATGAGTGAAAAAAAATATTTAAAACATGTGTTTATTTATTTATTTTTAATCAGTATAACATTTTAAAATAATAAAATCAGACATGATAGAGTACACCAAATGTTCATGTGTGTTTATGTGCCAGACAATGTGCTTTGTGACGCATTGAAATTTTTTTTGTGAATTTCTTTGTATCTTGTTGCTTGCTTGTGAGGGAGCATAATCCTTATTACAAAAATGATAGAGCTTCAGATTGTAGTCTGTTGTTATTATTCTCTCAGAAAATTTATGGCTCTTGGGAAATTGGTTCATTAGACTTTAGGGTCATGAGTGACAAAAACAATATTTAAAATACGTGTTTATTTATTTATTTTTAATCAATATAACATTTTAAAATAATAAAATTTTAATTTCTGTCAGTTATAACCTCCAGAATACTAAAATAATAACCGCCAGAAAGTAAAATAATAAAATAGTCAATTTCTGTCAGTTATAACTGCCACCATTAACTTAAAAAACCGACAGAATATGTCAAAAATATTTTTAAAAAAGGATTCAAAAATACTGTTGGTTATAACCGCCATTATTTTTCTAATATCCACCACTAATTAAATGATGAGTCGGATATAATTTATCCGACATGATTTTTCTAATATCCACCACCATCATCTGCCACCTAAAACTAATATTGTAGTAGTGCTGGTAGTTCTTAAAGCCCTTGTCCAAACCCTTTGTGACTTGGCCAGCAAGTTTGATCATCTTGGCCAATATTGGATTCACCATTTTTGGAATTTTGGATACAAAACTGCAGTTGAAAATCAAAATTTCTTCACCGTATCGGTTTTCAGTTTGAAACAAGCAAAAAACGATGAAAAGAATAATAGTAAGTTATCGGATTAATCTACCACTTGAATTATATACATCTTTCAAACGAAAAAGAAAAGAGAGAGATAAATATGTAGATAGTAGGAGGGAAGAGATCAATTCAAACGTGCCTCTTGTGTTCGTTTCCGCGTCTAACGAAGTGGAACCCTTTTGTTGGCATTGAAAATATTAGATAAACCACACTGCAAATTACGGGTGCATACGAAAACCATATTCATCCAATACATATGACACACTGAAGTATAAAGTTAAACCCTAATATAACTAACTCCTTATAAATCAGATGAACAGAGAAAAATATACTATTATAATATATATATATAAATCAGATGAACAGAGAAAAATATACTATTATTATATATATATATATATATTTATTTATATATTAAATTAAATTTTAGAAAATTTTGAAAGAATGAGGTAATATATTTTTATATGGTATAGTATTATTGTTTTATTTCTTTTCATAATTATTTTGGTAAAATTCTCATAATTTGAATGGTTTATAATGTTTGGTTTTTCTATACTTAGTTTATGAGAAAGAGAGTTTTGATGTGGAAAACTTTACTGAAAACATTATCAACGTAAGTCTTGAAGGCAATAGATCAAGCCAAAGTTCCAATACAATTTCCCCATGGTGATCGATGAAATTGAAGGATTTTGTAAAATGAATAACATGCAAGCTTTGAGTTTCATTGGTAAGGTTTTAACTTTTGAGAAAGGCTTCGCAACTTTGAAAAGAAAAACTCATTCATTTTGCATATCGTTGCACATTTGATATTTTGTATTAGACTAGTAGTGTATTGGTGCCTTTTTATTAAGCTCTTATTTTGGAGTGTAGATGTAGTACTTAACGATAAATGTGCTTTTATGCTTTGAAGTAATATTTATGTGGGAATTTGGTATGTGCAAATTTAAGGAAAAAAATTATTTTTCTTAACCGGTCATAACAGGTCGGGTCAATTTACTTGTTGGGTAAAGTGACTCGACGTGTTAATAACACGTTAAGATAATGGGTGTAACACGATGTGATCTGTCAAGATAACAAGTTTTACACAAACACGACACGACAAACCCGACCTGTTTGCCAGACCTAGCGTGTGCATGCTGTATGCACATTCAAAAAATCATATTTCTGTTCCAAGATTATGAAATTGTCCTATTTTGAGGTATTTCCCTTTTTTTTATGTCAAGTATAGGGTAGCTGGGTGATTGGTTGGTAAAACACCAAGGACTAGGAGCTTTATATATAGAGACAAAAAAATTCACTATATTTCAAGGAACTCCACTAGTTTTTAAACATGTCAATGAGAGACAAAAACATAAAAACAACTAAAGTCCAGCCTAAAAACATGGAAACAATGTTCTAAAATACCAGTTATACCCCTAAGGCTTTAGGGCTGTTATAGAAACCAACCCTCATAACTCCAACAAAATTAATATGTACCAGAAGCTCAACCCATCCTCGATTATTTCTGCATAATCAATTCAATCAATCTTCGACCATTTTCATAAAATTAGTTCAACCCGTCTTTGACTATTTTTGCATAATCAGTTCAATACGTCCCTGACCTTTTTTGCAGAATCAGTTCAATCAGTCATCGATCCTTTTTGCATAATCAATTCAATCCACCTTTTTGCAAAATCAGTTCAACCCGTCCACCACCATTTTTGCAAAATCAGTTCAACCCGTTCGACCATTTTTGTGGAATTAGTTCAACCGGTTCTCGACATTTTTTTGCAGAATCAGTTTAATCAGTCATCGACCATTTTTGCAGAATCAGTTCAATCAGTCCTCGGCCATTTTTGTAGAATAAATTAAACCCACCATATTGCAGAATCAGTTCAACTCATCCTTGACCATTTTTGCAGAATCAGTTCAACCCGTCTTCGATAATTATTGCAGAATTAGTTCAACCCGTCCTCGAACATTTTTCAGAATCCGTTCAACCTGTCATCAACCAATTTTTGCAGAATCAGTTCAATAAGTCTCAACCATTTTTGCAGAATCAGTTCAACCCATCATTGACCATTTTTGTAGAATTATTTCAACTTATCTACGACAATTTTTGCAGAATCAATTCAACCAAAGTTTCTTTAAAATTATGACTATAAACCCACACCATTTATTGGATCTCTTAGCAATGCTTATTGCCTAAATAGCACCCCAAACCAAAACCATTTATCAATAACATTAATATCGATTCAACTGAAGGTAGAAACGCGAGCTCACTGTGGAGAATTTTTTTGGGGTTCCCAGCACAAAAGCCAGGTGGTGTTCCCACCAATTGAAATTTGACATCTAAATATTCTTTTATATCTTTAATTGTTAAAAATTGAGATGCTAAATCGTCGACGGAAAACCAATTAATTTAACGTAGTTGTACTTCCACCGTCAACTCTTACCGCCATTACCAATTACTCATTATGTAAATCTTTTCACTAATTTAGAAATCATCACAAAATTTACCAACACCCAGAAAATGAAAACATGAGAAAGAGAGATAATCGGGTTTGGGCACGGCGTGCTTTGGGATTTAGAAGTTGACTTCCGTTATTTTTTACTCTCTTTTTAGACTACGGTTTTCAATTCAAAAGTGGAGGGTAAGTGTTGGGCAAACAAGATTGAATTCGAAATCGAGTAGGAAATATGATGGAATTCGAAAGCAAGTTGCAGAAGTGCTTGATGGGGAAGTTCACATCCCTTAGTTTTTGTTTGACTATTGGACTTCCAGCTTTTAAGAATTTATTTGATTAAAAAGGGATAAAAGAAGATTTAGATGTCAAAAGTCTATTGGTAGGGAACACCACTTGACACAGAGTAATAGATGAAGAGATAACAGTGTGAAAAAACGTTTCTACTATAAAGGGTAATTTTGTAACATACACTCCAGAGAAAAAAAAGAAAGAAGGTAATGATGTTATATTTCACATGTATTAACTTTTGTCTCTCCTTTTCATGTTTAAAAAGTGTTGATTCAATATACAATTAAGGAAATAGTCTAATCCAATTGGGAAATTTGATCAAGATCTATGTTTGGCGCAGAGGGTTGGGATTAAAGACTCCCAATCCTAATCAGAGTCAATAAATTTAAATGGAATTTGAAAACCCACAGAACAAGGACAATACTAACAAGGACAAAGATTGTCTGCCCTCCTTGTTCCCGTGCCCTCTCATGTCATCCTGTTTGTGTGGTCACGGTTAAGCCACGTCAACATTTTATATTACTATTCATTTTTATCTTATTATCTTTATAAAAAAACAATATAAAATGTTGAAATGGCTTAACCGTGACCACATAAAACAAGAAGGCAGGGGAACAAAGAGGGCAGACAATCCTTGTCCCCCTTATTGCTCGAACGAAGGGACGGAGTTCGATGATCGATTGACGACATTCTATGAATTTGGGTCTGAGTGAGAAACCGAGAGTCGAAGTCAGTTGAAGCTTCGAGTTCGAGAGAATGAACTAAGGAGGAACAAACAGAGAGTCAAGAGTGTTTGCCCTTTAGATTAGAACCAAGGGTGGAGATTTAATCTCATATATTAGACTGGTGGAAAAGGTCTAGGTCGGGCACCCTTTTGCTCATATATTTGGACCTGCCCCGCCCCACCCTGTTTAGTATTAAGAATATTTGGAACAGCCCTGTACCCACCCCAAATCGCATGTACCAACCCCGACATGCGGATCCCCCTCCTACCTCCGCCTCCCTTCCTCTACGCAACCCAAATTCCCACCCTTCCGCTGCCCATAATTGTTTTAGATGTCCGATTTCTCCTTAAGAAAAAGATGAATGCCCAACAATTCCAACACCTACTGTGTATACATTTTCGTCAAAATGTACAATGAAACGACAATTAAAGAAAATCATCAAAAACCCTAAACCCTAACTTTTAAACCCTCTACTGGTGTTTGGGTTAAAACTTGAACTTTGGGCTCAAAAAGGAGTTGGCCCAAAAGAAAGAAGTCTAGAAGGAGAAAAGCCCGAAGCCCAGCCAAAGCCCAGAAAGCAGGAGAGCCCCTTTTCTGACTAGGTGCAGACCATTTGAACCACTTGCTCACATACTTAGAGGTCAAGTGGTGTAGACCAGCCAGCTAATCAGCCCAAAAACACTTTATAGTGGCAGTACAAGTAAAAAGCTGATGAGTCATTGCCCTTCAAGTTGCATTCGGGCAAGATCACTGCTACAGGAGGCCAAGCCAAAGTGTCTATAAAAGAAGAAAGAGAAATCAGAGATAAGGACACTCAATCAAACAAACAAATACAAGCACAAACTCTGCTCAAACCAGATTTGCTTTCAACGAAGCTGTAGTCAGCCCAAGCCTTCATCCCTTTCGGGATCAACCCTCACCCAAAGCCTTTGTAATAGCTCTGCTACCTTGTCTAAAACTTGCTGTAGTATCGATTTCCTTCGGTAAACCCATCTCCCTACCCCTCTTTCTAAAGCTCTCAAACCCCTTGATAAACAACAAAGATAGGAAGTTGCAAGATGATCAGCCTTGCCCGACCTTCTTTGTTTTTGTCTTTTCATTCAGTAGTCTAGCAATATGTTGTATACTTCCAGTTGTATCCAAGTTATTTCTGGCAAGTTGATGATTAAAAAGGCTCCTCAGTTCTTGAATCCGATTTAAATATGTCTTCACAGATTAAATCAGATCTAAGTTCTAAGCCCTCGGGCATGTAAGATTGATCATTTAAAAGTCCTTGGTCTCAAGGCATAAAAAAGAACCTTATGTGGACTTAACCCATCCACGACAGTCTTTGATAAACAAGAAGTCCGAAGTTACTTGGGGCGCAAGTAATCGACCTATCCCTTAGTGTTATTTCTATTATATTATGATTATCGAAGAACGTTTGAGAATAGAAGGAATTCTGATGGGAAACCTTAAGGCCTACACCTAAGGCCCTACAAAGGCACCTATTTGGATTCTTTCTGCTTGTTGGGCTCGGGTAATCAGAAGTATAATAATCATAATACTTCTGTAATCAATGAAACAAAACATTATATATTCAAGTACTGTGTTAGTTCTTGATTGGAAGCCTTAAGGCCTACACCTAAGACCCCACAAAGGCACTTTTCATAACTAAAACAGCTTCTCGGGTATATATACAACTAAAACTCAACATCCGTTTTACATCTGCCATGCTGAAGATGGCAGTGGCACGCCTGAGCACTTAAAAGTTAATCTTGATTGTGAGCACCTTTCAAAGTTAACTCTGTCATTCTCTTTCAGCCTTGCCCGATAAACTTTGCCCGACAAGCCCGCCAATGAAGCAGAAGCCCGACAGAAAACATCAACCGGCGCCAACCTCTCGGAGAGCTGTGTGCTCGTCGGCTAGGAAACATCCCCAACAGAAATTCTAGTCACGAACAACTGGGACATCTCACAAACTCCCTCGCCCCACAAACTGCCCTTTTCCTCTACAACCAAATGCTCTACTACCCAACCTCCCACAACCACTACACCTTCACCTACGCTCTCAAGGCATGTTGCTTCCTCCATGATAACAACAAGGGCCGGGAAGTCCACGCTCGCGTCGTAAAAACTGGGCACTTTTCCGATACCTTCATCCAAAACTCGTTGCTTCACTTCTACGTAACCCAAGCTGACATTGTATCTGCTACCTGGGTTTTCGATTCTTTACCAAACCTTGATGTTGTTTCGTGGACTTCGATGATTTCGGGTCTTAACAAGTGTAGATTTGTGGAGGAAGCAATTGTTAAGTTTATGTCCATGGATGTGCCGCCTAATTCTACTACTCTTGTCATTGTCATGTCCGCTTGTTTGAGTTTAGGAGCTTTAAAGTTTGGTAAATCTGTTCATGGATATTGTATGAGGAAGTTATCTGAAAGGAATGTTATTTTGGACAATGCAGTGTTGGATTTTTACATGAGATGTGGGTCTTTGGTGAGTGCACGGTACCTGTTTGTAAATATGCCCAAGAGAGATGTGTATTCTTGGACTAGGTGGGTGGTTATGCACAAAGAGGATTTTGTGATGAGGCAGTGAAGCTTTTTCAGGAGATGGTTCAGGGAGAGGAAGTTGAGCCTAATGAGGATACCATTGTAAATGTATTGTCAGCGTGTTCTTCGATTGGGGCATTGAGTTTAGGCCAGTGGGTGAATTCGTATATAAGTGCACGGCCAGATCTCGTGTTGAATGGCATTCTGGGAAATGCATTAATAAACATGTATGTAAAGTATGGGGAAGTAGGTATGGCAGTTTCGGTTTTTAAAACCCTGGTTTGCAAGGATCACATTTCGTGGAGTACCATCATAAGCGGCATGGCCATGAATGGTTATGGTATACACACGTTGCAGCTCTTTTCGCTCATGCTAGTCCACGGGATTCCTCTTGATGATGTAACCTTGGCTTGTTATCAGCATGTAGTCACGCATGTCTAGTTGATCAAGGGTTGATGATTTTCAATGCTATGAAAAATGTTTATCGGATTGCCCCTCAAACACTGCACTACGCCTACCTAGTTGATATGTATGGTCGAGCAGGGTTCTTAGAGGAAGCAGCGAATTTCATGAAGGAAATGCTAACAGAAGCAGACGGCGTTGTTTGGGGAGCGTTGCTTAATGCATGCAAAATTCATGGGAATGAGAAGATGCTTAAGAGGATCAGAAATGGTCTCCTCAAGAGTAGAGGAGTAGGCATCGGAACTTATGCTCTCGTATCGAATACATATGCCACTCACGAACGGTGGGATGAGGCTAATAAGGTTCGTGATGAAATGAGACAAATGGGGTTGAAGAAATTAGCTGCATACAGTCAGATATATGTGGATCCAAACACATTGACGTTCCTTTAGATTGAGCAACAAATCTACTCTATCTCAAACACTTCAAAACTTTATACTTCGATTATTAGACAATACGATATTTTCATTTTCATCTTGCTATAATAGGAATAATAATGCTCGATAAATACGTTTCTTCATTTACTGCAGAACAATTAAGGCTAGTCGTGTTCTTTTTCCTGATTGTCGTTACTTTTTCACGCAATAATAGTCACTAACACAACATGTAAGTTCAGTTCATGGTTTTTGCAACCCTATTGTAATAAACTAGTCAGTGAATTAATTTGCAGACAAGAAATATTTGTGCGAAATAATAAATAGTTATGTGATTGTTAAGATTAATTAAACATTTTAAGGGAACTTGTAAGTTGCATTTATGGTACAAAAATAAATACCAAATTAGAAACCCTCGTATTTGATATCTCACATCAGTAAATACGTTCCTAAAGTAGTTTTAAAGGAAAATGCGTTTTTCATTTTACAAATGACTCTCACCTTTGCCTCATCCTTTATAAGTATATAACTCCTTGCACCAAAGTTCAACTGCATCTAAGGGATCATTTTCTAAGAAAATCAAAAGTTACTCATTATTTTCATCATTATGGCCGGACTAAACATGTTTCCAATTATGGTCATTTTGCTTTTTGTGAATTGCGCACTTCCAACATTGGCGCATTTGGATGACTCGCCGGCAGTGGTTGAGTGCAAAAAACATTTCAGCATAAAGTACGCATTCGACATGTACAACTATATTTTCAAAGGGAAGAAAATCGGTGACTTTAGTTGCCGGGCCCTTGTGGTGCTGGGAAGATCGTGCCATAATGTTTTCGTGAATAACACCTTTACTTATGAACACATCGGGAATAGAACTGCCATTCAAGTTAGGGCTGATCGAGTATTTAATCATTGTATAATTGTAACTTCTGTCCCACCTCCTTCTTCGCTATCTTAAATTGAGAATTGAACTTCACTAGGGCTAACAAATTTGTGGGATGTTTCATGAGTAAGAATAAAATATCGATGTATTTGCTTTGATGCCTTGTTACGACTTCACTTTGTTGCTTTGAGTTGTAAAGCATTTTCAAATGATTGAGGAAAGAACAATAGTAATAAAACAACTACCACTCCAATTTAAAAAATTTCGTGAAACATCGGAAGTAATAGAAATCAGTTTTACATTTGTTTGGCCTTTACCTTTGCATTATTTTCGGTTATTGCAGCTACACTGCATATTGATGTGTAATGCTTATTTTTCTAGAAACTTAGGTTGCTCGTCCCATCTCAAGCATGTACGGAACTATTGTCCGCTATATGGCTACTCGTATGATCGCGATATTCTTGGTAACAGTCATACGTTCATTGTTTTCGGATCCAAGATTAGAAAGATGAAAACTTCACTACGACGTATTGCCCAAATTTTTTAAAAACCAATGTTCAAATAGGCTTATGAAAGACTCTTGATTGACTCATGTTGGCCTTTTAGTTCAAGTTGTTATACACATGCTACACTTTGTAAAAGTGTGTTCATTTTGCACACATCCGTATCTTTTATATATATATTTATCTTTTTTTCTTTAGTTTGAGTAACCAAAACAAGAACATTTGTTGAATGATTTGAAACTTAACATTGACGCAACTGCAGATCGTTAACGATATATCCGGGCGTGTGGGGCATGAGTATTGTACCATATGCAGTAGGGTGTGATATAATATTTGTTCTAAAATGAGTTTACCAAGAAAGGGGTGCTCATTTAGTTAATGTATTGTACTTCAACAATTCTTCACTTCTTAACAAATTTAATCTCTTACGTCACATTTTCATTTTGTTATAATAGGAATAATAATGCTTGATAAATATGTTTGTCCATTTATTGCAGCACAATTAAGGCGAGTCGTGTTCTTTTTCCTGATTGTCGTTACTTTTTCACACAATGATTGTCGCTAACATGACATGTAAGTTCAGTTCATGGTTTTTGCAACTCTATTGTACTAAACTAGTTGGTGTATTAATTTGCAAACATGTAATTTTAGCGTTACGAAAATAAATACCAAATTAGAAACCCTCGTATTTCATACCTCACATCAGCAAATACGTTGCTAAAGTAGTTTTAAAGGAAAATGCGTTTTTCAATTTACAAATGACCCTCACCTTTGCCTCATCCTTTATAAGTATATAACTCCTTGCACCAGAGTTCAACTGCATCTAAGGGATCATTTTCTAAGAAAATCAAAAGTTACTCATTATTTCCATCATTATGGCCGGACTAAACATGTTTCCAATTATAGTCATTTTGCTTTTTGTGAATTGCGCACTTCCAACATTGGCGCATTTGGATGACTCGCCGGCAGTGGTTGAGTGCAAAAAACATTTCAGCATAAAGTACGCATTCGACGTGTACAACTATATTTTCAAAGGGAAGAAAATCGGTGACTTTAGTTGCCGGGCCCTTGTGGCGCTGGGAAAACCGTGCCATAATGTTTTCGTGAATAACACCTTTACTTATGAACACACCAGGAACAGAACTGCCATTCAAGCTAGGGCTGATCGAGTATTTAATCATTGTATAATTGCAACTTCTGTCCCACCTCCTTCTTCGCTATCTTAAATTGAGAATTAAACTTCACTAGGGCTAACAAATTTGTGGGATGTTTCATGAGTAAGAATAAAATTTCGATGTATTTGCTTTGATGCTTTGTTACGACTTCACTTTGTTGCTTTGAGTTGTAAAGCATTTTCAAATGATTGAGGAATGAACAATAGCAATAAAACAACTACCACTCCAATTTAAAAAACTTTGTGAAACATCGTAAGTAATAAAGATCAGTTTTACATTTGTTTGGCCTTTACCTTTGCATTATTTTCGGTTATTGCAGCTACATTGCATATTGATGTGTAATGCTTATTTTTCTAGAAACTTAGGTTGGTCGTCCCATTTCAAGCATGTACGGAACTATTGTCCGCTATATGGCTACTCGTATGATTGCGATATTTTTGGTAACAGTCACACGTTCATTGTTTCTGGGTCCAAGCTTAGATTGATGAAAACTTCACTACGACTTATTGCCCAAATTGTTTACAAAACGAGGTTGAAATAGGCTTATGAAAGACTCTTGATTGACTCTTATTGGCCTTTTGGTTCAAGTTGTTATGCACATGCTACACTTTGTAAAAGAGTGTTCATTTTGCACAGCTCTGTATCTTTTATATTTTTTTTAATCTTTTTTCTTTAGTCTGAACAACCAAACCAAGAACATTTGTTGAATGATTTGAAACTTAACATTGACGCAACTGTAGATCGTCAACGTTATATCCTGGCGTGTGGGGCATGAGTATTGTACTATACGCAGTAGGGTGTGATATAATATTTGTTCTAAAATGAGTTTACCAAGAAAAGGGCGCTCATTTAGTTAATGTATTGTACTTCAATAATTCTTCGCTTCTTAACAAATTTAATCTCTTACGTCACATTTTCATTTTGACATAGTAGGAATAATAAAGTCGAGAAATATGTTTGTCCTTTTATTGCAGAACAATTAAGGCTAGTCGCTTTCTTTTTCCTGCTTGTCTTCACTTTTTCACACAACGGTAGTCACTAACACGACATACAAGTTCAGTTCACCGGTTTTCGCAACTCTATGGTATTAAACTAGTCGGTGTATTAATTTGCAAACATGTAATTTTAGTGTGCAATAATAAATAGCTAGGTGATTGTTGAGATTAATTAAACAATTTATGGGTACTTGTAAGTTGAGTTTACGTTACGAAAAATAAATACCAAATTAGAAACCCTCGTATTTGATACCTCACATCAGCAAATACGTTGGTAAAGTAGTTTTAAAGGAAAATGCGTTTTTTATTTTATGAATAACTCTCACCTTTGCCTCATCCCTTATAAGTATAGAACTCCTTGAACCAGAATTCAACTGCATCTAAGGGATCATTTTCTAAGAAAATCAAAAGTCACTCATTATTTCCATCAATATGGCCGGACTAAACATGTTTCCAATTATGGTCATTTTGCTTTTGGCGAATTGCACAGTTCCAACATCGGCGCATTTGGATGACTCGCCGGCAGTGGTTGAGTGCAAAAAACATTTCAGCATAAAGTACGCATTCGACGTGTACAACTATATTTTCAAAGGGAAGAAAATCGGTGACTTTAGTTGCCGGGCCCTTGTGGCGTTGGGAAAACCGTGCCATAATGTTTTCGTGAATAGCACCTTTACTTATGAACACACCGGGAACAGAACTGCCATTCAAGATAGGGCTGACCGAGTATTTAATCATTGTATAATTGCAACTTCTGTCCCACCTCCTTCTTCGCTATCTTAAATTGAGAATTGAACTTCACTAGGGCTAACAAATTTGTGGGATGTTTGATGAGTAAGAATAAAATATCGATGTATTTGCTTTGATGCCTTGTTACGACTTCACTTTGTTGCTTTGAGTTGTAAAGCATTTTCGAATGATTGAGGAATGAACAATAGTACTACAACAACTGCCACTCCAATTGAAAAAACTTTGTGAAACATCGTAAGTAATAGAGATCAGTTTTACATTTGTTTAGCCTTTACCTTTGTATTTCAGTTATTGCAGCTACACTGCATATTGATGTGTAATGCTTATTTTTCTAGAAACTTAGGTTGCTCGTCCCATTTCTAGCATGTACGGAACTATTGTCCGCTATATGGCTACTCGTATGATCGCGATATTCTTGGTAACAGTCATATGTTCATTGATTCCGGGTCCAAGCTTAGAATGATGAAAACTTCACTACGACGTATTGCCCAAATTGTTTACAAAACGAGGTTGAAATAGGCTTATGAAAGACTCTTGATTGACTCTTATTGGCTTTTTGGTTCAAGTTGTTATGCACATGTTACACTTTGTAAATGTGTGTTCATTTTGCACAGCTTCGTATCTTTTATATTTGTTTTCATCTTTTTTTCTATAGTTTGAATAACCAAAACAAGAACATTTGTTGAATGATTTGAAACTTAACATTGACGCAACTGTAGATCGTCAATGTTATATCCGGGCGTGTGGGGCATGAGTATTGTACTATATGCAGTAGGGTGTGATATAATATTTGTTCTAAAATGAGTTTACCAAGAAAAGGGTGCTCATTTAGTTAATGTATTGTACGTCAACAATTCTTCGCTTCTTAACAAATTTAATCTCTTACGTCACATTTTCATTTTGACATAGTAGGAATAATAATGTCGAGAAATATGTTTGTCCATTTATTGCAGAACAATTAAGGCTAGTCTCGTTCTTTTTCCTGCTTGTCGTCACTTTTTCACGCAACGGTAGTCACTAACACGACATACAAGTTCATTTCACCGGTTTTGGCAACTCTATTGTATTAAACTAGTCGGTGTATTAATTTGCAAACATGTAATTTTAGTGTGAAATAATAAATAGCTAGGTGATTGTTGAGATTAATTAAACAATTTATGGGTACTTGCAAGTTGAGTTTACGTTACGAAAAATAAATACCAAATTAGAAACCCTCGTATTTGATACCCCACATCAGCAAATATGTTGCTAAAGTAGTTTTAAAGGAAAATGCGTTTTTCATTTTACGAATGACTCTCACCGTTGCCTCATCCCTTATAAGTATATAACTCCTTGCACCACAGTTCAACAACATCTAAGGGATCATTTTCTAAGAAAATCAAAAGTCACTCATTATTTCCATCATTATGGCAGGGCTAAACATGTTTCCAATTATGGTCATTTTGCTTTTTGCGAATTGTGCACTTCCTACATTGGCGCATTTGGATGACTCGCCAGCAATGGTTGAGTGCAAAAAACATTTCAGCATAAAGTACGCATTCGACGTGTACAACTATATTTTCAAAGGGAAGAAAATCGGTGACTTTAGTTGCCGGGCCCTTGTGGCGCTGGGAAAACCGTGCCATAATGTTTTCGTGAATAGCACCTTTACTTATGAACACACCGGGAACAGAACTGCCATTCAAGTTAGGGCTGACCGAGTATTTAATCATTGTATAATTGCAACTTCTGTCCCACCTCCTTCTTCGCTATCTTAAATTGAGAATTGAACTTCACTAGGGCTAACAAATTTGTGGGATGTTTAATGAGTAAGAATAAAATTTTGATGTATTTGCTTTGATGCTTTGTTACGACTTTACTTTGTTTCTTTGAGTTGTAAAACATTTTCAAATGATTGAGGAATGAACAATAGTAATAAAACAACTACCACTCCAATTTAAAAAACTTTGTGGAACATCGTAAGTAATAGAGATCAGTTTTACATTTGTTTGGCCTTTACCTTTGCATTATTTTCGGTTATTGCAGCTACACTGCATATTAATGTGTAATGCTTATTTTTCTAGAAACTTAGGTTGCTCATCCCTATTCAAGCATGTACGGAACTATTGTCCGCTATATGGCTACTTGTATGATCGCGATATTCTTAGTAACAGTCATACGTTTATTGTTTCCGGGTCCAAACTTAGAATGATGAAAACTTCACTACGACGTATTGCCCAAATTGTTTACAAAACGAGGTTGACATAATCTTATGAAAGACTCTTGATTGACTCTTATTGGCCTTTTGGTTCAAGTTGTTATGCACATGCTACACCTTGTAAAAGTGTGATCATTTTGCACAGATCCGTATCTTTTATATTTTTTTTAATCTTTATTTCTTTAGTCTGAATAACCAAAAAAGAACATTTGTTGAATGATTTGAAACTTAACATTGACGCAACTGTAGATCGTCAACATTATATCCGGGCATGTGGGGCATGAGTATTGTACTATACGCAGTAGGGTGTGATATAATATTTGTTCTAAAATGAGTTTACCAAGAAAAAGGTGCTCATTTAGTTAATGTATTGTACTTCGACAATTCTTCGCTTTTTAACAAATTATTCTCTTACGTCACATTTTCATTTTGACATAGTAGGAATAATAATGTCGAGAAATATGTTTGTCCATTTATTGCAGAACAATTAAGGCTAGTTGCGTTCTTTTTCCTGCTTGTCGTCACTTTTGCACGCAACAGTAGTCACTAACACGACATACAAGTTCAGTTCACCGTTTTCGCAACTCTATTGTATTAAACTAGTCGGTGTATTAATTTGCAAACATGTAATTTTAGTGTGAAATAATAAATAGCTAGGTGATTGTTGAGATTAATTAAACAATTTATGGGTACTTGTAAGTTGGGTTTACGGTACGAAAATAAATACCAAATTAGAAACCCTCGTATTTGATACCTCACATAAGCAAATACGTTGCTAAAGTAGTTTTAAAGGAAAATGCGTTTTTCATTTTACGAATGACTCTCACCTTTGCCTCATCCCTTATAAGTATATAACTGCTTGCACCAAAGTTCAACTGCATCTAAAGGATCATTTTCTAAGAAAATCAAAAGTTACTCATTATTTCCATCATTATGGCCGGGCTAAACATGTTTCCAATTATGGTCATTTTGCTTTTGGCGAATTGCGCACTTCCAACATTGGCGCATTTGGATGACTCGCCGGCAGTGGTTGAGTGCAAAAAACATTTCAGCATAAAGTACGCATTCGACGTGTACAACTATATTTTCAAAGGGAAGAAAATCGGTGACTTTAGTTGCCGGGCCCTTGTGGCGCTGGGAAAACCGTGCCATAATGTTTTCGTGAATAGCACCTTTACTTATGAACACACCGGGAACAGAACTGCCATTCAAGTTAGGGCTGACCGAGTATTTAATCATTGTATAATTGCAACTTCTGTCCCACCTCCTTCTTCGCTATCTTAAATTGAGAATTGAACTTCACTAGGGCTAACAAATTTGTGGGATGTTTCATAAGTAAGAATAAAATTTTGATGTATTAGCTTTGATGCCTTGTTACGACTTCACTTTGTTGCTTTGAGTTGTAAAGCATTTTCAAATGATTGAGGAATGAACAATAGTAATAAATCAACTGCCACTCCAATTTAAAAAACTTTGTGAAACATCGTAAGTAATAAAGATCAGTTTTACATTTTGTTTGGCCTTTACCTTTGCATTATTTTCGGTTATTGCAGCTACACTGCATATTGATGTGTAATGCTTATGTATCTAGAAACTTAGGTTGCTCGTCCCATTTCAAGCATGTACGGAACTATTGTCCGCTATATGGCTACTCGTATGATCGCGATATTCTTGGTAACAGTCATAGGTTCATTGTTTCCGGGTCTAAGCTTAGAATGATGAAAACTTCACTATGACGTATTGCCCAAATTGTTTACAAAACGAGGTTGAAATAAGCTTTTGGTGACTTTAGTTGCCGGGCCTTTATGGCGTTGGGAAGATCGTGCCATAACATTTTCGTGAACAACACCTTTACTTATGAACACACTTGGAACATAACTGCCATTGAAGCTAGGGCTGACTGAGTATTTAATCATTGTATAATTACAACTTCCGTCCCACCTCCTTCTTCGCTATCTTAAATTGAGAATTGAACCTCTCTAGGGCTAACATATTGTGAGATGTTTCATGAGTTAGAATAAAATTTCATTGTATCTGCTTTGATGCCTTGATACGACTTCACTTTTTTGCTTTGAGTTATAAAGCATTTTCAAAATGATTGAGGAAATCAACAGTAGTAATAAAACAACTACCACACCAATTTAAAAAACTTCTGGATACATCGTAAGTAATAGAGATCACTTTTACATTTGTTGGCCTTTACCTGTGCATTACGTTTGGTTATTGCAGCTACGCTGCATATTGATATGTAATGCTTTTTTTTCTTTGTCTCAAAACTTATTTTCCTTGTCCAATTTCAAGGATGTACGGAACTATTGTCTGCTATATGGCTACTCGTACGATTGGAATCTTCCTGGTAACAATCATACATGTCTTATTCATTGTTTATGGGTCCAAGTTGAGAAAGATGAAAACGTGGCCATGGTGTATTGCCCAAAATTCTTTCAAAATGACATTGAATTAGGCTTGTGAAACACTCTTGATCAACTCATATTGGCCTTTTGGTTCAAGTTGTTATGCACATGCCACACTTTGTAAAAGTGTGTTCATTTTGCACACCTCTGTATCTTTTTTTTAATATTTTTTTTATCTTTTTTTCTTTGGTCCAAATAACCAAAACTAGAATATCTGTTGAATGATTTGAAACTTATCATAGACGTAATTGTAGGTCATTAACATTATATTCGGGCATGTGGGGCATGAGTATTGTACTATACGCAGTAGGGTGTGATATAATATTTGTGATAAAATGAGTTTACCAAGAAAGGGTGCTCATTTACTTAATCTATTGCACTTCAACAATTCTTCACTTCATAACAAATTTAATCTCTTACATCACATTTTCATTTTAATATAGTTGGAATAATAATGCTTGAGAAATATTTTTGTCCATTTACTACATAACAATTAAGGCTTGTTGTGTTCTTTTTCATGGTTGTCTTCTCTTTTTCATGCAACGATAGTCACTAACACAACATGCAAGTTCAGTTCATAGTTTTCGCAACTCTCTTGTAATAAACTAGTCATTGAATTAATTTGCAAACAAGTAATATTTGTGCGAAATAATAAATAGCTATGTGATTATTGAGATTAATTAAACAATTTATGAGAACTTGTAAGTTGCGTTAATGGTACCAAAATAAATACCAAATAGAAACTCTCGTATTTCATACCTTACATCAGTAAATACGTTGCTAAAGTAGTTTTAAAGGAAAATGTGGTTTTCATTTTTCGAATGACTCGTACCTTTGCCTTATCCCTTATAAGTGTAGAACTTCTTGCATCAAAGTTCAACTACATCTAAGGGGTCATTTTCTAAGAAAATCAAAAGTTACTTGTTCCACAATTATGGCCAGACGAAACATACATCCAATTGTGGTCATTTTGCTTTTGGCGAGTTGCGCACTTCCAACATTGGCGCATTTGGATGACTAGCCGGCCGTGGTTGAGTGCAAAAAACATTTCAGCATAAAGTACGCATTCGACGTGTACAACTATATTTTCAAAGGAAAGAAAATCAGTGACTTTAGTTGCCAGGCTCTTGTGGCATTAGGAAGACCGTGCCATAATGTTTTCATGAACAACACCTTTACTTATGAACACTCCGGGAACAGAACTACCATTCAAGCTAGGGCTGACCAAGTATGTAATTATTGTATAATTGCAACTTCTGTCCCACCTTCTTCTTCGTTATCTTAAACAAAGAATTCAACTTCTCTAGCGCTAACAAATTTGTGGGATGTTTCATGAGTTAGAATAAAATTTTGATGTATTTGCTTTGATGCCTTGTTACGACTTCACATTGTTGGTTTGCGTTGTAAATCATTTTCTAAATTATTGAGGAATGAACAATAGTAATAAAACAACTACCACACCAATTTAAAAAAACTTCGTGAAACATCGTAAGTAATGGAGATCAGTTTTATATTTGTTCGGCCTTTACCCGTGCATTATGTTTGGTTATTGCAGCTACATTGGATATTGATGTGTAATGCTTATTTTTCTAGAAACTTAAGTTGCTCGTCCCATTTCAAGCATGTACAAAACTATTGTCCGCTATATGGCTACTCGTATGATCGTGAAATTCCTGGTAAAAGTAAGACATGTCTTTTTCATTGTTTCCAGGTCCAAGTTTAGAAAGATGAAAACTTCACTACGGCGTATTGCCCATAATTTTTACAAAACGATGTTTAAATAGGCTTATGAACGACTCTTGATTGACTCCTAATTGCCTTTTGGTTCAAGTTGTTATGCACATGCTACACTTTGTAAAAGTGTGTTCATTTTGCACACCTTCGTATCTTTTATATTCTTTTTATCTTTTTTTTGTTTGGTCTGAATAACCAAAGCAAGAACATTTGTTGAATGATTTGAAACTTAACATTGACACAACTCAATGGCGGAGCCACCCACATGGCTAAGGTGGGCTATAGCTCAGGGATGTTTTCTGTAATGATAGTGCTATTCATGCACTCATTTTTACTTCTCACACACCTTCTCTCAATTTTCGACATTTGTATAGAATGAATTGAAGATGATCAATGGTAAAAGATTAATAAGGGTGTGTTGGAGGTAAAAATGAAAGTGAATAAAACTATTCTTTTGTAATCTCATGCTTATAGGCCATTCAATTTCAATACAGGTTATTATTTAATGTATATTTAGTAAAGGATAGGTAATAAATAATAAGTTTGGGGTGTGCTATCCACACATCCATTTTTACTTCTCACATACCTTTTTAATTTTCGACCGTCGGATCAAATGACTTGAAAAGGATCAAATGACTTGAAAAATATCAAATGATAGAAATTGATGAGGGGTGTGTGAGAAGTAAAAAGGGATGTGTAGATATCACACACCATAAGTTTTATGCTAAAAATTATAAATTAGTTCTATCTCCCGTCCCCCTTTATCCTATCCTAAAACCCCTCAGTGACTATATTTCTGGGTCTTTCAACCAACTCACTTTGAATATGGTATGGAGTAAAGAAAAAGATCATTTACCATATGCGATATAGCTTCTGTGCTTCTTTCTCAAGAAAAGAAAAATGATTTTTTTTTTAAATCCACAAGGAAATCCCTATGTCCGCAATTTCGTACTTTCCATTGCGATTTTCCAATGAAGTCACCTTTGGTATGCTCTTAATCTCTTTATTTACTTATTCCTGATTTAATTAATAGGTTAATTATTTATATTGTCCTTGAATACATCGGCTAGGTTATGATTTTGAGAATAATTTATATTCTATTGTCGTTCTTTTATATTGATTACTATATAGTTTTATGTAAGCAAAAAAAAAAAGGGGAACTTTAATGAAAAGCTCCTGGTACTGTTCACTTTAACGAAAAACCACATTTTTACACTAAAAAGTCAATCCTAATACTATTCACTTTACCCTTTATTTTGTTCTTATCGTTAAAACTCAAAGTTTTCAAGCCCTTTTCATTAGTTTTCCTAAAAAATAAACGTATGATTTATGGCACTAATTTCAGTTAGCCCACCCAAGAAAAAAATCTTGGCTCCGCCCTTGACGCAACTGTAGCTCGTTAACGTTATATTTGGGCGTGTGGGGGCATGAGTATTATACCATACGAAGTAGGGTGTGATATAATATTTGTGCTAAAATGAGTTTACCAATAAAAGGGTGCTCATTTACTTAATCTATTCTACTTCAACAATTCTTCGCTTCTTCACAAATTTGACATAGTAGGAATAATAATGGCGAGAAATACGTTTGTCCATGTACTGCAGAACAATTAAGGCTAGTCTCATTATTGTTCCTGCTTGTCGTTACTTTTAAACAAACCGGAGTTCAAGGCAAACGAGCAAAATTAACCCCCTTCAGAAGGTACTTATATGCAGTTTTACATAACATTATGATATTTTGATTACTATTATTTCCTCTTGCAGAGAATATTGAGGAGTGACACAAAAGCATGGACCATATCATGGATAGTGCCGAAATTGTTGCAAAGCTGGTAGGTTCAGTAGATCCCTAACCCTAGGAGAGAGACAGAGAGTAAACCTTTCCAATTTTCTTGTCTAGTACCCTTTTGGCTCTAAAAAAAATCATGTACGTAGTGTTCACTATTTGTTACTAGGTTTTAGGGTTTATATGTGTTAATGTGATTCAAGCGAAATTTTCCTTCATTCATTCCTCTTTGTAATTGTTTTAAACATTATGGTATTATCGCAAAATAGTTGTATTCGTTGCCAATAATTTTTATTACTAAGGGTTTTAATAGCATTCAAATTCTTAGTTTTTTTTTTTCCTGAGATTAGAATTCTGCGATACACTCTAGAATTTAAACACATGATGGTCCTACTTCGATTTTTACCAATTTCTCTCTCCTAACCACTAACGTGTATTTAACCCACCAATGTTGTGGTTTGTAAAAAATAAAAAATAAAAAAGCTCATTAAATATCCGAACTATCATTCCTAATTTTTTTTTTCAAATACAAATTTACAAAAGTGGGTCGTCAAAAACACAAATAGATTTTCTTCTAATGAGGAAAGGGGATCGTATAACTTGTAAGGATTGCAAAGTTATACCAGGAGAGAGCGTGGCTAATCAACATCGCTTGTTGGTGATGGATGTACATATCAAAAGAGTGAGAAAAAAGAACAAGACTTGGAAGTGCCCAAGGACTAGATGGTGGAATCTAAAAGAAGAAAAACAAGCCATTTTCAAAGACAAAATAATCACCCAGTGTGTGTGGGATAGAGAGGGGGAAGCTAACCAAATGTGGGATTCCATGGCTAGTTGTATCCGAAAAGTAGCAAAAGAGGTATTAGGAGAGTCCAAGGGCTTTGCCCCACACCAAAAGGAATCTTGGTGGTGGAATGAGGAGGTACAAACAAAGGTGAAGGCTAAGAAGGAATGTTGTAAAGCCTTATACAAGGATAGGACCGATGAAAATGGTGAAAGGTATAGAAAAGCGAAGCAAGAGGCGAAGAAAGCTGTGAGAGAAGCTAAGTTAGCGGCTTATGACGATATGTATAAGCGACTAGATACCAAAGAAGGAGAGTTGGATATCTATAAACTAGCTAGAGCAAGGGAAAAGAAGACAAGGGACCTAAACCAAGTGAGGTGCATCAAGGATGAGGATGGAAAGGTTCTTGCTACAGAGAACGCGGTTAAAGACAGATGGAAAAGTTATTTTCATAATCTTTTTAATGAAGGACATGAAAGGAGTTCTTCTTTAGGGGAGTTGAGTAACTCAGAAGAGTGTAGAAACTACTCTTTTTATCGTAAAATCTGGAAGGAAGAAGTGGTTGTAGCTTTGAAGAAGATGAAGCATAGAAAAGCAGTAGGCCCAGACGATATACCAATCGAAGTGTGGAAAGTTTTGGGAAAGACAGGTATAACATGGCTCACTGACCTTTTCAATAGGATTTTGAAAACGAAGAAGATGCCAAATGAGTGGCGAACGAGCACTTTGGTGCCTATCTACAAGAATAAGGGCGATGTACAAAATTGCATGAACTATAGGGGTATTAAGCTAATGAGTCATACAATGAAGCTCTGGGAGAGAGTCATTGAGCATAGATTGAGGCAAGAGACACGGGTTTCGGACAACCAATTCGGGTTCATGCCAGGGCGCTCAACCATGGAGGCAATCTATCTCTTACGAAGATTGATGGAAAGATATAGAGATGGGAAAAAGGATTTACACATGGTCTTTATAGATTTGGAAAAAGCGTATGATAGGGTCCCAAGAGACATTCTTTGGAGGATTTTAGAGAAGAAAGGAGTACGAGTAGCATATATCCAAGCTATACATGATATGTATGAAGGAGTAAAGACTGCCGTAAGAACTCATGAAGGACAAACCGAAAGCTTTCCCATAACTGTAGGATTACATCAAGGCTCATCCTTAAGTCCTTACCTTTTTGCGTTGGTAATGGATGAGTTAACAGGACATATTCAAGATGATATTCCTTGGTGTATGCTTTTCGCAGACGATATAGTGTTGATAGATGAAACTCAGGAAGGGGTAAATGCAAAGCTTAACCTTTGGAGAGAAGTGTTGGAATCTAAAGGTCTTCGCCTAAGCCGATCAAAGACAGAATATATGGAGTGTAAGTTCAGTGCAAATGGAGGCCAAAACGAGTTAGGGGTGAGGATCAGAGATCAAGAAATACCAAAGAGCGACCGTTTTCGTTACCTAGGATCTATCTTCCAAAAGAATGGAGAATTAGATGGAGATCTCAACCATAGAATACAAGTTGGATGGATGAAGTGGAAGAGTGCATCCGGCGTGTTGTGTGACCGCCGTATGCCACTGAAGCTCAAGGGAAAATTTTATAGGACGGCAATAAGGCTGGCGATGCTGTATGGCACAGAATGTTGGGCGGTGAAGCATCAACACGTACACAAAATGGGTGTAGCGGAGATGAGGATGCTTCGTTGGATGTGTGGGCACACGAGAAAGGATAAGATTGGGAATGAGGATATCCGGGGTAAAGTAGAAGTAGCCGAAATTGAAGGAAAGATGAGAGAAAATCGGTTACGGTGGTTTGGACATGTGCAAAGAAGGCCTACTGACGCTCCGATTAGAAGATGCGACTATGGGACAGAGGTTCAGGGCCGAAGGGGTAGAGGAAGACCTAGGAAAACTTGACAGAACACAATGGCGTTCTAAGATTCATATAGCCGATCCCACTCAGTGACTTGGATTTTCCAAGTCTCCAACCGAGAAGTTGTCCTCGCTCGGGAAATTAAGGGAACACTACCTCAACCTACATGCTCCACTCACAAAGCTTCAACATACAAGCTTCAACAAAAGAAAATTCAAAAAACTTAGCGAAGAAGGCTTTGGTGATTTAACACAATACGTTGAAATGAAGGAAAGCTTATTTATTGATATCCCCGATAAGTTACAAATATGTACATATACTTGAGTCAAAATAAACAAACAAGAGGGAGCCTTCACAAAGGTTGCTTAGGAGAAGTCTCAGCAGTCGGTAGAGCCCCAGAAAGAGAAGGCATCAGAGGGGGATCATTCGGAGCCTCAGTACTGGACAGAACCCTAGAAGGAGGAGGCATCAGAGGTTGATCATTTGGAGCTTCATTACGCGGTACAGCCCCAGAAGACGAAGGCAATAAATGCCTTTGGAACAAACCCACAAATCTCTGATGATCAAGTAAAACCTGACCATCAGATTCCTTCATCTGGTCAAGCTTCCTCTTCATGTTTGTAGCATAGTCATGTGCGAGCCGGTGCAACTTTTTATTCTCATGCTTGAGCCCTCTAATCTCCTGTTTGAGACTCATCACTTCAGCCGCCAATGATTCAACTTGGCGGGTTCGAGCAAATAGGCGTTGGGCCATATTAGATACAGAACCTGCACACTGAACACTAAGAGCCAGAGAATCCTTAACAGCCAACTCATCAGACCGTTTGGAAAGTAGTCGGTTATCTTTGGGAGGACCAGTAGGGGAGACGAAGGATGGGTGCCATATGTTGTCTGGAGAAGGTGGGGCTGCCTCTTCAACAAGGTTCAAGTCAAAACGACGGTCGGAGGGGCCAGACATTTTCAAAGGTGTTGAAGAGAGAAGAGGTCGGACAAATCAAGATCTTAGAAGTGCAAGAATGGAGCTTCTACTGGTGGATATTCAAGTGTGTTTTGGAACTTAATGTCAGCCCCTATAAAAATCTGCACTCGACGAAGCTTTAGAAATTGAAGAGGCGCCTGCTCAGAAATCGAAGAGGCGTTTGCTTTCTCAAAAGCTGGGCGGCTCAGAGACCACGAGGGTCGATCTCAGAAATCGAAGAGGCGTTTGCTTTCTCAAAAGCTGGGCTGCTCAAAGACCACGAAGGCCGATCTCAGAAATCGAAGAGGTTTGCTTTCTCAAAAGCTGGGCTGCTTAGAGACCACGAGGGCCGATCTCAGAAATCGAAGAGGTTTGCTTTCTCAAAAGCTGGGCTGCTCAGAGACCACGAGGGCCGATCTCAGAAATCGAAGAGGCACCTACTTTTCCAGCCTTGTCAGCACCTGTCACACGCACTCAGCTTTGCGGAAATTATGGGCATTCTGTCGAAGATTTCTGGCGAAGTAGAAAGCACATGAATCGTACTGTTCAATCACGCACTTCCCACACGCAACAGTAGCTCATGGGTACCACATATAACTTTGCCAAAGTTCTCTGACAAAGTTGAGATTACTTTTCCAGCCTTGTCAGCACCTGTCACACGCACACTCAGCTTTGCGGAAATTATGGGCATTCTGTCGAAGATTTCTGGCGAAGTAGAAAGCACATGAATCGTACTGTTCACTCACCCACTTCCCACACGCAACAGTAGCTCATGGGTACCACATATAACTTTGCCAAAGTTCTCTGACAAAGTTGAGACACGTGAAGCTTGCAGCTTTCACTACATCGCTCTAACCAAGAAGGGTAAAAGAATAGCAAAGAAACAACACTAACAAAGTGTAGACACATAAATTTTGAAGGCCTAGCTACCATATTATTACCTACAAGGGTAAAGGAACAGTACCACTGCTGGATAATTGGAAAGTCCCGGTGTGTCAACCTCTGTGCTTTGTGGCAAGGTAGACTAGCAAACATGCCCAACCTTTACTCACATTCGAGAAAACACTCCCAACAAGATTGCTTGCACCAAAATCGAAGAGGCATCGCCCTCCGAATCTCGAGAGCCAGACTCCCAACATGATTACTTTCTCAAAAATCGAAGAGAGGGTAAAGGAACAGTACCACTGCTGGATAATTGGAAAGTCCCTGTGTGTCAACCTCTGTGCTTCGTGGCAAGGTAGACTAGCAAACATGCCCAACCTTTACTCACATTCGAGAAAACACCCCCAACAAGATTGCTTGCTCCAAAATCGAAGAGGCACCGCCCTCCGAATCTCGAGAGCCAGACTCCTAACATGATTACTTTCTCAAAAATCGAAGAGATGGTAAAGGAACAGTACCACTGCTGGATAATTGGAAAGTCCCTCTGTGTCAACCTTTGTGCTTCGTGGCAAGGTAGACTAGCAAACATGCCCAACCTTTACTCACATTCGAGAAAACACTCCCACCAAGATTGCTTGCTCCAAAATCGAAGAGGCACCGCCCTCCGAATCTCAAGAGCCAAACTCCCAACATGATTACTTTCTCAAAAATCGAAGACACCGCTCTCCGAATCTCGAGAGCCAGACCCCCAGCAGGATTGCTTTCTCAAAAATCGAAGAGGCATCGTTCTCCGAATCTCGAGAGCCAGATCCCCGACAGGATTGCTTGTTCGAAAACCGAAGAGGCACCACTTTCCCAACTTCAAGAGCCGGATCTCCATGGATAAAGCTTGTCTGTAATCTTCACACGCAACATCAGCTTTCCAGATACCACAGACCACTTTTTCAAAGTGCTCTGACAGAGTTAAAACTTGTGAAGCTGGCAGCTCCCACTACCGTGCTATGACCAAGCAGGGTAAAGGAATAGCATTATTACTTGATGTTAGGGAGACTCCTATATATGTCGACCTCCATCCCCAACGAACAGGCAGACCTGCAAAAATGCTCAACCCTTCCTCTTATCTGAGAGGGCACTCCCAACGAAGCCTTTCGAAATATTCAGCTTTCTTTCCCCCCGATAATACCTCTGTAAACAAGCTATACTAGAGCAAGAATATCTCATATCATCAGGGTTAAAAGCAAGAGTATCCCATATCATGCTTTTTCCCTGTCTTTTCCTTTGGCCTTGTTCTTACCTGCAAGACAAGGAGAAAGAGAGCAATCAGTCAGCACTTGGAATCAAGCTTCCAGCCAGAAACTGACTGCCTGGAACCCCTTACCTGATTACTTACCTGGCATTGCTCTCGAGTACTCATCTTCAACATCTTATGCTTCCAGGGAAGATACCGCATCTGCCTGAGGAACAAATAGGGCAAGTGAGAAGGATACAAGGAAGCATGTGGAGACAAGCGTAACAGCACACGTGCCGATACATCCACTACTCTGTCAAAAGCAAAAGTATCCCATATCAGCAGGGTCGAACGTACTCTAGATTTGATGGACTTGTTTTGACCCTCAAATTCTTCAGTCGGCCTTATACTCTGGAGGAAACCAGAAAACCCTCCAGCCCAGTTCAAGAATAAGCCTGTGGAAAGTTACTTCTTCAAAAGCAAAAGTATCCCATATCATCTCTTCTCATTTTTCTTCTCTTTATCCTTCATGCTGCCTGCAAGATAGGGAGAATGTGAACAATCAGTCGGAGCTCTGATTGCTTACCTTGTCTGTTACTTCTTTCAGCAGATCCCCTAGCTCGGCGACTTGGGGGACTCCTACTACATGGTTTGTATCGCGCTTGACCAAGCCTGAAACTACAAGTAAGCTTCAAGTGACATTGATACATTACCTTGTGCATCTCCACCAGATACAAATACCACCCCTGGATGGAGGAAGAGTACTTCCAGAGAAAATGCCACATCTACCTATGAGACAGATAAGGAAAGTCAAGACGATACCACACTCCGGTACTTAGAAGTTTCGTGGTTACGAGATCATTCTCCCACAATATTTCCTAATGTCATTTGTACTAAATCATTCACTTGTACTCCCTAAAGGAGAGCTTGAACCTATGTACTTGTGTAAACCCTTCACAATTAATGAGAACTCCTCTATTCCGTGGACGTAGCCAATCTGGGTGAACCACGTACATCTTATGTTTGCTTTCCTATCTCTATCCATTTATATACTTATCCACACTAATGACCGGAGCAATCTAGCGAAGATCACAAAAAGTGACCGTTTTCGCTACCTAGGATCTATCTTGCAAGAGAACGGAGAATTAGATGGAGATCTCAACCATAGAATGCTGGATGGATGAAGTGTAAGAGTGTATCCGGCGTGTTGGGTGACCGTCGTAGGCCACTGAAGCTCAAGGGAAAATTTTATAGGACGGCAATAAGGCCAGCGATGTTGTATGGCACAGAATGTTGGGCGGTGAAGCATCAACACGTACACAAAATGGGTGTAGCGGAGATGAGGATGCTTCGTGGGATGTATGGGCACACGAGAAAGGATAAGATTGGGAATGAGGATATCCGAGGTAAAGGAGGAGTAGCCAAAATTGAAGGAAATATGAGAGAAAATCGGTTCCGGTGGTTTGGACATGTGCAAAGAAGGCCTACTGATGCTCCGGTTTGAAAATGTGACTACGGGACAGAGGTTCAGGGCCGAAGGGGTAGAGGAAGACCTAGGAAAACTTTGGAAGAGACCCTAAGAAAAGACTTGAGTACTTGGATCTAACGGAGGACATGACACAAAACCGAGCGCAATGGCGTTCTAGGATTCATATAGCCGACCCCACTTAGTGGGAAAAAGCTTTGTTGTTGTTGTTGTTGTTGTACAAATTTACAAATATCCGAACTATCATTCCTATGGTTCTGAGACTCAAAGGATATCAAGAAATGCTTCTCAGGCTTCTGCAAGAAATGCTGCCATTGATGAGCGTAAAGCACTGGATACAAAATCCACAACTGATGACAAGATAACTGAAAGCATTACTTTAGTTGAAGGAACGACCGATAGTTCTATGGTGAGTAATTTTGATTATATTGCTTCATAAAGAAGAGAAGTTGTAGACAAGCTGACTCATTATGGTTCTAACATGGATTGTCTCGTGTTGCCGGTACCGGAGACGGATTCAAAGCCCTTACCATCTTCAAGGGATGTAAAAGATGTTGGCTTACACCCAATGCCCATTGATGACGATAACCCTTCAAGGTGGCCTTCAGAATTCAACAAGCTGCAAAGAGAGGTAATTGAACTTTGGGATGCCAGGAACGTGTCATTGGTTCACAGGACTTAGTTCTTCCTCCTATTTAAAGGTGACCCAAGTGATTCTATTTACATGGAGGTTGAGGTCAGGAGATTGTCCTTCGTCAAATACACATTTCACGTGGAGATCAGACTTTGGAAGATGGCCAATCTCTTAACACCCGCTTCAAGGTACGTTCATTATCACCGATCTAGAATAGAAGGTTGCAGATACTGGTGATATGTTTTTACTTTGTTATATATTGCCTGCATTGATCGACTTAAAAGATGTTTTATTCTGTATATAGCATGAAGGCTTTGACCAGTGAGAGACACATGCTGGCAAGCAAATGCGAAGGCGACTTTCTGAGGATGAAAGAAATAACCTCTACCAAAAGTGGGGTATCAGTCTACACTCAAAGCATAGGCGGTTGCAATCGGCAAACCTCCTGTGGAGTAACACCCAAAACCTGGACCATATCATGGACAGTGCCACCATTGTTGCAAAGTTGGTAGGTTCAGTAGAGCCCGAGCAAGCATTCAAGGAGATGTTTGGTCTCAGATTTGCACCTCGAGACACTGTCACCAAGCGGAAATCTCACTTTTGGTTAGAAAGTTTCAAGTCTATTGTGTAAGCTTGCGAGATTGATCACCCAGTACAGAAGTTTCATCGAGTCCATTTCCATTCGCGTATAGGTTATGATTCCATGACAAGTATCCCATTATCACTTCTCTCTTCTGATTGTATATTTTTTCTTTTTTGATCTGCTTTCTGATTGTAATTTTTTTGTTTTTATGAGTTAAAGTTCTGATTGTAATTGATTGTAAATTTGATCAGGCTAGAAATGGTGCGTAAGGCTTCCCTAGTTTCTTGTAAAGTAAAATTCCTTACCGATACTCGAAAGAAAAGAACACTAAGCTACATTTTTTACCTTTCTCAGATACTACTAATTCTTAATTTCTCATCTCTTTCTATCCCTCATCTCATTCGTACAACAAAAGAAAAGAAACAACCTGGCTTTATGTACGTTTTCTCCAATACTAGATTCAATACTGCAGGATGTGAGTAGTTAGTCGATTGGCACGGTATGATTGATCAACCGACCACTCACATCCTACAAAATTCCGCAAGGTTTGTCATGCATTCTAGTCTTATGTATAACTCTAGTCTAATTCAAAGATAATCAAAATAAAGTTGAGCTCTACACAAGTTTTTTTTTTCTTTCATTCTTTTGGCATTGGAATAACATCAAGTTGATTTATTTCTATAACAAAACGCAAACTAGCTATCGAGACAAAGGCTTATAATTTCTTGGAATTGTGAATATTATTCATAGAAACCATTATACATATACCATACAAAAATAAAAGTACAAAAAATCAGTAAATAACTAGAACTAAAATTCACACCAGGTTATGTTCTTTTTTGTTTGTAATTTATATATTCATGTTCGCTTTTGAACCACATTATTACTAATTCATTGTGAGGTTAGTCCATTCTCCTACCTTTTAGTGTAGATAATATCGTTTTTCAAAAAAAATATTTATATATTCATGTTAGGTTAAAGGGTACTATCACAGTCAAACAAAAAATTATACATTCACATTAGGTTAAAGGGTACTATCACAGTCTTTAAAAAAAATTCTATTTCGAGTGCCTTATGAGGTGACATTTTTCTGAGTACCTTAGACCATCTCCAACCTAAGGCCATCATTAACCGAGGGCTGGCAAGAGGGCTCGTTTTAGTCCTTTGGTCGTCCAAGATATTAATATTTTAATGAACAGTACATTGCCATATTTGCCTCCGTCTCCAACTGAGGGCCAAACATAATTTATTATTTAAAAACTACCACTTAAATTCAAATCCAATGGCTAAGTGATTCAGCATGACGTCAGCTAGCCGTTGGATTTGAATTCTTTTTTGCTATAAATAAGGTGGATATTGGGCTATAATTCACACAACTTTGAATTCAATCTATTTCAATTCAAGTTTGCAATGAATTCCAACTTTGGATCTCTTCGGATTCCAACTGGGGGTCCTCATCCAATTCCAAATTGGAAGCAAAATGGGCTCAAATGAGACGAGAAGATGAGGAGTCTGATGAAGAAGTTTAAGTAAGGCGCAACAAACAAAACAGAGCAACAGCCATGGTATGTCAGCCAACTGAGGAACAACCTCAATGGGGTGGCTCTCTTGTTGGTCGCTCTTACAAACTACGAAACAGAGCGATGTCGTATGCCAATCTGATGAACAACTACTTCAACCCCAACTCGGTGTACACAAAAAAGGATTTCAGACGTCGCTTCTAGATGAGGCGTCATGTCTTCGAGTGTTTACTTCGTGATGTCTAGTAGGTCAATCCATACTTTCGACGGAAGCGGGACAGAGCAGGCTGTCCTGGTTTTTCACCTCATCATAAGGTTACTGTTGCACTCTGAATGATGACCTATGGTTCCCCAGCTAATTCGATGGATGAAACCCATGGTATGTCTGAGTTTACATGCCTTCATACTCTTGAACAATTATATGACACAATTGTTCAGGTTTACAAAGAAGAGTACATTCGCAAGCCAAATCAAGAAGATCTGAATCGACTCATTCACAAAGCTGAAGACCGTGGGTTTCCGGGCATCATAGGGTCATTAGACTGCATGCATTGGGATTGGAAGAATTGTCCCACTGGATGGCAAGGAGGCTTTAGCGGAAGGTCAAGAAAGCCAACTGTTGTGTTGGTACGACTAATATCACATTGTTTTTTCGTTGGCTAAGAAATAGTTGCTTGCTTAATAATTATGTTAAATTACCTCAAGAGTCTAATATGCTGTGGTTTTATCAGGTCATTGAAAGTTCAGCGCGTGAGTTTCTTGGCTATGACAAATCAAGCTCCCTTACTGCTGTTGTTGTAATTACTAAAAGTTTTTAAAGAAAAAAATGAATAAATAATCACGACTAAAGGAATAAAGGATAACAACAGAATGATATAATTCTTTACTGTACAGAACTTTGTTGATCTTGCTGGAAGTGAACGTGCGTCCCAGACGTTATCAGCTGGAGCAAGTTTGAAAGAGGGTTGCCACATAAATAGCAGTTTACTAACTCTAGGCACTGTTATCCGTAAGCTCAGGTCAGCTTGAGTAGCTTGTCTTTCATTTTCTCAGTTATGGTCTTTGCAAAAATTTATTCTACTTTGTGCAATTGAAATGTCGAGTCTTATTATTCCCATTGATTCTTTGTATTAGTTCATGTAAAATGAAGTTCTAGCATAATAAGAATTTTTACGAAATTGTTCAATACTGTGGTTTCACGCAGCAAGGAAAGAAGTGGGCATGTTCCTTACAGAGATTCAAAGCTAACCCGCATACTGCAGTCCTCATTGGGAGGAAATGCTAGAACTGCCATCATCTGTACCATGAGTCCTGCACATAGCCATGTTGAGCAATCAAGAAATACCCTCTTATTTGCGAGCTGTGCTAAAGAAGTGACAACAAGCGCACAAGTTAACGTGGTCATGTCGGATAAAGCATTGGTGAAGCATTTGCAAAAAGAATTGACTAGACTAGAGAATGAGTTGAGAGGTTCAGGACACAAAATTGTTTCAGCTGATTCGTCAACATTACTGAGAGAAAAGGACCTTCAAATTGAAAAGGTAACGAATAGGCTCCTATTATTATCTGTCAGGTCCTCAAAAATGCATTTGGTACCTATCCCGAACATATCTAAAACCGGGCAAAGAAACACATAACAAAGGCCAGTATCTATGCTGACCTCTTAAAAGATCACGGATTCACGAAAAAATTTAAAAGCCAGGTTATTCCAACTATGGAAAGCCGAGGTGAATTATACTCTTTAATATGCAGTTACCTACAAATATTTTCTTTCTGGTCTTTGCACAATTTGATGAAGCATGTTTCTTGATGCTAGTTACTTGTAGTCATGGGTCATGATTCTCGAGTCCTCTCATGCAGAAATCTCTGAACATCTTCACTTGTGCTCACCTTGTTAGAAACCATGGCAATTTGATTGTCCTTTGTTCCGTGGTTCTCATATGTATGAGGCATAGTACAGTTTTTCCTATTCATGATTCAGGCTCCTTCTTCTTGTCTAAAACTTTTGGTTTTGTTTATTCATTATGCAGCTCAAAAAAGAGGTATCGGAGCTAACTCAGCAACGAGACCTTGCTCAATCTCAGGTTAAGGATCTGGTGCGAGTGCTTGGAGATGATAAACCATCAGAAGTATGTGTACTAAAATAAACTGAAGAATTTTATTTCACTACAATTTTCTCCGTCTGTGCTAAGTTGAATTTCTTTTCATATAATTGTAGGAGGATCTGGAACGTTATTACCCCAAATTGCGTGGGCAAGTTTCATGGGACTTTGAAATGAAAATGGCAGGTGCGCCTGTTCGGGCCGTCTCTCGTGGCCGAGCCAACAGTGTGAGATCTTTTGGCACCTCTCAGTATTCTGATGGAGACAGTAGGACTAGTTCAGAGGAGACTCTGTTCCAACTTCCTGACTTGGAAGAGAATTTCATGCACACTGATTCCTCCCGGCAGTTATCCGATGGCATTCCTAATTTTGTTGACGGTAATCTGCATCAAGAGGAAAGCAAAGAACAGTTTGATGGAAATTCAGAGGATTTCTGCAAGGAAGTTCGCTGCATTGAAATGGAAGAGTCTGGCACAAACAGATATATAGTGTCAAATATATCAGATTCAAGTGCTAGTAGATACCAAAACTCAAATATGTCGTCTCCTTTCGCAAACACAGCTACCTCAGGACTGACCACAGTCGAAAATGGAGATGGCACAAATCAGGAATTGGAGTCACCCCTACCTAAACAAAAAGGTTTTGTAGTTCCTTCTTCTGAAAGGACACCTCAATGGCTGCCCGAGAAAGAAATGTTTTGCCCCTCTGTTGTGATGTTGAGGAGGAGTAGAAGCTGCAAAGCAAGGCTTATCAAGAAACTTCCTTCTCTGAACTATGGTGCTGAAACTGAAAGGCTATCAAGAAATGCTTCTCAGGCTTCTGCGAGAAGTGCTGCTATTGATGAGCGTAAAGCACAGGATACAAAATCCACAACTGATGACAAGGTAACTGAAAGCAGTACTTTAGTTGAAGGAGCAGAGGAAACGACCGATACACAATGCAATACTCAACTTGCTGATTCTGTGGTGAGTGATTTTGATTATATTGCATCACAAAAAAAAGAGAAGTTGTAGACAATCTGATTCATTATAGTTCTAACATGGATTGTCTCGTGTTGCAGGTACCAGAGATGGATTCAATGCCCATACCGTCTCCAAAGGATGTAAAAGATGTTGGCTTGGACCCAATGCCCATTGATGACGAAAGCCCTTCAAGGTGGCCTTCAGAATTCAACAAGCTGCAAAGAGAGATCATTGAACTTTGGGATGCCTGCAATGTGTCATTGGTTCACAGGACTTACTTCTTCCTCCTATTTAAAGGTGACCCAAGTGATTCGATTTACATGGAGGTTGAGGTCAGGAGATTGTCCTTCCTCAAAGACACATTTTCGCGTGGAAATCAGACTCTGGAAGATGGCCAAACTCTAACACCCGCTTCAAGGTATGTTTGTTATCACCGATCTAGAATAGAAGGTTGCAGACACTCACGATATGTTTTAACTTTGTTACATATTGCCTGCATTGGTCGGCTTAAAACATGTTTTATTCTGTAAATAGCATGAGGGCTTTGACTAGTGAGAGACACATGCTGAGCAAGCAAATGCGAAGGCGACTGTCTGAGGATGAAAGAAATAACCTCTACCTAAAGTGGGGTATCAGTCTACACTCGAAGCATAGGCGGTTGCAATTGGCAAACCTCCTGTGGAGTGACACACAAAACCTGGACCATATCATGGACAGTGCCACAATTGTTGCAAAGTTGGTAGGTTCAGTAGAGCCCGAGCAAGCATTCAAGGAGATGTTTGGTCTCAGGTTTGCACCGCGAGACACTCTCACCAAGCGGAAATCTCACTTTTGGTCAGAAAGTTTCAGGTCTCTTGTGTAAGCTTTTGCAAGATTGATCACCCAGTACAGAAATTTCATCGAGTCCAATTCCATTCGCGTATAGATTATGATTCCGTGTCAAATATCCCATTTGATATTCTCTCTTCAGATTGTATATTTTTATTTTTTGGATCTGCTTTCTGATTGTAATATTTTTGTTTTTGAGTTAAAAAGTTGTGATTGTAAATTTGGTCAGGCTAGAAATGGTGCGTAAGGCTTCCCTAGTTTCTTGTAAAGTAAAGCTCCTTACCGACGCTCAAAAGAAAAGAACACCAAGCTACAATTTTTACCATTCTCAATCACTACTAATTCTTAATTCTGCCCATCTTATCTCTCTTTTCTCTGTCTATCTAATTTCCTATGACAAAAGAAAAGAAACAACCTGCCTTTATGTAGGTGTTTTCTCCAATATTAGGTTCAATATTGTGGGATGCGAGTAGTTGGTCGATCGGCATGGTATAGCTGATCAAACCAACACTCGCATCCTACAACATCCCGGAAGATTTGTCACGCATTGAAGTATTTCTGGTCTTATGTCTGACTCAAAGTCTTATTAGAAGATAATGAAAATTTAGCTCAACATTTTATGAAAATAGACTACTTGAGATCCTAGAATGTAGCCTAGATGATCTAACCAAAGCCTAATTAGTCATAAGAGATTATATGACATTTGTTTTTAGGTTTAAGAAATGCCGCCCGACTAGCGCCTAGCGTCTTTTAGAACCTTAAGAATGATAAAGATCCAACATACTCGTATCATTGTGTAAGAGTGTGTAGAGTGTTTCAGTTGGGGTCATATAAGATCGTTGCAACTCCCAACCATACCTGGCGTGCACGCGAGCTTCAGCCTCAGCAACTTCATTTTCTGGTACATCCGGTGCAGCGTAGAATAATTTGTTCAATTTTTCATGGTCGGTAAAATAATGATGCTTGGGCGCCCATTTAAGCGCGGCGAGCATCTTAGCCTGGGCAAGCTCCTTAGCCTGGGCAAGCTCTTCACTCCCAGGCACATGAATCGCAATGTAACATATAAGAACCAAGGCATGAAGCTGAACATTCCAATACCCAAAATGAAAAAGTCGGATCAGTTGCGTAGCTGCTCCAGCAATTATTATTGCCTTGGAAACCTCAACGTGAAAATAGTTGCTTGTACATGCAAATTTTGTGAGGGCAATGCAAGCATTTTTCGTAACGAAATTGTTTTTTTCATGTAAAAGTCGCAGAAGAGGGTCGACAATCATCCTTGTGTCTGTTGCTTCAAATGTTGAGAAGAGAATGCTTTGAATAATAATATATTCTTCTCAATAAGAGGAACTTATAGGTGTACAACCCTAATATAAAAGGAAAGAAAACTAATTACAAGTGATTGCATGGGATTACATATCAATTAGGGATCCTACCTAAAATACAAAAGTCAACACTCCCCCTCAAGTTGGTGCATATATGTCGCTCATGCCCAACTTGTGTAAGAACCTTGAAAACTTGTGACTCGAAACAGCTTTTGTGAGGATATCTGCCAACTGATCTTCTGTTCTTATCGCCGGTACTTCAATTATTTTCCCTTCCAATTTTTCTTTGATGAAGAACCGATCAACTTCAACATGCTTTGTTCTATCATGTTGTACCGGATTATGTGCAATGTCACGAGCAGCTTTATTATCACAAAATAATTTCATGGGCTGATCATGTTGTATACCCAAATCGCTTAACAGAAGCTTAAGCCACAAAATTTCACAAATCCCCAAAGCCATACCTCTGTATTCTGCTTCTGCACTGGAACGGGCAACCACATTCTGTTTCTTACTTCTCCATGTAACCAAGTTACCCCCAACAAACGTAAAGTAACCTGATGTTGAGCGTCTATCATCAATGGAACCTGCCCAGTCTGCATCAGTATAACCTTCAACACTAAAGTGATTATTCCTCTTAAACAAAATTCCTTTGCCCGGACTTCCCTTCAAATATCGCAATATTCTCATCACGGCATTCATATGTTGTTCTCCAGGATCATGCATGTATTGACTCACTACACTCAAGGCATAAGCAAGGTCCGGTCTTGTGTGTGCCAAATACATCAAACGGCCTACTAACCTTTGGTATCTTCCTTTGTCAACTGGTACTTGATTAGGATAAACACTAAGCTTCAATCCTTCTTCTAATGGTGTAGCTACTGGCTGACAAGCTGACATGCCAGTTTCGTGCAACAAATCAATAATATACTTCCTCTGAGACAAGAAAATTCCAGAACTGTTTCTCGACACCTCAATCCCTAAAAAATATTTCAGGGATCCAAGGTCCTTCATTTCAAATTCTGTAGACAGGTATCTTTGCAAGGCCCCACGTTCTTCCGGATCATTACCTGTTACCACCATATCGTCTACATACACAATAAGTGCAGTAAGCTTCCCATTCTGTCTTTTCAGGAACAAAGTATGATCAGAGTTACTTTGTATGTAACCGAATGCTCTCATAGATTTTGTGAATCTTCCGAACCATGCTCGAGGAGACTGCTTCAAGCCATACAAGGATTTCTTCAACCTGCACACTTTTCTTTTGTATTTATCTGGAGCATTACATCCCGATGGAAGATCCATATAAATCTCTTCTGTCAAGTCTCCATGCAAGAAGGCGTTCTTCACATCGAACTGTTGTAAGGGCCAATTAAGATTTGCAGCCAATGACAACAAAACACGAACTGTGTTGATCTTGGCTACAGGTGCAAATGTATCTGTGTAGTCGATTCCATATTTTTGAGTGTATCCTTTTGCTACCAGTCTTGCCTTGAAACGATCCACCGTCCCATCTGCTTTGTATTTCACAGTATAGACCCATTTGCATCCCACAGGTTTCTTACCAGCTGGCAAATCTGTGATTTCCCAGGTAGCATTCTTCTTCAAAGACTTCAACTCTTCATTCATTGCTACTTGCCAACGTGGATCAGTTAAAGCCTCCTGCACAATGTTAGGAATAGATACAGTAGATAATTAATGCACAAACGACTTATTTGATTCTGACAGGTGACTGGTAGACACATAATTACTTAACGGGTATAACACATTAGACTCAAGGTTGGGCTTACTCACTGGATACCTAGTTTTGCATTTAGGGTCGGCTTCATAAGTAAGTTTAGGAATACCTCGGTTGACGCGATCAGGGAGACGACGTGGTGGTGGTGCATCCGGGATCGAAGACGATTGATTATGGTTATTGGGACTCAAGATCGACTGTGAGGTAGCTGGCGACACAGGGCTGTCCGGTGGTGAGGAAACTGGCAGTGAGCTATCTGGCAGTGAGTTATCTGGCGATGTCGACTCGTCCCTTTCAAGGTTTTCAACATTGTTTCCATGTGAATGATCACCACTTGTCTCCAAGACATTACCACTTAATTCCAATTCATTCACATCATTATTTTCGTGTGAATGATCACCACTTATTTCCAAGACATCACCACTTAAATCCAAATCATTCACTCTATCTATATCTGGAATAGTATAATCAAGAGTTTGAACTTCTTTCTGATTCTCCCCCTGAAGTGAAAACTCGGGATTGGCAAAGTACATATCATTCTCATGAAACGCAACATCCATAGTGACAAACAACTTATTCGTCGGTGGGTGATAACAACGGTATCCTTTCTGCCTTGATGCATACCCCACAAACACACATCGTAAGGCTCGAGGTTCAAGCTTACTTCGTTGTTGTTTCTGAAGATGAACGAATGCCACACAACCAAACACATGAGGTGGAAGATTAGGGACTGCAGGAGCATCAACATGTGAAGAAAGTGCCTGAAGGGGTGTCTGAAAATCAACCGATCGGGATGGAACACGATTAATGAGATACGCAGCTGAGGTGAGAGCTTATCCCCAATAGGATAACGGGAGACGAGCCTCGAGTAAAGAAGCACGAACAACCTCCAGAAGCTGACGGTTCTTGCGTTCGGCAACCCCATTTTGTTGTGGAGTATATGGACATGTAGTTTGATGAACAATCCCATGATGATCAAGAAAGGCACGAAGTTCAGAGTTAACATATTCGCCACCATTATCACTCCTGAGAACCTGTATTTGTGACTTATATTATACTTGTACCATTTTGTAAAACTGTTGAAACAAAGAAGTAACTTCACCTTTGGATTTCATCAAACAAACCCAAGTCATACGTGTGCAGTCATCAATAAAAGTAACGAACCAATGAGCACCACCAAATGTAGCAGTTTTAGATGGACCCCAAACATCAAAATGAATTATCATAAATGGAACAGAACTTTTATTCAAACTGGATGGAAACGAAGCACGATGACTTTTAGCTAGTTCACAAACACCACATTTAAAGCTAGAAACATCATGCTTACCAAAGAGGCTAAGAAACAACCTCCGTAGATAGCCGAAAGAAGCATGTCCAAGTCGACGATGCCACAACCAAACCTCCGAAGCTTTATTCCTATCCACCGGATTTCCTTCCACTGCAAGAGCTTGAGTCAACATTCGAGAACTGTTTGATGTCAGCTCCAAGTAGTAGAGCTTCCCTTTCCTAATACCATAACCAATCGTCTTGCGAGTCCGAATATCCTTAAAAACACAAAAAGAAGGCCAAAAAATCACAAGGCAATGCAGGACAACATTATTTGAGCAACAGATAATAAATTATAGTCAAGAGAAGGCACAACAAGTACGGTATCAAGACTAAGGGTATCTGAAAGAGAGACGGTTCCTTCCCCGATAACAGGGGCAGGATTACCATTGGCGACACTGACGACAGTTTTGGTGGATGGTTTTAGGGTTTCTACCTGTCTAGAATCACAAGTCATATGTTCAGTAGCACCAGAATCAATTATCCATGTATTATTCGTAACAGAGGTAGAAACCTTTAAAGCCTTACCATTGTTACCTGTATTAGCAGAATCACAAGTCCAGACTGCCATTCCCAAGCAACTTCAATCAATACGTTACTCGGTGATTGATAAAGCCCAAATTTCCAAGCAAACCAAGCCCAAGAAGCTTCAATTTTTCACGGCTTCAGATCAAATCAGAAGCAAATAGGCCAATTGGTCTGTCGTGTCACACAACAGAGAGTCAAACGATTCGATGAATTCGAATCAGCAACGACGGCGTCGCTCGCTGTTCGTTTCGAATTCAGAGAGGGTAGCAACGACAACAGTCGCTCGCTGATCGAGGTCGACGCACCATACACGGCTGAGCCGCAACAGTGCTATCGCAGCTATGGGGTAATTTTTTTCTTTTTTTTTCGACCTGGCTCTGATGCCAAGAAGAGAATGCTTTGAATAATAATATATTCTTCTCAATAAGAGGAACTTATAGGTGTACAACCCTAACATAAAAGGAAAGAAAACTAATTACAAGTGATTACATGGGATTACATATCAATTAGGGATCCTACCTAAAATACAAAAGTCAACATGTTGTTGCTAAATTCCCAACAGCTTTAATGCACGGGATCAAGAGCTCCGGATCTTCCTTCTCATCGGTGAACTTTATTACTAATTGATCAACGATAGATTTCCGAGCTGGAGAATTACGATACAAGGCAGATGTTCTCAGTTCAGCATCCTCCTCAGCAACCGCAGTGATCTCCATTAATGCTTCGGCAGATTGCAATTGAACATATTTGGTACCCTTTTCTAGGTTCACAGCTAAAATTAAGAGGACACTTGATTCTGCGATGCTAGGAACAATGGCTGAGTTCCCTTTGGCTAGTTTGGCAAGGGCTCTGGTCGCCATAGCTTTCATTTCAGCTTTGGTGGCAGGGTCTTCATTGCCATTGACATTACTATTGGTTTTGCTCGTGGCATGGTTACTATCTACTTCAACAGTTTCGAATGCTAGATGGCTCAAGAGCCAGTAGACTACATCACGCTGTACGAAAACATCGCGGCATTTGGGATGTCTAGCTGCGATCTCTACGTCCACACTATTCACAGAACTAAGCAGGATGGTCAGCCACGACACGTCGCCAATTACATTTTCGAGTTGCATCAACATATCCCTGAGCCTTAAAGGGTTGATGCCGTGGGGCACGAAACACGTGATGTTGAAATGGTTGATGATCTTGATGATGATGTGAGCATAAGAGTTCTTCATCAGCCTGGATTGAAATCGTTGAGGATTAGTTCGACCAGCTCGAGGATGTACCGTATGGGGCGGTCGAAGATATCAGGGCCAGAGAGGCGGGAACTGCGGAGTTGGCGGAGAAGCCCCGCCAACTTTTGAGACTTGGATTTGATCTCGAGGATCCACTTCTTCTCTCCCTCACCACTACAAAACCATTTTTTAGTGTCACTATGCAAAATCCGACAGAAAATGGATGCAATGACGGATATAATAAGTGACAGAATTGTAGCATCAGGAAATGAATTTTTCGACAGAAAATACTCTAAAACCGACAGAAATTGTGTCGATATAACTGACAGAAAATATATTAATAATGAATAAATAAGAGCACTCTCTGTCGGATAAAACCAACAGAAAATACTAAAACCGACATAACTTGTGTCAGATATAACCGATATGAAATTTATTAATAATGAATAAATAAAAGCATTCTTGTCGAATAAAACTGACAGAAAATATATTAATAATAAAAAAAATATAAACCACTTTCAATCATTTCTTTCCCCTCCCATCCATTCACTGCATTTTCCATATTCAACCTATGTTTCCATACTCAACCTATGTTCACCTGAAAGGCTTTCAAAATGACATCGTCGTGAAGGGCAACATGGTTTCGGCAATTGCGGCAGCTGTACAACCTTGGCCCAACCAATTTCGTCATCGAAATCGAGATTACTACGAACGAGAACAGACCCCTTAAAGCCAAAATATACAAATCAAGACCCTCTCCTTAAGAGCATCTCGCAATCAGCATAACTTCTTAGCATCTTCATGTATTGTTGGTGTGTTCATTAGGAGCAAAGGAACACTGCATCTGTTCTTAGAACGGAGAGACTGAAAGAAATTGGAGCGGTGATGTTATGGTATCTGAAGTGCAGATCACAGAATATATTATGCAATTTCTGTTGACAGAACAAAATAGGACAGTGATTACGTGAAGAATCAAACAACTTAAGCCAATGATTAAGAGCAGTAATGGTGATCAGGTAAGCCAATAATTGCACAAAAACCCAACTTCAAAAATCACCACAAGATCAGAAACAAGGTAAAACTAAAACACAATAATTGGAAATGAATCGTGGCTTAAAAATAAAACCCAGAATTTAAAAAGTGAATGAATTATTTCACCTTGTCCTTTCCTAAAGGCTCTTAGTTGCAAGTGTTGGACTGGAAGTAAATGAGGAGAGAAGAGAAGGAGAAGGAAATGAGGAGAGGAGAAAAGGGGGAAGGAAGGGGGAAGGAAGAAGGCACCTGCGCAAGTAAGAGACAGATGGGTATTATGTTGGAAAATTTGATTGAGGGGCTGAGGAAATCAGGAGCGAGGAGTTGAGGGCCTGGGACCTAGAGGCGAAAGTGGGTTTTGGGGTTTGGAGGGAAAGAGATTTGATTGAGGGGGTTTTGGGGGAAGAAGTGTAAAAATATATTCGGCTGAAATTCAATTAATATTCAACAAAAATACAAAAGGCCATTTATACAGACTCATTCTCTTGGAAGAGAATTAACCTAGCTTACAATCAAGCTATACAAAAAAGGAAGATTTTGTACAAATCAATTACACACTTTGTTTCCTATTCTAAACCAAGATATCAGGCATCTTGATATCATTGACTTTTCAACACTCCCCCTCAAGTTGGAGAGTGTACATCGAGAACTCCCAACTTGCGTATGATGGATGAGAAAGCCTCATTTCCTAATGCCTTTGTGAACACATCTGCAAGCTGGGTTGAAGAAGGAATGTACCTTGTGACGACTGAACCATCTTGTATCTTGTCTCGAATAAAATGACAATCAATCTCTATATGTCTAGTTCGTTCATGAAAAACTGGATTAGCAGCTATATGGAGCGCCGCTTTGTTGTCACAATGTAGCAAGACCGGTTTTGGGTGAAGCAAACCTAAATCCCTCAGAAGATATCGAAGCCATGACAGTTCACAACAAGTTCCAGTCATGGCTCTATATTCGGCCTCTGCTGATGATAAAGAAATGGTCTTTTGTCTTTTTGACCTCCAAGAGATCAACGAAGAGCCCAAAAAAACGCAGTAACCTGTAGTTGACCTTCGTGTCGTAGGACATCCCGCCCAATCTGAATCACAATATGCACTTAAGTTCAAGTTGTTTTGAGAAGAGAAAAACAAACCTTGTCCAGGCGTACTCTTCAAGTATTTCAGAATTCGGAGGGCTGCTTCCATGTGCGGTTGTCGTGGTTCATGCATGAATCGACTTAACACATGCACAGGATAAGTGATGTCCGGCCTTGTAATAGTTAAATAGATCAATCGACCAACCAACCTTCTATACTTTGCCGGATCTTTAAGCAACTCACTAGTGTTAGAAAGTTTAACATTCTGCTCCATAGGAAACTCTACTGGGCGAGCTCCCAAAAGGCCACTATCTTTCAAAATTTCTAAAGCATATTTTCGCTGAGAAATAAAGATCCCTTTCTTTGACTGTGAAACCTCTATTCCCAGAAAGTACTTCAAGTTACCGAGATCCTTGATTTTGAAGTGACCATGAAGAAACTTTTTAAGAGCATTAATTCCTTCAGGATCATTGCCGGTGATCAAGATATCGTCAACATAGATCAGGAGGGCTATAAAGGATTGCCCTTGCTGCCTCGTAAATAGAGAATAATCTGCCTTTGATTGAATATAACCAGCGGATTTAATTGCTTCTGAAAACTTTGCAAACCATTGCCGGGAAGCTTGCTTCAAGCCATAGAGGGATTTATTAAGGCGACACATGAGATTCTCCCCCTGTCGCCGAAGACCAGGAGGAAGGGTCATGTAGAGTTCTTCATGAAGATCACCATGAAGAAAAGCGTTGTGGACATCAAGTTGGTGAAGAAACCAATCGCGGGCAGCAGCGAGGGCTAATAAACAACGAACAGTGACCATCTTAGCAGTAGGGGAGAAGGTATCGTGATAATCAACACCTTCAAGTTGAGTGTAACCCTTGGCGATGAGGCGAGCTTTATAACGTTCAATAGAACCATCAGAACGATGTTTGATCTTATACACCCAACGACAACCAATGAGAGTTTTGCTGGCAGGGAGAGTAGTGAGTGTCCAAGTATTAGTGGCCTCCAAAGCATGCAATTCAGAGTCCATGGCAGCTTGCCAATGGGGATGAAGGGCAGCCTGAGCATAAGTGTGAGGTTCGACCTGCTGACTGATAGAAGCAAGGAAAGATTGTTGTTGGGGTGAGAAGCGATGATAAGTGAGAAAATTAGCAAGAGGATACCTTGTACCAGTGGTAGGACCTGTCGACGAAGAGGACAAATCAATTGGTTGGGTAGAAGGCAAAGTAGGGCAAACATAATCACTGAAGCGAGCTGGAGGAGCTGAGCGACGGTCAGAGCGGCGAAGCACGGGCATGGAAGATTCTGGGGGCATGGGCGCTGGGAGCGCTGTTATGGCAGTAGCAGGGACAGAGAGAGGTGGAGCATCGGACGCGGGAGGTGGACAAGGAGAAGACTCAACAGGTGACACGGGAGGAAATGTGGGTGCGGAAGGGAACGCAGAGAGAACAGTGTAGTCAGGAAGGGGTTGAGGTAAGACAGGTCCGGGAAGGGGAAGTTAGTCATCGGATATGGAATGATGTTGGTAAGGAAAAATATGCTCGTGGAAAATGACATCACGACTGGTAAAAAACTTATGGGTGGTGAGGTCGTAGAGCTTATAGGCCTTTTGACCAACTGGATACCCTAGAAAAACACACTTATGAGCACGGGGAGCAAACTTATGAGAAATGTGAGTATTTGTGGCATAGGCAAGACATCCAAAGACTCGTAAGTGGGAATAGGTAGGTGATTTGGAATAGAGACGTTCAAAAGGTGTAGTGTTGGAAAGAATTTTGGTAGGGAGATGATTAATAAGGTGAACGGCCGTGAGCACACATTCACCCCAAAAACGAAGTGGTAGGTTGGCTTGGAAACGCAAACTACGGGCTGTTTCAAGGATGTGACGATGCTTGCGTTCTACAACCCCATTTTGTTGGGGCGTATAAACGCAAGAGTGTTGGTATACGACACCGTGTTCTTGGAAAAAATCACGAAGGGAGAAAAATTCACCTCCATTGTCGACACGGATTTGACAAACAAGTGTATCAAATTGAGTACGAACATAAGAGAAAAAATTCTTAAGGAGGTGTTGAGTCTCATTTTTATGGTGCATAAGAAAGATCCATGTGAAACGAGAATAATCATCTACTATGGTCAAAAAATATTTGGCTCCACAAGTGGAGGCAATTTTATAAGAACCCAAAATATCACAATGAATTAAAGCAAAAGGTTTCTGGGTTGCAATGGTACTAACACCAAAAGGTAAACGACTTTGCTTGGCTAATGGACAAACATCGCAAGCATTATTAGACTGAAAAGGAAAATGTAACATAGTTTTGGACATGAAATCTAATCTAGATGATGACAAATGACCTAAACGGCGATGCCACAACTTTGTAGGTGATAGGACCATGTTGCAGAAACGTCTCGAAGTGCCATCTTGGACAGGAGCCAATGCCACCAAATAGTAAAGTCCTCCTCGTTGCTTACCCAAACCAATCGTTCTCTTCGTGGTCAGGTCCTGCAAAATACACCAAGTGGGAAAAAAGGTGACGGAACAATTTAATCCTCCAGTAATTCGACTCACTGACATCAAATCTACATTAAAAGTAGGCACACATAACACATCTCGTAGTAAAAAGGTAGAATTCAAAGGTAAATCTCCAGTTAATGCAATAGGTGCTTGTTCTCCACTTGGCAATAAAACTGGCAGCATATGATCATTTTTCACACTATTAGTGAGCAGTTTCGGTGAGGAGGTGATATGGTCCGTCGCACCACTATCGATAATCCATCGATGGAGATGTGAAGGATTTTTTGACAAACCTTTGGTAGGGTTGGTAGCATTGGCTTGAGGGGCAGCGGATACATCTTTCCCATTCATGATACTGAGAATTTGTTGAAATTGAGAATCTGATAAACCTGACATCACGGACTGCATTTCTTGCACAGAAGGTCCTTCTGAGGAAACTATGTTGGCTAACGAAGAGCCGGTGTCTCGCTTGGGGCGATTCCCACCACGTGGATTGGATTTGTTGGTCTTATAAAGACGATGCCCAGGTGGGTACCCATGCAACTGATAGCAAGTATCAATAGTGTGGTAATCTTGATCGCAATGCATACAATGCATGGGTTTGCGAGTGGAAGAACCTGAGGACTTGGAATGGTGGCCCTGGCGAACTGCCATGGCTGCTGTTGCAGTGGTGGTGCAAGAAAAGCTCAAAGAGCGTTGTTTCTCCTCTTGTGAGATTGGGGAGTAAGCTTGACGTACAGTAGGCAAGGGATTCATCAAGAGGATTTGTCCTCGAACAACACTATATGAATCATTGAGTCCCATAAGGAACTGCATCAACCTGTTCCTTTCATTTTGAGCACCGCATGTGCATGAGGATGAATCACTGTAAGAAGACAACTCATCCCACAGACTCTTCAACTTGGTATAATAGGCTGCAATAGAGAGTTGATCTTGAGAAAGACACGAAATATCCCGCTGCAATTGAAAAATCCGAGGGGCATTACTTTGGGAGTAGCGCTCTTCCAATTCGTCCCAAATCTCATGAGCGCTAGTCATGTAGAGAATGCTGTCTGAAATATCTGAATCGATTGAGTTGATGATCCAGGCAACAATCATGTCGTTGCATCTCTTCCATGTAGCATGATCGTTCGGCTGGGTTTTTGCTGACGGTTGTGGAACAGTGCCATCAACAAAACCAATCTTGTTTTTAGCACTCAAGGAAATCTTCATGGCTCGGGACCAGGTGGAATAGTTATCCCCATTAAGGGGTTTCGAGACCAGCACCATAGCTGGGTGGTCTGAATGATGAATGAACAGTGGATTGGAAGCATCAGGCTTGCTTTCGCTCGAAGTTCGATCATCGGCCATTGCTAATATCAATGGAAATAAAAAAACACGTTGCTTGTGATGAACAGCGGCAAAAAGAAATAACAGCAGAAGAAAATAGAACTAGGGTTTTGGCCTAGCTCTTGATACCATGTAAAAATATATTCGGCTGAAATTCAATTAATATTCAACAAAGATACAAAAGGCCATTTATACAGACTCATTCTCTTGGAAGAGAATTAACCTAGCCTACAATCAAGCTATACAAAAAAGGAAGATTTTGTACAAATCAATTACAGACTTTGTTTCCTATTCTAAACCAAGATATCAGGCATCTTGATATCATTGACTTTTCAACAAGAAGTGGGAAAATATGAGGTGGGTTTAGGGCGGGAGGAGTGAGAGAGCTTGGAGGTTAGGGTGGGGATGAATGTAGGTGATGAGATTGATGGTGCGTTTGGTACACAGACGGGACGGGACGGGACGGGACGGAACGGGACGGGACGGGACGGGACGGGACGGGACGGGACGGAACGAATGTGTAATTTTTGAAAAAGACATGGGGTATATTTGTCTTAAAATGGTAAAACATTGTGTTCCACATACGTGGAACAAACCCGTTCCAGGGGGGAGGTGGAACGCAAAAACACCCAAAATCTGTCCCATGGAACAGCCCGTTCCACCCATTTTTGGCGCACCAAACGCGGGACGGAACGCCTCGTCCCGTTCCGTCCCGTCCCGTCCCGCGTACCAAACGCACCCTGAGAGAACGTCCATGGTTGCTTGCTCAGTCGGGAGCTATGATAGCAGGGAAAGAGAATTTGGCGTTTGGATGCTTGTTAGCCAAAATGAGGTCACGTGTTAGAAGACGAGCCCATTTGGATCCCTTGGATTTCATTATTGTCGGTGAAAACCGATAGAACATTTTTTAAAGTATAAACCGACAGAAAAAAATGGTGGCAAAAATCCCCCCCAAATTTTGTTACGATTTTAAAAAATAAAAAAATAATTGTTTAATTTAATAAATAAATAAATAAACTGTATTTATATAGAATACGTTTTTAAAAATTAAATAAATAATTATTTGGTTTAATAGATAATAATCCATGTAAAATATGCAACAAAGAAAAAATCCCCCCAAAATTTTAAATTCCCCCCCCCCAAAATTTTGTTACGATTTAAAAAAATAAAATAATAGTTGTTTAATTTAATAAATAAATAAATAAACTGTATTTATATAGAATACGTTTTTAAAAATTAAATAAATAATTGTTTGGTTTAATAGATAATAATCCATGTAAAATATGCAACAAAGAAACAAAAAGATAATTGTACAATGAAAATGTCATCACACAAACTAAATATTGTCTAATCAATACTTGAAAAACATAAATAAAAATTTAGCACAAACTGCTTTTCTCACTTCAAAATTTAGGCAAATTTAACGGAGATATGCATTCTACGAAACTAGTTTCAATGATCTAACTATCAAACTTGTTTGTAGATACTACAAGATTGCATACGTAAAAAATTGAAGAAAAAAAAACATTCAGAGATTAGGCAACGGAACAAAAGTTTTTTACGGTTATAAATGAAAAATCACAATTTAACGGTTATTTTAGCTCCGGTTTTGATGATTTTTTTATAGCTACACTCTGCTACCCTATAAGAACGCAATGAACGAATTTGATCTTCAATTTAAAATATTTACACTAGTGGATACCACAAACTCTTATTTTATACTTAATGGAAGTATAATATTAACTCTAAGTGTTTGTTTAATCTACCATTTTAACGCGATATGCATTCTACGAAACTTTTTTCAACGATCAAACCGTCAAACTTATTTGTACACACTCCAAGATTGCATAAGTAAAAACTCGTAATAAATAAACATTCAGAGATTAGGTAATGGAACAAAAGTTTTCGACGGTTATAAACGAAAAATCACAATTTAACGGTTATTTTAGCTTCAATTTTAATGATTTTTTACAGCTACACTTCTCGACCCTATAAGAATGCAATGAATAAATTTGATTTCAATTTAAAATATTTACACTAATGGATACCACAAAATCTTATTTTATACTTAAATGAAGTATAACATTAATTCTTAAGTGTTTATTTAATCTACTGTTTTGATGCCATACACATTCTACTAAACTTTTTTCAATGATCTAACCGTCAAACTTATTTGTACACACTCCGATATCGCATACGTAAAAGATCACAAAAAACAAACATTCAGAGATTAGGTAACAAAACAAAAGTTTTCGACAGTTATAAATAAAAAATCACAATTTAACGGTTACTTTAGCTCCGATTTTGATGATTTTTTACAGCTACACTCCTCGTCCCTATAAGAATGCATTGAATGAATTTGATCTTCAATTTAAAATATTTACACCATTGGATACTACAAAATCTTATTTTATACTTGATAGGGAAGTATAACATTAACTCTAAGTGTTTGTTTAATATACTGTTTTGATACGATACACATTCTACGAAACGTTTTTCAACGATCCACCGTCAAACTTGTTTATACACACTCCGAGATCGCATACGTAAAAAATCACAAAAAACAACATTCAGAGATTAGGTAACAAAACAAAAGTTTTCGACAGTTATAAATAAAAAATCACAATTTAACGGTTACTTTAGCTCCGATTTTGATGATTTTTTACAGCTACACTCCTCGTCCCTATAAGAATGCATTGAATGAATTTGATCTTCAATTTAAAATATTTACACCATTGGATACTACAAAATCTTATTTTATACTTGATAGGGAAGTATAACATTAACTCTAAGTGTTTGTTTAATATACTGTTTTGATACGATACACATTCTACGAAACGTTTTTCAACGATCCACCGTCAAACTTGTTTATACACACTCCGAGATCGCATACGTAAAAAATCACAAAAAACAACATTCAGAGATTAGGTTACGGAACAAAAGTTTTCGATGGTTATAAACGAAAAATCACAATTTAACGGTTATTTTAGCTCCAATTTTGATGATTTTTTACAGCTACACTCTTCGACCATATAAGAGTGCAATGAATGAATTCGATCTTCAATTTAAAATATTTACACTAATTTTATACTTAATGGAAGTATAACATTAACTCTTAAGTGTTTGTTAAATCTATCAATTTGATATGATATGCATTTTACGAAACTAGTTTCAACGATTCAACCATCAAATATGTTTGTATATACTCGGAGATAGCATGTGTAAAAAATCGCAAAAAAAAAAAAAAAAAAACATTAAGAGATTATTCTGGTGGCTGCCCAAAATTTTGCTTTGTTTGTGTCGGTTATATCCGACAGGACCATGAGTGAAAAAAAAATATTTAAAACATGTGTTTATTTATTTATTTTTAATCAGTATAACATTTTAAAATAATAAAATCAGACATGATAGAGTACACCAAATGTTCATGTGTGTTTATGTGCCAGACAATGTGCTTTGTGACGCATTGAAAATTTTTTTGTGAATTTCTTTGTATCTTGTTGCTTGCTTGTGAGGGAGCATAATCCTTATTACAAAAATGATAGAGCTTCAGATTGTAGTCTGTTGTTATTATTCTCTCAGAAAATTTATGGCTCTTGGGAAATTGGTTCATTAGACTTTAGGGTCATGAGTGACAAAAACAATATTTAAAATACGTGTTTATTTATTTATTTTTAATCAATATAACATTTTAAAATAATAAAATTTTAATTTCTGTCAGTTATAACCTCCAGAATACTAAAATAATAACCGCCAGAAAGTAAAATAATAAAATAGTCAATTTCTGTTGGTTATAACTGCCACCATTAACTTAAAAAACCGACAGAATATGTCAAAAATATTTTTAAAAAAGGATTCAAAAATACTGTTGGTTATAACCGCCATTATTTTTCTAATATCCACCACTAATTAAATGCTGAGTCGGATATAATTTATCCGACATGATTTTTCTAATATCCACCACCATCATCTGCCACCTAAAACTAATATTGTAGTAGTGCTGGTAGTTCTTAAAGCCCTTGTCCAAACCCTTTGTGACTTGGCCAGCAAGTTTGATCATCTTGGCCAATATTGGATTCACCATTTTTGGAATTTTGGATACAAAATTGCAGTTGAAAATCAAAATTTCTTCACCGTATCGGTTTTCAGTTTGAAACAAGCAAAAAACGATGAAAAGAATAATAGTAAGTTATCGGATTAATCTACCACTTGAATTATATACATCTTTCAAACGAAAAAGAAAAGAGAGAGATAAATATGTAGATAGTAGGAGGGAAGAGATCAATTCAAACGTGCCTCTTGTGTTCGTTTCCGCGTCTAACGAAGTGGAACCCTTTTGTTGGCATTGAAAATATTAGATAAACCACACTGCAAATTACAGGTGCATACGAAAACCATATTCATCCAATACATATGACACACTGAAGTATAAAGTTAAACCCTAATATAACTAACTCCTTATAAATCAGATGAACAGAGAAAAATATACTATTATAATATATATATATAAATCAGATGAACAGAGAAAAATATACTATTATTATATATATATATATATATATTTATTTATATATTAAATTAAATTTTAGAAAATTTTGAAAGAATGAGGTAATATATTTTTATATGGTATAGTATTATTGTTTTATTTCTTTTCATAATTATTTTGGTAAAATTCTCATAATTTGAATAGTTTATAATGTTTGGTTTTTCTATACTTAGTTTATGAGAAAGAGAGTTTTGATATGGAAAACTTTACTGAAAACATTATCAACGTAACTCTTGAAGGCAATAGATCAAGCCAAAGTTCCAATACAATTTCCCCATGGTGATCGATGAAATTGAAGGATTTTGTAAAATGAATAACATGCAAGCTTTGAGTTTCATTGGTAAGGTTTTAACTTTTGAGAAAGGCTTCGCAACTTTGAAAAGAAAAACTCATTCATTTTGCATATCGTTGCACATTTGATATTTTGTATTAGACTAGTAGTGTATTGGTGCCTTTTTATTAAGCTCTTATTTTGGAGTGTAGATGTAGTACTTAACGATAAATGTGCTTTTATGCTTTGAAGTAATATTTATGTGGGAATTTGGTATGTGCAAATTTAAGGAAAAAAATTATTTTTCTTAACCGGTCATAACAGGTCGGGTCAATTTACTTGTTGGGTAAAGTGACTCGACGTGTTAATAACACGTTAAGATAATGGGTGTAACATGATATGATCTGTCAAGATAACAAGTTTTACACAAACACGACACGACAAACCCGACCTGTTTGCCAGACCTAGCGTGTGCATGCTGTATGCACATTCAAAAAATCATATTTCTGTTCCAAGATTATGAAATTGTCCTATTTTGAGGTATTTCCCTTTTTTTTATGTCAAGTATAGGGTAGTTGGGTGATTGGTTGGTAAAACACCAAGGACTAGGAGCTTTATATATAGAGACAAAAAAATTCACTATATTTCAAGGAACTCCACTAGTTTTTAAACATGTCAATGAGAGACAAAAACATAAAAACAACTAAAGTCCAGCCTAAAAACATGGAAACAATGTTCTAAAATACCAGTTATACCCCTAAGGCTTTAGGGCTGTTATAGAAACCAACCCTCATAACTCCAACAAAATTAATATGTACCAGAAGCTCAACCCATCCTCGATTATTTCTGCATAATCAATTCAATCAGTCTTCGACCATTTTCATAAAATTAGTTCAACCCGTCTTTGACTATTTTTGCATAATCAGTTCAATACGTCCCTGACCTTTTTTGCAGAATCAGTTCAATCAGTCATCGATCCTTTTTGCATAATCAATTCAATCCACCTTTTTGCAAAATCAGTTCAACCCGTCCACCATCATTTTTGCAAAATCAGTTCAACCCGTTCGACCATTTTTGTGGAATTAGTTCAACCGGTTCTCGACATTTTTTTGCAGAATCAGTTTAATCAGTCATCGACCATTTTTGCAGAATCAGTTCAATCAGTCCTCGGCCATTTTTGTAGAATAAATTAAACCCACCATATTGCAGAATCAGTTCAACTCATCCTTGACCATTTTTGCAGAATCAGTTCAACCCGTCTTCGATAATTATTGCAGAATTAGTTCAACCCGTCCTCGAACATTTTTCAGAATCCGTTCAACCTGTCATCGACCATTTTTTGCAGAATCAGTTCAATAAGTCTCAACCATTTTTGCAGAATCAGTTCAACCCATCATTGACCATTTTTGTAGAATTATTTCAACTTGTCTACGACAATTTTTGCAGAATCAATTCAACCAAAGTTTCTTTAAAATTATGACTATAAACCCACACCATTTATTGGATCTCTTAGCAATGCTTATTGCCTAAATAGCACCCCAAACCAAAACCATTTATCAATAACATTAATATCGATTCAACTGAAGGTAGAAACACGAGCTCACTGTGGAGAAATTTTTTGGGGTTCCCAGCACAAAAGCCAGGTGGTGTTCCCACCAATTGAAATTTGACATCTAAATATTCTTTTATATCTTTAATTCTTAAAAATTGAGATGCTAAATCGTCGACGGAAAACCAATTAATTTAACGTAGTTGTACTTCCACCGTCAACTCTTACCGCCATTACCAATTACTCATTATGTAAATCTTTTCACTAATTTAGAAATCATCACAAAATTTACCAACACCCAGAAAATGAAAACATGAGAAAGAGAGATAATCGGGTTTGGGCACGGCGTGCTTTGGGATTTAGAAGTTGACTTCCGTTATTTTTTACTCTCTTTTTAGACTACGGTTTTCAATTCAAAAGTGGAGGGTAAGTGTTGGGCAAACAAGATTGAATTCGAAATCGAGTAGGAAATATGATGGAATTCGAAAGCAAGTTGCAGAAGTGCTTGATGGGGAAGTTCACATCCCTTAGTTTTTGTTTGACTATTGGACTTCCAGCTTTTAAGAATTTATTTGATTAAAAAGGGATAAAAGAAGATTTAGATGTCAAAAGTCTATTGGTAGGGAACACCACTTGACACAGAGTAATAGATGAAGAGATAACAGTGTGAAAAAACGTTTCTACTATAAAGGGTAATTTTGTAACATACACTCCAGAGAAAAAAAAGAAAGAAGGTAATGATGTTATATTTCACATGTATTAACTTTTGTCTCTCCTTTTCATGTTTAAAAAGTGTTGATTCAATATACAATTAAGGAAATAGTCTAATCCAATTGGGAAATTTGATCAAGATCTATGTTTGGCGCATAGGGTTGGGATTAAAGACTCCCAATCCTAATCAGAGTCAATAAATTTAAATGGAATTTGAAAACCCACAGAACAAGGACAATACTAACAAGGACAAAGATTGTCTGCCCTCCTTGTTCCCGTGCCCTCTCATGCCATCCTGTTTGTGTGGTCACGGTTAAGCCACGTCAACATTTTATATTACTATTCATTTTTATCTTATTATCTTTATAAAAAAACAATATAAAATGTTGAAATGGCTTAACCGTGACCACATAAAACAAGAGGGCACGGGAACAAAGAGGGCAGACAATCCTTGTCCCCCTTATTGCTCGAACGAAGGGACGGAGTTCGATGATCGATTGACGACATTCTATGAATTTGGGTCTGAGTGAGAAACCGAGAGTCGAAGTCAGTTGAAGCTTCGAGTTCGAGAGAATGAACTAAGGAGGAACAAACAGAGAGTCAAGAGTGTTTGCCCTTTAGATTAGAACCAAGGGTGGAGATTTAATCTCATATATTAGACTGGTGGAAAAGGTCTAGGTCGGGCACCCTTTTGCTCATATATTTGGACCTGCCCCGCCCCACCCTGTTTAGTATTAAGAATATTTGGAACAGCCCTGTACCCACCCCAAATCGCATGTACCAACCCCGACATGCGGATCCCCCTCCTACCTCCGCCTCCCTTCCTCTACGCAACCCAAATTCCCACCCTTCCGCTGCCCATAATTGTTTTAGATGTCTGATTTCTCCTTAAGAAAAAGATGAATGCCCAACAATTCCAACACCTACTGTGTATACATTTTCGTCAAAATGTACAATGAAACGACAATTAAAGAAAATCATCAAAAACCCTAAACCCTAACTTTTAAACCCTCTACTGGTGTTTGGGTTAAAACTTGAACTTTGGGCTCAAAAAGGAGTTGGCCCAAAAGAAAGAAGTCTAGAAGGAGAAAAGCCCGAAGCCCAGCCAAAGCCCAGAAAGCAGGAGAGACCCTTTTCTGACTAGGTGCAGACCATTTGAACCACTTGCTCACATACTTAGAGGTCAAGTGGTGTAGACCAGCCAACTAATCAGCCCAAAAACACTTTATAGTGGCAGTACAAGTAAAAAGCTGATGAGTCATTGCCCTTCAAGTTGCATTCGGGCAAGATCACTGCTACAGGAGGCCAAGCCAAAGTGTCTATAAAAGAAGAAAGAGAAATCAGAGATAAGGACACTTAATCAAACAAACAAATACAAGCACAAACTCTGCTCAAACCAGATTTGCTTTCAACGAAGCTGTAGTCAGCCCAAGCCTTCATCCCTTTCGGGATCAACCCTCACCCAAAGCCTTTGTAATAGCTCTGCTACCTTGTCTAAAACTTGCTGTAGTATCGATTTCCTTCGGTAAACCCATCTCTCTACCCCTCTTTCTAAAGCTCTCAAACCCCTTGATAAACAACAAAGATAGGAAGTTGCAAGATGATCAGCCTTGCCCGACCTTCTTTGTTTTTGTCTTTTCATTCAGTAGTCTAGCAATATGTTGTATACTTCCAGTTGTATCCAAGTTATTTCTGGCAAGTTGATGATTAAAAAGGCTCCTCAGTTCTTGAATCCGATTTAAATATGTCTTCACAGATTAAATCAGATCTAAGTTCTAAGCCCTCGGGCATGTAAGATTGATCATTTAAAAGTCCTTGGTCTCAAGGCATAAAAAAGAACCTTATGTGGACTTAACCCATCCACGACAGTCTTTGATAAACAAGAAGTCCGAAGTTACTTGGGGCGCAAGTAATCGACCTATCCCTTAGTGTTATTTCTATTATATTATGATTATCGAAGAACGTTTGAGAATAGAAGGAATTCTGATGGGAAGCCTTAAGGCCTACACCTAAGGCCCTACAAAGGCACCTATTTGGATTCTTTCTGCTTGTTGGGCTCGGGTAATCAGAAGTATAATAATCATAATACTTCTGTAATCAATGAAACAAAACATTATATATTCAAGTACTGTGTTAGTTCTTGATTGGAAGCCTCAAGGCCTACACCTAAGACCTCACAAAGGCACTTTTCATAACTAAAACAGCTTCTTGGGTATATATACAACTAAAACTCAACATCCGTTTTACATCTGCCATGCTGAAGATGGCAGTGGCACGCCTGAGCACTTAAAAGTTAATCTTGATTGTGAGCACCTTTCAAAGTTAACTCTGTCATTCTCTTTCAGCCTTGCCCGATAAACTTTGCCCGACAAGCCCACCAATGAAGCAGAAGCCCGACAGAAAACATCAACCGGCGCCAACCTCTCGGAGAGCTGTGTGCTCGTCGGCTAGGAAACATCCCCAACAGAAATTCTAGTCACGAACAACTGGGACATCTCACAAACTCCCTCGCCCCACAAACTGCCTTTTTCCTCTACAACCAAATGCTCTACTACCCAACCTCCCACAACCACTACACCTTCACCTACGCTCTCAAGGCATGTTGCTTCCTCCATGATAACAACAAGGGCCGGGAAGTCCACGCCCGCGTCGTAAAAACTAGGCACTTTTCCGATACCTTCATCCAAAACTCGTTGCTTCACTTCTACGTAACCCAAGCTGACATTGTATCTGCTACCTGGGTTTTCGATTCTTTACCAAACCTTGATGTTGTTTCGTGGACTTCGATGATTTCGGGTCTTAACAAGTGTAGATTTGTGGAGGAAGCAATTGTTAAGTTTATGTCCATGGATGTGCCGCCTAATTCTACTACTCTTGTCATTGTCATGTCCGCTTGTTTGAGTTTAGGAGCTTTAAAGTTTGGTAAATCTGTTCATGGATATTGTATGAGGAAGTTATCTGAAAGGAATGTTATTTTGGACAATGCAGTGTTGGATTTTTACATGAGATGTGGGTCTTTGGTGAGTGCACGGTACCTGTTTGTAAATATGCCCAAGAGAGATGTGTATTCTTGGACTAGGTGGGTGGTTATGCACAAAGAGGATTTTGTGATGAGGCAGTGAAGCTTTTTCAGGAGATGGTTCAGGGAGAGGAAGTTGAGCCTAATGAGGATACCATTGTAAATGTATTGTCAGCGTGTTCTTCGATTGGGGCATTGAGTTTAGGCCAGTGGGTGAATTCGTATATAAGTGCACGGCCAGATCTCGTGTTGAATGGCATTCTGGGAAATGCATTAATAAACATGTATGTAAAGTATGGGGAAGTAGGTATGGCAGTTTCGGTTTTTAAAACCCTGGTTTGCAAGGATCACATTTCGTGGAGTACCATCATAAGCGGCATGGCCATGAATGGTTATGGTATACACACGTTGCAGCTCTTTTCGCTCATGCTAGTCCACGGGATTCCTCTTGATGATGTAACCTTGGCTTGTTATCAGCATGTAGTCACGCATGTCTAGTTGATCAAGGGTTGATGATTTTCAATGCTATGAAAAATGTTTATCGGATTGCCCCTCAAACACTGCACTACGCCTACCTAGTTGATATGTATGGTCGAGCAGGGTTCTTAGAGGAAGCAGCGAATTTCATGAAGGAAATGCTAACAAAAGCAGACGGCGTTGTTTGGGGAGCGTTGCTTAATGCATGCAAAATTCATGGGAATGAGAAGATGCTTAAGAGGATCAGAAATGGTCTCCTCATCGGAACTTATGCTCTCGTATCGAATACATATGCCACTCACGAACGGTGGGATGAGGCTAATAAGGTTCGTGATGAAATGAGACAAATGGGGTTGAAGAAATTAGCTGCATACAGTCAGATATATGTGGATCCAAACACATTGACGTTCCTTTAGATTGAGCAACAAATCTACTCTATCTCAAACACTTCAAAACTTTATACTTCGATTATTAGACAATACGATATTTTCATTTTCATCTTGCTATAATAGGAATAATAATGCTCGATAAATACGTTTCTTCATTTACTGCAGAACAATTAAGGCTAGTCGTGTTCTTTTTCCTGATTGTCGTTACTTTTTCACGCAATAATAGTCACTAACACAACATGTAAGTTCAGTTCATGGTTTTTGCAACCCTATTGTAATAAACTAGTCAGTGAATTAATTTGCAGACAAGAAATATTTGTGCGAAATAATAAATAGTTATGTGATTGTTAAGATTAATTAAACATTTTAAGGGAACTTGTAAGTTGCATTTATGGTACAAAAATAAATACCAAATTAGAAACCCTCGTATTTGATATCTCACATCAGTAAATACGTTCCTAAAGTAGTTTTAAAGGAAAATGCGTTTTTCATTTTACAAATGACTCTCACCTTTGCCTCATCCTTTATAAGTATATAACTCCTTGCACCAAAGTTCAACTGCATCTAAGGGATCATTTTCTAAGAAAATCAAAAGTTACTCATTATTTTCATCATTATGGCCGGACTAAACATGTTTCCAATTATGGTCATTTTGCTTTTTGTGAATTGCGCACTTCCAACATTGGCGCATTTGGATGACTCGCCGGCAGTGGTTGAGTGCAAAAAACATTTCAGCATAAAGTACGCATTCGACATGTACAACTATATTTTCAAAGGGAAAAAAATCGGTGACTTTAGTTGCCGGGCCCTTGTGGCGCTGGGAAGATCGTGCCATAATGTTTTCGTGAATAACACCTTTACTTATGAACACATCGGGAATAGAACTGCCATTCAAGTTAGGGCTGATCGAGTATTTAATCATTGTATAATTGTAACTTCTGTCCCACCTCCTTCTTCGCTATCTTAAATTGAGAATTGAACTTCACTAGGGCTAACAAATTTGTGGGATGTTTCATGAGTAAGAATAAAATATCGATGTATTTGCTTTGATGCCTTGTTACGACTTCTCTTTGTTGCTTTGAGTTGTAAAGCATTTTCAAATGATTGAGGAAAGAACAATAGTAATAAAACAACTACCACTCCAATTTAAAAAATTTCGTGAAACATCGGAAGTAATAGAAATCAGTTTTACATTTGTTTGGCCTTTACCTTTGCATTATTTTCGGTTATTGCAGCTACACTGCATATTGATGTGTAATGCTTCTTTTTCTAGAAACTTAGGTTGCTCGTCCCATCTCAAGCATGTACGGAACTATTGTCCGCTATATGGCTACTCGTATGATCGCGATATTCTTGGTAACAGTCATACGTTCATTGTTTTCGGATCCAAGATTAGAAAGATGAAAACTTCACTACGACGTATTGCCCAAATTTTTTAAAAACCAATGTTCAAATAGGCTTATGAAAGACTCTTGATTGACTCATGTTGGCCTTTTAGTTCAAGTTGTTATACACATGCTACACTTTGTAAAAGTGTGTTCATTTTGCACACATCCGTATCTTTTATATATATATTTATCTTTTTTTCTTTAGTTTGAGTAACCAAAACAAGAACATTTGTTGAATGATTTGAAACTTAACATTGACGCAACTGCAGATCGTTAACGATATATCCGGGCGTGTGGGGCATGAGATTGTACCATATGCAGTAGGGTGTGATATAATATTTGTTCTAAAATGAGTTTACCAAGAAAGGGGTGCTCATTTAGTTAATGTATTGTACTTCAACAATTCTTCACTTCTTAACAAATTTAATCTCTTACGTCACATTTTCATTTTGTTATAATAGGAATAATAATGCTTGATAAATATGTTTGTCCATTTATTGCAGCACAATTAAGGCGAGTCGTGTTCTTTTTCCTGATTGTCGTTACTTTTTCACACAATGACTGTCGCTAACATGACATGTAAGTTCAGTTCATGGTTTTGCAACTCTATTGTACTAAACTAGTTGGTGTATTAATTTGCAAACATGTAATTTTAGCGTTACGAAAATAAATACCAAATTAGAAACCCTCGTATTTCATACCTCACATCAGCAAATACGTTGCTAAAGTAGTTTTAAAGGAAAATGCGTTTTTCAATTTACAAATGACCCTCACCTTTGCCTCATCCTTTATAAGTATATAACTCCTTGCACCAGAGTTCAACTGCATCTAAGGGATCATTTTCTAAGAAAATCAAAAGTTACTCATTATTTCCATCATTATGGCCGGACTAAACATGTTTCCAATTATAGTCATTTTGCTTTTTGCGAATTGCGCACTTCCAACATTGGCGCATTTGGATGACTCGCCGGCAGTGGTTGAGTGCAAAAAACATTTCAGCATAAAGTACGCATTCGACGTGTACAACTATATTTTCAAAGGGAAGAAAATCGGTGACTTTAGTTGCCGGGCCCTTGTGGCGCTGGGAAAACCGTGCCATAATGTTTTCGTGAATAACACATTTACTTATGAACACACCGGGAACAGAACTGCCATTCAAGCTAGGGCTGATCGAGTATTTAATCATTGTATAATTGCAACTTCTGTCCCACCTCCTTCTTCGCTATCTTAAATTGAGAATTAAACTTCACTAGGGCTAACAAATTTGTGGGATGTTTCATGAGTAAGAATAAAATTTCGATGTATTTGCTTTGATGCTTTGTTACGACTTCACTTTGTTGCTTTGAGTTGTAAAGCATTTTCAAATGATTGAGGAATGAACAATAGCAATAAAACAACTACCACTCCAATTTAAAAAACTTTGTGAAACATCGTAAGTAATAAAGATCAGTTTTACATTTGTTTGGCCTTTACCTTTGCATTATTTTCGGTTATTGCAGCTACATTGCATATTGATGTGTAATGCTTATTTTTCTAGAAACTTAGGTTGGTCGTCCCATTTCAAGCATGTACGGAACTATTGTCCGCTATATGGCTACTCGTATGATCGCGATATTTTTGGTAACAGTCACACGTTCATTGTTTCTGGGTCCAAGCTTAGATTGATGAAAACTTCACTACGACTTATTGCCCAAATTGTTTACAAAACGAGGTTGAAATAGGCTTATGAAAGACTCTTGATTGACTCTTATTGGCCTTTTGGTTCAAGTTGTTATGCACATGCTACACTTTGTAAAAGAGTGTTCATTTTGCACAGCTCTGTCTCTTTTATATTTTTTTTAATCTTTTTTCTTTAGTCTGAACAACCAAACCAAGAACATTTGTTGAATGATTTGAAACTTAACATTGACGCAACTGTAGATCGTCAACGTTATATCCTGGCGTGTGGGGCATGAGTATTGTACTATACGCAGTAGGGTGTGATATAATATTTGTTCTAAAATGAGTTTACCAAGAAAAGGGCGCTCATTTAGTTAATGTATTGTACTTCAATAATTCTTCGCTTCTTAACAAATTTAATCTCTTACGTCACATTTTCATTTTGACATAGTAGGAATAATAAAGTCGAGAAATATGTTTGTCCATTTATTGCAGAACAATTAAGGCTAGTCGCTTTCTTTTTCCTACTTGTCTTCACTTTTTCACACAACGGTAGTCACTAACACGACATACAAGTTCAGTTCACCGATTTTCGCAACTCTATGGTATTAAACTAGTCGGTGTATTAATTTGCAAACATGTAATTTTAGTGTGCAATAATAAATAGCTAGGTGATTGTTGAGATTAATTAAACAATTTATGGGTACTTGTAAGTTGAGTTTACGTTACGAAAAATAAATACCAAATTAGAAACCCTCGTATTTGATACCTCACATCAGCAAATACGTTGGTAAAGTAGTTTTAAAGGAAAATGCGTTTTTTATTTTATGAATAACTCTCACCTTTGCCTCATCCCTTATAAGTATAGAACTCCTTGCACCAGAGTTCAACTGCATCTAAGGGATCATTTTCTAAGAAAATCAAAAGTCACTCATTATTTCCATCAATATGGCCGGACTAAACATGTTTCCAATTATGGTCATTTTGCTTTTGGCGAATTGCGCAGTTCCAACATCGGCGCATTTGGATGACTCGCCGGCAGTGGTTGAGTGCAAAAAACATTTCAGCATAAAGTACGCATTCGACGTGTACAACTATATTTTCAAAGGGAAGAAAATCGGTGACTTTAGTTGCCGGGCCCTTGTGGCGTTGGGAAAACCGTGCCATAATGTTTTCGTGAATAGCACCTTTACTTATGAACACACCGGGAACAGAACTGTCATTCAAGATAGGGCTGACCGAGTATTTAATCATTGTATAATTGCAACTTCTGTCCCACCTCCTTCTTCGCTATCTTAAATTGAGAATTGAACTTCACTAGGGCTAACAAATTTGTGGGATGTTTGATAAGTAAGAATAAAATATCGATGTATTTGCTTTGATGCCTTGTTACGACTTCACTTTGTTGCTTTGAGTTGTAAAGCATTTTCGAATGATTGAGGAATGAACAATAGTACTACAACAACTGCCACTCCAATTGAAAAAACTTTGTGAAACATCGTAAGTAATAGAGATCAGTTTTCCATTTGTTTAGCCTTTACCTTTGCATTATTTTCAGTTATTGCAGCTACACTGCATATTGATGTGTAATGCTTATGTTTCTAGAAACTTAGGTTGCTCGTCCCATTTCAAGCATGTACGAAACTATTGTCCGCTATATGGCTACTCGTATGATCGCGATATTCTTGGTAACAGTCATATGTTCATTGATTCCGGGTCCAAGCTTAGAATGGTGAAAACTTCACTACGACGTATTGCCCAAATTGTTTACAAAACGAGGTTGAAATAGGCTTATGAAAGACTCTTGATTGACTCTTATTGGCTTTTTGGTTCAAGTTGTTATGCACATGTTACACTTTGTAAATGTGTGTTCATTTTGCACAGCTTCGTATCTTTTATATTTGTTTTCATCTTTTTTTCTTTAGTTTGAATAACCAAAACAAGAACATTTGTTGAATGATTTGAAACTTAACATTGACGCAACTGTAGATCGTCAATGTTATTTCCGGGCGTGTGGGGCATGAGTATTGTACTATATGCAGTAGGGTGTGATATAATATTTGTTCTAAAATGAGTTTACCAAGAAAAGGGTGCTCATTTAGTTAATGTATTGTACGTCAACAATTCTTCGCTACTTAACAAATTTAATCTCTTACGTCACATTTTCATTTTGACATAGTAGGAATAATAATGTCGAGAAATATGTTTGTCCATTTATTGCAGAACAATTAAGGCTAGTCTCGTTCTTTTTCCTGCTTGTCGTCACTTTTTCACGCAACGGTAGTCACTAACACGACATACAAGTTCATTTCACCGGTTTTGGCAACTCTATTGTATTAAACTAGTCGGTGTATTAATTTTCAAACATGTAATTTTAGTGTGAAATAATAAATAGCTAGGTGATTGTTGAGATTAATTAAACAATTTATGGGTACTTGCAAGTTGAGTTTACGTTACGAAAAATAAATACCAAATTAGAAACCCTCGTATTTGATACCCCACATCAGCAAATATGTTGCTAAAGTAGTTTTAAAGGAAAATGCGTTTTTCATTTTACGAATGACTCTCACCGTTGCCTCATCCCTTATAAGTATATAACTCCTTGCACCACAGTTCAACAACATCTACGGGATCATTTTCTAAGAAAATCAAAAGTCACTCATTATTTCCATCATTATGGCAGGGCTAAACATGTTTCCAATTATGGTCAATTTGCTTTTTGCGAATTGTGCACTTCCTACATTGGCGCATTTGGATGACTCGCCGGCAGTGGTTGAGTGCAAAAAACATTTCAGCATAAAGTACGCATTCGACGTGTACAACTATATTTTCAAAGGGAAGAAAATCGGTGACTTTAGTTGCCGGGCCCTCGTGGCGCTGGGAAAACCGTGCCATAATGTTTTCGTGAATAGCACCTTTACTTATGAACACACCGAGAACAGAACTGCCATTCAAGCTAGGGCTGACCGAGTATTTAATCATTGTATAATTGCAACTTCTGTCCCACCTCCTTCTTCGCTATCTTAAATTGAGGATTGAACTTCACTAGGGCTAACAAATTTGTGGGATGTTTCATGAGTAATAATAAAATTTCGATGTATTTGCTTTGATGCCTTGTTACGACTTCACTTTGTTGCTTTGAGTTGTAAAGCATTTTCAAATGATTGAGGAATGAACAATAGTAATAAAACAACTGCCACTCCAATTTAAAAAACTTTGTGAAACATCGTAAGTAATAGAGATCAGTTTTACATTTTGTTTGGCCTTTACCTTTGCATTATTTTCGGTTATTGTAGCTACACTGCATATTGATGTGTAATGCTTATGTTTCTAGAAACTTAGGTTGCTCGTCCCATTTCAAGCATGTACGGAACTATTGTCCGCTATATGGCTACTTGTATGATCGCAATATTCTTGGTAACAGTCATACGTTCATTGTTTCCGGGTCTAAGCTTAGAATGATAAAAACTTCACTATGACGTATTGCCCAAATTGTTTACAAAACGAGGTTGAAATAGGTTTTTGGTGACTTTTGTTGCCGGGCCTTTATGGCGTTGGGAAGACCGTGCCATAACATTTTCGTGAACAACACCTTTACTTATGAACACACTTGGAACATAACTGCCATTCAAGCTAGGGTTGACTGAGTATTTAATCATTGTATAATTACAACTTCCGTCCCACCTCCTTCTTTGCTATCTTAAATTGAGAATTGAACCTCTCTAGGGCTAACAAATTGTGAGATGTTTCATGAGTTAGAATAAAATTTCACTGTATCTGCTTTGATGCCTTGTTACGACTTCACTTTTTTGCTTTGAGTTATAAAGCATTTCAAAATGATTGAGGAAATCAACAGTAGTAATAAAACAACTACCACACCAATTTAAAAAACTTCTGGATACATCGTAAGTAATAGAGATCACTTTTACATTTGTTGGCCTTTACCTGTGCATTACGTTTGGTTATTGCAGCTACGCTGCATATTGATATGTAATGCTTTTTTTTCTGTCTCAAAACTTATTTTCCTTGTCCCATTTCAAGGATGTACGGAACTATTGTCTGCTATATGGCTACTCGTACGATCGGAATCTTCCTGGTAACAATCATACATGTCTTCTTCATTGTTTATGGGTCCAAGTTGAGAAAGATGAAAACGTGGCCATGGTGTATTGCCCAAAATTCTTTCAAAATGACATTGAAATAGGCTTGTGAAACACTCTTGATCAACTCATATTGGCCTTTTGGTTCAAGTTGTTATGGACATGCCACACTTTGTAAAAGTGTGTTCATTTTGCACACCTTTGTATCTTTTTTTTAATATTTTTTTTATCTTTTTTTCTTTGGTCCAAATAACCAAAACTAGAATATCTGTTGAATGATTTGAAACTTATCATGGACGTAATTGTAGGTCATTAACATTATATTCGGGCATGTGGGGCATAAGTATTGTACTGTACGCAGTAGGGTGTGATATAATATTTGTGATAAAATGAGTTTACCAAGAAAGGGTGCTCATTTACTTAATCTATTGCACTTCAACAATTCTTCACTTCATAACAAATTTAATCTCTTACATCACATTTTCATTTTAATATAGTTGGAATAATAATGTTTGAGAAATATTTTTGTCCATTTACTACATAACAATTAAGGCTTGTTGTGTTCTTTTTCATGGTTGTCTTCTCTTTTTCATGCAACGATAGTCACTAACACAACATGCAAGTTCAGTTCATAGTTTTCGCAACTCTCTTGTAATAAACTAGTCATTGAATTAATTTGCAAACAAGTAATATTTGTGCGAAATAATAAATAGCAATGTGATTATTGAGATTAATTAAACAATTTATGAGAACTTGTAAGTTGCGTTAATGGTACCAAAATAAATACCAAATAGAAACTCTCGTATTTCATACCTTACATCAGTAAATACGTTGCTAAAGTAGTTTTAAAGGAAAATGTGTTTTTCATTTTTCGAATGACTCGTACCTTTGCCTTATCCCTTATAAGTGTAGAACTTCTTGCATCAAAGTTCAACTACATCTAAGGGGTCATTTTCTAAGAAAATCAAAAGTTACTTGTTCCACAATTATGGCCAGACGAAACATACATCCAATTGTGGTCATTTTGCTTTTGGCGAGTTGCGCACTTCCAACATTGGCGCATTTGGATGACTAGCCGGCCGTGGTTGAGTGCAAAAAACATTTCAGCATAAAGTACGCATTCGACGTGTACAACTATATTTTCAAAGGAAAGAAAATCAGTGACTTTAGTTGCCAGGCTCTTGTGGCATTAGGAAGACCGTGCCATAATGTTTTCATGAACAACACCTTTACTTATGAACACACCGGGAACAGAACTGCCATTCAAGCTAGGGCTGACCAAGTATGTAATTATTGTATAATTGCAACTTCTGTCCCACCTTCTTCTTCGTTATCTTAAACAAAGAATTCAACTTCTCTAGCGCTAACAAATTTGTGGGATGTTTCATGAGTTAGAATAAAATTTTGATGTATTTGCTTTGATGCCTTGTTACGACTTCATATTGTTGGTTTGCGTTGTAAATCATTTTCTAAATTATTGAGGAATGAACAATAGTAATAAAACAACTACCACACCAATTTAAAAAAACTTCGTGAAACATCGTAAGTAATGGAGATCAGTTTTATATTTGTTCGGCCTTTACCCATGCATTATGTTTGGTTATTGCAGCTACATTGGATATTGATGTGTAATGCTTATTTTTCTAGAAACTTAAGTTGCTCGTCCCATTTCAAGCATGTACAAAACTATTGTCCGCTATATGGCTACTCGTATGATCGTGAAATTCCTGGTAAAAGTAAGACATGTCTTTTTCATTGTTTCCAGGTCCAAGTTTAGAAAGATGAAAACTTCACTACGGCGTATTGCCCATAATTTTTACAAAACGACATTGAAATAGGCTTATGAACGACTCTTGATTGACTCCTAATTGCCTTTTGGTTCAAGTTGTTATGCACATGCTACACTTTGTAAAAGTGTGTTCATTTTGCACACCTTCGTATCTTTTATATTCTTTTTATCTTTTTTTTTGTTTGGTCTGAATAACCAAAGCAAGAACATTTGTTGAATGATTTGAAACTTAACATTGACACAACTCAATGGCGGAGCCACCCACATGGCTAAGGTGGGCTATAGCCCAGGGATGTTTTTTGTAATGATAGTGCTATTCATGCACTCATTTTTACTTCTCACACACCTTCTCTCAATTTTCGACATTCGGATAGAATGAATTGAAGATGATCAATGGTAAAAGATTAATAAGGGTGTGTTGGAGGTAAAAATGAAAGTGAATAACACTATTCTTTTGTAATCTCATGCTTATAGGCCATTCAATTTCAATACAGGTTATTATTTAATGTATATTTAGTAAAGGATAGGTAATAAATAATAAGTTTGGGGTGTGCTATCCACACATCCATTTTTACTTCTCACATACCTTTTTAATTTTCGACCGTCGGATCAAATGACTTGAAAAGGATCAAATGACTTGAAAAATATCAAATGATAGAAATTGATGAGGGGTGTGTGGGAAGTAAAAAGGGATGTGTAGATATCACACACCATAAGTTTTATGCTAAAAATTATAAATTAGTTCTATCTCCCGTCCCCCTTTATCCTATCCTAAAACCCCTCAGTGACTATATTTCTGGGTCTTTCAACCAACTCACTTTGAATATGGTATGGAGTAAAGAAAAAGATCATTTACCATATGCGATATAGCTTCTGTGCTTCTTACTCAAGAAAAGAAAAATGATTTTTTTTTTTTAAATCCACAAGTAAATCCCTATGTCCGCAATTTCGTACTTTCCATTGCGATTTTCCAATGAAGTCACCTTTGGTACGTTCTTAATCTCTTTATTTACTTATTCTTGATTTAATTAATAGGTTAATTATTTATATTGTCCTTGAATACATCGGCTAGGTTATGATTTTGAGAATAATTTATATTCTATTGTCGTTCTTTTATATTGATTACTATATAGTTTTATGTAAGCAAAAAAAAAAGGGGAACTTTAACGAAAAGCTCCTGGTACTGTTCACTTTAACGAAAAACCACATTTTTACACTAAAAAGTCAATCCTGATACTATTCACTTTACCCTTTATTTTGTTCTTATCGTTAAAACTCAAAGTTTTCAAGCCATTTTCATTAGTTTTCCTAAAAAATAAACGTATGATTTTATGGCACTAATTTCAGTTAGCCCACCCAAGAAAAAAATCTTGGCTCCAACCTTGACGCAACTGTAGCTCGTTAACGTTATATTTGGGCGTGTGGGGGCATGAGTATTGTACCATACGAAGTAGGGTGTGATATAATATTTGTGCTAAAATGAGTTTACCAATAAAAGAGTGCTCATTTACTTAATCTATTCTACTTCAACAATTCTTCGCTTCTTCACAAATTTGACATAGTAGGAATAATAATGGCGAGAAATACGTTTGTCCATGTACTGCAGAACAATTAAGGCTAGTCTCATTATTGTTCCTGCTTGTCGTTACTTTTTAAACAAACCGGAGTTCAAGGCAAACGAGCAAAATTAACCCCCTTCAGAAGGTACTTATATGCAGTTTTACATAACATTATGATATTTTGATTACTATTATTTCCTCTTGCAAAGAATATTGAGGAGTGACACAAAAGCATGGACCATATCATGGATAGTGCCGAAATTGTTGCAAAGCTGGTAGGTTCAGTAGATCCCTAACCCTAGGAGAGAGACAGAGAGTAAACCTTTCCAATTTTCTTGTCTAGTACCCTTTTGGCTCTAAAAAAAATCATGTACGTAGTGTTCACTATTTGTTACTAGGTTTTAGGGTTTATATGTGTTAATGTGATTCAAGCGAAATTTTCCTTCATTCATTCCTCTTTGTAATTGTTTTAAACATTATGGTATTATCGCAAAATAGTTGTATTCGTTGCCAATAATTTTTATTACTAAGGGTTTTAATAGCATTCAAATTCTTAGTTTTTTTTTTTCCTGAGATTAGAATTCTGCGATACACTCTAGAATTTAAACACATGATGGTCCTACTTCGATTTTTACCAATTTCTCTCTCCTAACCACTAACGTGTATTTAACCCACCAATGTTGTGGTTTGTAAAAAATAAAAAATAAAAAAGCTCATTAAATATCCGAACTATCATTCCTAATTTTTTTTTTCAAATACAAATTTACAAAAGTGGGTCGTCAAAAACACAAATAGATTTTCTTCTAATGAGGAAAGGGGATCGTATAACTTGTAAGGATTGCAAAGTTATACTAGGAGAGAGCGTGGCTAATCAACATCGCTTGTTGGTGATGGATGTACATATCAAAAGAGTGAGAAAAAAGAACAAGACTTGGAAGTGCCCAAGGACTAGATGGTGGAATCTAAAAGAAGAAAAACAAGCCATTTTCAAAGAGAAAATAATCACCCAGTGTGTGTGGGATAGAGAGGGGGAAGCTAACCAAATGTGGGATTCCATGGCTAGTTGTATCCGAAAAGTAGCAAAAGAGGTATTAGGAGAGTCCAAGGGCTTTGCCCCACACCAAAAGGAATCTTGGTGGTGGAATGAGGAGGTACAAACAAAGGTGAAGGCTAAGAAGGAATGTTGTAAAGCCTTATACAAGGATAGGACCGATGAAAATGGTGAAAGGTATAGAAAAGCGAAGCAAGAGGCGAAGAAAGCTTTGAGAGAAGCTAAGTTAGCGGCTTATGACGATATGTATAAGCGACTAGATACCAAAGAAGGAGAGTTGGATATCTATAAACTAGCTAGAGCAAGGGAAAAGAAGACAAGGGACCTAAACCAAGTGAGGTGCATCAAGGATGAGGATGGAAAGGTTCTTGCTACAGAGAACGCGGTTAAAGACAGATGGAAAAGTTATTTTCATAATCTTTTCAATGAACGCGGTTAAAGACAGATGGAAAAGTTATTTTTATTACTACGGGTTTTAATAGCATTCAAATTCTTAGTTTTTTTTTTTCTTCCTGAGATTAGAATTCTGCGATACACTCTAGAATTTAAACACATGATGGTCCTACTTCGATTTTTACCAATTTCTCTCTCCTAACCACTAACATGTATTTAACCCACCAATGTTGTGGTTTGTAAAAAATAAAAAATAAAAAAGCTCATTAAATATCCGAACTATCATTCCTAATTTTTTTTTTCAAATACAAATTTACAAATATCCGAACTATCATTCCTATGGTTCTGAGACTCAAAGGATATCAAGAAATGCTTCTCAGGCTTCTGCAAGAAATGCTGCCATTGATTAGCGTAAAGCACAGGATACAAAATCCACAACTGATGACAAGATAACTGAAAGCATTACTTTAGTTGAAGGAACGACCGATAGTTCTATGGTGAGTAATTTTGATTATATTGCTCCATAAAGAAGAGAAGTTGTAGACAAGCTGACTCATTATGGTTCTAACATGGATTGTCTCATGTTGCCGGTACCGGAGACGGATTCAAAGCCCTTACCATCTTCAAGGGATGTAAAAGATGTTGGCTTACACCCAATGCCCATTGATGACGATAACCCTTCAAGGTGGCCTTCAGAATTCAACAAGCTGCAAAGAGAGGTAATTGAACTTTGGGATGCCAGGAACGTGTCATTGGTTCACAGGACTTACTTCTTCCTCCTATTTAAAGGTGACCCAAGTGATTCTATTTACATGGAGGTTGAGGTCAGGAGATTGTCCTTCGTCAAATACACATTTTCACGTGGAGATCAGACTTTGGAAGATGGCCAATCTCTTAACACCCGCTTCAAGGTACGTTCATTATCACCGATCTAGAATAGAAGGTTGCAGATACTGGTGATATGTTTTTACTTTGTTATATATTGCCTGCATTGATCGACTTAAAAGATGTTTTATTCTGTATATAGCATGAAGGCTTTGACTAGTGAGAGACACATGCTGGCAAGCAAATGCGAAGGCGACTTTCTGAGGATGAAAGAAATAACCTCTACCAAAAGTGGGGTATCAGTCTACACTCAAAGCATAGGCGGTTGCAATCGGCAAACCTCCTGTGGAGTAACACCCAAAACCTGGACCATATCATGGACAGTGCCACCATTGTTGCAAAGTTGGTAGGTTCAGTAGAGCCCGAGCAAGCATTCAAGGAGATGTTTGGTCTCAGATTTGCACCTCGAGACACTGTCACCAAGCGGAAATCTCACTTTTGGTTAGAAAGTTTCAAGTCTATTGTGTAAGCTTGCGAGATTGATCACCCAGTACAGAAGTTTCATCGAGTCCATTTCCATTCGCGTATAGGTTATGATTCCATGACAAGTATCCCATTATCACTTCTCTCTTCTGATTGTATATTTTTTCTTTTTTGATCTGCTTTCTGATTGTAATTTTTTTGTTTTTATGAGTTAAAGTTCTGATTGTAATTGATTGTAAATTTGATCAGGCTAGAAATGGTGCGTAAGGCTTCCCTAGTTTCTTGTAAAGTAAAATTCCTTACCGATACTCGAAAGAAAAGAACACTAAGCTACATTTTTTACCTTTCTCAGATACTACTAATTCTTAATTTCTCATCTCTTTCTATCCCTCATCTCATTCGTACAACAAAAGAAAAGAAACAACCTGGCTTTATGTACGTTTTCTCCAATACTAGATTCAATACTGCAGGATGTGAGTAGTTAGTCGATTGGCACGGTATGATTGATCAACCGACCACTCACATCCTACAAAATTCCGCAAGGTTTGTCATGCATTCTAGTCTTATGTATAACTCTAGTCTAATTCAAAGATAATCAAAATAAAGTTGAGCTCTACACAAGTTTTTTTTTTCTTTCATTCTTTTGGCATTGGAATAACATCAAGTTGATTTATTTCTATAACAAAACGCAAACTAGCTATCGAGACAAAGGCTTATAATTTCTTGGAATTGTGAATATTATTCATAGAAACCATTATACATATACCATACAAAAATAAAAGTACAAAAAATCAGTAAATAACTAGAACTAAAATTCACACCAGGTTATGTTCTTTTTTGTTTGTAATTTATATATTCATGTTCGCTTTTGAACCACATTATTACTAATTCATTGTGAGGTTAGTCCATTCTCCTACCTTTTAGTGTAGATAATATCGTTTTTCAAAAAAAATATTTATATATTCATGTTAGGTTAAAGGGTACTATCACAGTCAAACAAAAAATTATACATTCACATTAGGTTAAAGGGTACTATCACAGTCTTTAAAAAAAATTCTATTTCGAGTGCCTTATGAGGTGACATTTTTCTGAGTACCTTAGACCATCTCCAACCTAAGGCCATCATTAACCGAGGGCTGGCAAGAGGGCTCGTTTTAGTCCTTTGGTCGTCCAAGATATTAATATTTTAATGAACAGTACATTGCCATATTTGCCTCCGTCTCCAACTGAGGGCCAAACATAATTTATTATTTAAAAACTACCACTTAAATTCAAATCCAATGGCTAAGTGATTCAGCATGACGTCAGCTAGCCGTTGGATTTGAATTCTTTTTTGCTATAAATAAGGTGGATATTGGGCTATAATTCACACAACTTTGAATTCAATCTATTTCAATTCAATCTCTTTCAATTCAAGTTTGCAATGAATTCCAACTTTGGATCTCTTCGGATTCCAACTGGGGGTCCTCATCCAATTCCAAATTGGAAGCAAAATGGGCTCAAATGAGACGAGAAGATGAGGAGTCTGATGAAGAAGTTCAAGTAAGGCGCAACAAACAAAACAGAGCAACAGCCATGGTATGTCAGCCAACTAAGGAACAACCTCAATGGGGTGGCTCTCTTGTTGGTCGCTCTTACAAACTACGAAACAGAGCGATGTCGTATGCCAATCTGATGAACAACTACTTCAACCCCAACTCGGTGTACACAAAAAAGGATTTCAGACGTCGCTTCTAGATGAGGCGTCATGTCTTCGAGTGTTTACTTCGTGATGTCTAGTAGGTCAATCCATACTTTCGACGGAAGCGGGACAGAGCAGGCTGTCCTGGTTTTTCACCTCATCATAAGGTTACTGTTGCACTCTGAATGATGACCTATGGCTCCCCAGCTAATTCGATGGATGAAACCCATGGTATGTCTGAGTTTACATGCCTTCATACTCTTGAACAATTATATGACACAATTGTTCAGGTTTACAAAGAAGAGTACCTTCGCAAGCCAAATCAAGAAGATCTGAATCGACTCATTCACAAAGCTGAAGACCGTGGGTTTCCGGGCATGATAGGGTCATTAGACTGCATGCATTGGGATTGGAAGAATTGTCCCACTGGATGGCAAGGAGGCTTTAGCGGAAGGTCAAGAAAGCCAACTGTTGTGTTGGTACGACTAATATCACATTGTTTTTTCGTTGGCTAAGAAATAGTTGCTTGCTTAATAATTATGTTAAATTACCTCAAGAGTCTAATATGCTGTGGTTTTATCAGGTCATTGAAAGTTCAGCGCGTGAGTTTCTTGGCTATGACAAATCAAGCTCCCTTACTGCTGTTGTTGTAATTACTAAAAGTTTTTAAAGAAAAAAATGAATAAATAATCACGACTAAAGGAATAAAGGATAACAACAGAATGATATAATTCTTTACTGTACAGAACTTTGTTGATCTTGCTGGAAGTGAACGTGCGTCCCAGACGTTATCAGCTGGAGCAAGGTTGAAAGAGGGTTGCCACATAAATCGCAGTTTACTAACTCTAGGCACTGTTATCCGTAAGCTCAGGTCAGCTTGAGTAGCTTGTCTTTCATTTTCTCAGTTATGGTCTTTGCAAAAATTTATTCTACTTTGTGCAATTGAAATGTCGAGTCTTATTATTCCCATTGATTCTTTGTATTAGTTCATGTAAAATGAAGTTCTAGCATAATAAGAATTTTTACGAAATTGTTCAATACTGTGGTTTCACGCAGCAAGGAAAGAAGTGGGCATGTTCCTTACAGAGATTCAAAGCTAACCCGCATACTGCAGTCCTCATTGGGAGGAAATGCTAGAACTGCCATCATCTGTACCATGAGTCCTGCACATAGCCATGTTGAGCAATCAAGAAATACCCTCTTATTTGCGAGCTGTGCTAAAGAAGTGACAACAAGCGCACAAGTTAACGTGGTCATGTCGGATAAAGCATTGGTGAAGCATTTGCAAAAAGAATTGACTAGACTAGAGAATGAGTTGAGAGGTTCAGGACACAAAATTGTTTCAGCTGATTCGTCAACATTACTGAGAGAAAAGGACCTTCAAATTG